>NC_051116.1:5218323-5821168 GCF_014839805.1 Manduca sexta | reverse complement strand
AAATAACCAATGACTTAAATATAAAGAGGACAGGCCTCAAAAGTTAGCTATATGAATAAGTTATATTTATGTTAGGGAAATCGACGCAGAATTGTCAATATATATGTCTATCTCTTTTACTCAAAGCTTATTTGGAACGCAACAAAAAAGACAAAAATAATTGCTTTCTTCGCATATGGCACTATTTCGTTTACTTCAACACACTGGGACCGCCTTGCGGCAGAAACGCCATTTTATGGCCAGTCGGCAAGTACATGTAGTGTCAGACGATGTAAACAAATCTTCATAAATATTGAATTTAAAGTAATATAATCATATTCTCAATTGTTCAGTGTGTTTATTAGTGTATTTGTTAAGTTTCGAAAATGACTCAGTGTTGTGTGAAAGGATGCAAATCGAATTCACGCAAGAAAGACCCCGAAATATATTTTCATAGGTTAGTAACTGTTTTACCGAAAATTAGCAAATATCTTTGTATAATTACTTTTTGATGTGTTTTTATCAATTAAAATGATATGTGGATCTGGTTTGTTAAGCTTTGGACCCTTTTAGGCGTGATTTATACACATTAAAATCATTATGTTTGTTTACACACGAGCTTAGGGATGGGTGGGTGGATTTGTTTAGAAATTATTGATATCGATATTTTAACAGACGCCCGTTTATCAGTTACGTTTTTGTCTTTGAAAGAATGTTAGAGCACACATCAATATTGTATTATTCAGAAGGACAAACTAAGTGAAATTAGAATATTTTTTAAGATAACCAAAAATTTAAAACCAAGGCAAAATGAATTGAGAATATTGAGCGACGTGATTGGAATCCTACACCAAATACATATTTCTTTACATTTTGAGAAGATATGCATAAACCACACGTTTAATTAACGCGAGTAAAGATAACTGTTTTCCAACAATATTCCCGATAAGTAAAATAGTAATGATTATTATACTTCACCTAATAGTAATATTACTTTAATATATTGCTATGAATAAAATTAGAATTGTTACATAAAAGAATAGATAAACATAAAAGAAACAACATAAAGATGAAATGTAAGATATATTTTTACAATTGGCGGTCTTATGTTTCGAGCAACCTTTGCATGCACGGAAATAGATACATAATCATATTGTTGTTATTGCAAATAATTATTATAATTGATTATCTTAACCACCATTTTTACGGTCATTGATTTTAGTTTGCTGAACCATAGTTATGTTTCTCGATCAAAGAGCATAATAATAAAATAAAATAAAACCAACCAAATAATTGCTGGCTACGCTATCTTATTCCATTTATCATGTATTAAATAAATATCTTAATCTGTAACTTAAATTTTTAGCAAGGAATAGTGCAACATACAAATATAGATCAAACACAACTGGATGTTTGTCACAACAGGTACTGCTTTGTTTAACAATTGTTACTTATAAATCAGTTTCAGTTTGTTTGTTTACATTATGATTTGTTATATTTATATTATGGTAGTTCCTAACCCCTTTCGTATTTGATCTTTTTGGGGCTTGTTTGTCTCTCTTAATTCTTCGATGTCGATACAAAAATTTTCGGTACTAGCATATCACTATTGTAGGGGCGGAGTCGGCACCATTTTGTTCATGAAATGTGCCGCATGTCACGTGACCATATTACCCATCCTCTATACTTCTTTTATCATTGGAAATAACTATTAGCGATTGACAGAATGCGCGCTGCAAATTCATAGTTACCACCGGACAACGTCTGTCGGGTCAGCTAGTTCATAATAAATTTTACTATACATACTTCCTCAAGCATGTTGCAAAAAGATTGCCTCCCTAATCCCTTTTCAAACAGTGGCGTAAAATCCTAGAACTGATGCGAAAAGCAACACTACATAAACATCTTAACTCCATCCTTAATAAAATCCTTCCAAATTCAATCACAATAAAGTTCACGGACTATCAAACCTAGAGGTCAATGCCTGGGGCCCAAAGATAAGGCATATGTCCCGTAACGTCTTGCGGTCAATAATTCAATGTTTGTGGCTGTAACGTTTGAACCAACGTTGGAGCCAATGCAATTATTAGCTTCGTAGCTGTAATTGAAAACAGATTTATTTGTTGTATTTTTAGTGTTCTGATTGCTCTTTTAATAGGTATATAGCACTGTGTACATTGTGTAATGCACTGTATATTTTGTAATTAAATGAAAAATGATTAGTGCATTGGTGACAATAAAACTAATGAAATTAACTTACAACTGAAGTAAATATAAATTATCAAATAAATGTATAACTCATATCTAAATAGATAGGGTTGCAACAAACATGCTTCAAATATATTCGATCGATAATATGTAATAATCATATTATCAGTTTCATTACTATTTACATTGAATCCATATTTTTTATGAGTGTTATTTAATTTAAGTCTAATTAATACTAAAGTCAGCTATTTCGAAGAAGGCCGTAAGAGATACGATACGGAAAATGGCAACAGGAAGATCTTAAATAATTAAGATGAATTAACTACCTTACTGCCATTTTGTGTATAAAAATCTACTTAATTAAAACCGTCGACGTGGCGACTTATATAAGAGACTGAGCAGTTCACTCGCCTATAAAAACCCAGACAAATATACCATGATACCATGTATATTATACCATTTTATATACATACATAATATCACATCATTCCCTTTACAGTTGTAGGTAGAGAACACATATCATTATGATGTTTACGCGAATGCTAGACATGAAAATTAAACTATTTCGCGGATTTTCTCGCGGTATTCATATGTGAATATTTTCTACGTTTCGAAGACTACAGCCTTCGTGGTCACGGGGCGGACGTATCATCAGCTATGTAAGGTTCCTTGTCATAATGGTAGAGTCTATTGCAAATTTCGTATACTACACTACAGACTCCAGGAGGATGCTGAGTAGCAATATTGCAGTATACAAGTTTATATGACTTAACACCCCTCTTCACATGCATGCCGAAATTACAGGGATGGCAAACCTTTTTAGTTAACGTATAAGATCATTTTTACTTTGCGGTACTAAATGAAACTACATATCAGTCTTTACCTTGAACATTGTGCCAAAAATAATCCATGAATAACAATTCTTTTCGCCACAAATGTTTTATTTTTATCATTTCGTAGTTTAGAGCGAATATTGTGTTTAAGTATAGTTCTGACTGAAAATATTATACAGCTCTAATAAATTCTCTTCGTATACTAGTGGCCTTAGGGCATGTAATATTAAAACTACTCTTTATTAATATTTATTTTATTAATACTTACACTTTTTTTTACATTTATACTTAGAATAACTTATACTAAAGTGTTATTTTTAAGACAAGTATATGGTTTCATGAATGTGTGTGTAAAAAGCCACTAATGTCCGTAACGCGTTTCAGGTCTGGTGTTAGCTACTTAAAATACTTTTTAATTCTCAACTATATTTCTTCTCGCATAAAGTCTCATTTATTATTGTCGTGCCCGTTTTCTGTTTTGTGTTACCTCTACCACGCAATTGTTTCGCAATCCCAGCCCTACGCCTTTCTCCGACGCTACATGAAGCCTCCACTTGAAGTCTTCAAGAGTGTTAAAAGGGTTTTATGGAGCGTGCTACGTCCTCAATGTGTCGCGAGCGTACTAAATATAAAACTGGATGTATTTGAAACGCTTTACCATTGGTAAGCAAGGTGAGGTTTGTCGCATGATGATAAGTGATGATGGTAAATTGACGGTCCCTACATAAAGTATCTAATCTGCAAAATTGCATTTTGCAGGTTCAATATTTTATGTAGGAACCGTCGAATATACGTCGCTTATTTAGTGTGATATTACCATGGCGATAAGCACTTCGATCCTTATTATCTTAAATAAATGCAGTTCATTTTAATAAGGACTGTTTAAATATCGACGGTCTCTATGCAAAGTATTGAATCGATTAGATACTTTATGTAGGGACCGTCGAAATAGAGTGGGGTCCAATGTGTCTAACGAGAGACGATTACCCCTCGACAGTCGACACAATTATGCAGGCCTGTTGGAACTACACCTGATGGTAATGGAGTAGTCCAGGTAGTGTTGACTGACGAGAGATGATTACTCCTCGTCAATCGACACAATTATGCAGGCCTGTTGGTACTACACCTGATGGTAAGTGGAGTAGTCCAGATAGTGTTGACTGACGGGACATGTTTACTCCTCGGCAGTCGACACAATTATGCAGGCCTATTGGAACTACACCTGATGGTAATGGAGTAGTCCAGACAGTGTTGACTGACGGGAGATGTTTGTGTCTCGCCAGTAGATGCAATTATGCCGGCTTGGCATATATACACGTTGTTCCCGGAACGCGACACACGTGGGCCTTTATGGCGGGTTTTAACACCTTGTACAGTGTTCGCTATCTGGGTGGATATAAAATATATCCTACCACCAACAACTAAATGAATTTGGTTAAGAGACCTTGACCTAAGTTAACATAACCTCTTTTACCTTGGTAATTTTTGCTCCCCGAAGAATATTATAACTTTTGTATTTTTAAAAAACAAGTTACTGCTTTTACTACTAAAATCCATTTGCAAAACCATTTGTATTTATATTTATTAAATGAATAGTCGTAATAGCGGAGTTTTGCGTCGGTTACGCTACACTGATCTTTCGGAGATCTTGTTTAAGACATTACGTTAGTAATTAGTTTGTAATAAATGGATTTGTAGATGATATTTGTAAATATTCTGTAGACTTGGAAACAGTGGTTTATTATAAAATGTTTTGAATAAAGATATATCCTAACCACACACCTATGACTATTCTAAAGTTATGTCTGTATTCTATGTGAATAATCGCTGGCTTTAACGGTGAAGAAAAACATCATGAGGAAACCTGCATATCTGTCACAAAGAAAAACAAACATAATTTTATAAAAGTCAGAAGTGTGTGCCCTTGGGATTTGAACCTGCGAACATTCGTCTCGGCCGTCCCTTCCACAACCGACTAGGCTATTACGGCTTTTTAGTGGGTTAATCCTCGCTTAATTTTCAAGGGTTACTAGTGCCTAAATCGCACACTCGAAAGACCTGTGTTTGTATAAGACGACCCTTGCCAGGCTAACAATCATTCAGGTTAAAAAAAAAACAATTCTCTGGTCCCCTCACAATGGTTTCCTTTAGAAATTTATGTCGCGAAAGCTCGACTTGCCCACATTCGCTTACTGATCTCTATCGGAGCGATTTCAGGAATTATTTTAGTACTTTCAAAACATTCTAGACCACTGTTACTCTTCGATGAATATTTAGGTCTGTTTTCAGTTCAGTGGTTCTCAATATTTGATTCGACCTGAAACCAATGTACGAGCTAATGGATTATATATTTAACTTCCATCCAACATCTATGTTTAGCATAAAACAAAACCTTTCTTCATTAGCGGCTAATGGAAAATATAATTTTTATATCCACATGCAATTCCGTGGTAGATTTAAATTTAAAAAACACGATTTGTGCATTTCACGGCATTTAGTGTTTGGATCAGGACTATGTAAAAATATGACGTAATTCTCAAATTAATATATCACTAATGTTTATTGAAGGAAATGGTAATAAAATTAATAATAACACAAAAAAATGATAAATAAAAAAATTACAAAAAAATAGTTAAATAAAATATTCATCACCAGAAATATTTGCTTTTCCAATTCAAACCTAAACCCTTATCCTCTATCTTTAATTAAACATAACGCCCCAATTATAAGCACATTTGAACAAAACATTAAACTAAATCAAATCAGTCACCCGTGAAATTGCATAAAGCAACTCGCTACGTTTAATTTAAGCGAAGGTTTTAGGGGGCGTGTGTGTGTCAAAGTGACTCCGAAATGGTTTGCAGACCTCGCAACGTATATTACTTGCATATTTATACAGACTTCTCGATTACTATTTCGGTAGAAATGTAAAGTAAGTAATGTGTCCACCACGAAGTCGCCAATAATGCGTCGACGAAGGCTACCGTCGTCTTAATGACTTTGGTCAAAAGCCGTCAAATGCGTCAATGTAGGCTACCATGGGGTTTGAAGCCAGAAACCCTGACATACCCACCTTAGCGTTTGGACAGTGCGGGATTACTGACATACCCCCCTCGACTTAATAAATTTGGTACCGAAGGCCGTCAAATGCGTCAATGTAGGCTACCATGGGGTTTGAAGCCAGAAACCCTGACATACCCACCTTAGCGTTTGGACAGTGCGGGATTACCGACATACCCGCCTCGGCTTAATGACTTTGGTCAAAAGCCGTCAAATGCGTCAATGTAGGCTACCATGGGGTTTGAAGCCAGAAACCCTGACATACCCACCTTAGCGTTTGGACAGTGCGGGATTACCGACATACCCGCCTCGGCTTAATGACTTTGGTCAAAAGCCGTCAAATGCGTCAATGTAGGCTACCATGGGGTTTGAAGCCAGAAACCCTGACATACCCACCTCGGCTTTGGACTGACGCGGGATCTTAACGCGATTACCTCGCGAAGGGGGCGCAGGGGTTACACTTTGAGAACCTTTGTCTCTCCATCACATAATGGATTCGATTTCTCGTTCTGCAGTTTAAGTGTACTTAAAGTTTGGATTCAATTCGAGTGGAACTGTATAATAGATATTGATGTTTCCTTTTAGTACTTCTAGTTTGTTGTATCTATTAGTATATCGGATAGTGTTTTAAGTAGTTAGGACTTACGACTGAAGATTTCTGTAAAATATGTGTTGAGGTCTCGGGTTCTATTCCCAGCTCGGGTTGTGGTGTGATGGGATATTATGTTCAGTGTCAGATGTCTAGAATGTGCCTGATATATGGCAGCTGGTGAAATTAAGGTGTGATATCATCCTTGCTTTTTTATGAGAACGGCAATACTCTGCACCTGATGATAAGTGAAGTGCGGTCCAGAATGTCGACTAATAAGAGACGATTATCCCTCGACAGTCGACACAATTATGCCGGCCTGTTGGAACCAGATTTATACAAGTTGACTTCGGAACGCGACACTTACGTGGGCCACTATGACGGGTATTAACACCTTGTGTACGATGATCGCTATCCGGGCGGATATAAAATATACCACCAGCAATATGTTGAAAAGAATTGTGGTATTTCATGCCGTGTGTTCGTCTCACAACTTACATAAAAATGATGTATTGAAATACGTCAAGTAAAAAACACATTAATAAAGCAACGCAATAAAACCATATATATGCGTAAAACTCATATCGTATAAAAATAAATAGCGCGTTACGTTAGCCGTGATTGATGACGTCACACCGGCGTTTCCGCTACCTGTTATCGTGAATATTATGTAGGTTGTTTGGTAAACATATCACCCTGTGTCATATTAGGTTTTTATTGAACTTTGATGCTCCACCCTGTATATTTACGTATGTTTCGATATTTGATGTTTGCGTTACTTGTGAACTCGTAATGGGTTTTGTAAAGGTTTTGAATACGACGCGTATTTATTTTTAATCGACTTCAAAAATAGGAGGTGATTTTCAATTAAATTTTTTTATGTTTATACCTTAGAACTTTTCACTGGGTGAACTGATTTTGATGATTCTAGTTTTATTTGAAAGCCGATGCTTCCCGTGTGGTCCCATATAAATTATTGTTGGACCCTTGACTTCGGAGATACTTCAGAAAACTCTTAAGATGATGTCATCAACGTATACTGATTTTTATTAACACAAAAAAAGGAAAAAATATTTTTTTCACAAAAATGCCTACACACCCCATTCAAAAGCAACTAAAAATAAAAAACAAATTAATATTAAATTTATATAACAGTTAAATATTATACAGAAATTAAATTTCAAAATGATTGTTAATCTCTATGGATTCTGAAGTACCTACAATAGCATAAAAAGCCAATAGACTTAAGCGAATTTTTTTAGATTTTTTTTTACTAAGTAAAATACAGAAAAACGTGCTAATTTTAAATATGTATGAAACTTAGAGTCGCAAAAAAATCGTCGATATATTGTATTTTAAATCGATTTATCCAAACTATTTCAAATATTTAATAGCTTCGACAAGATCCTAGACGAATAGCTAACGTGGAATACAATCCCATCAAATACCTACTAATAGGTAGGTACCCTACGTACATTTATATGAAAGGACTGTCAAACAAAACAATAAAGGTGAAGTCACGCCCTTTAACTACTAATTTATAAGGATAAAGGTCAAAAGTTGACAAAGGCAGAATAATTGGACCTTAAAAGCTCTCCGATCCATTTAGCACTTTCAAAATTCAATGAATTTTACCACTTTTTCAGGTGATTTCATTAACAAAATGTAAATGAATTTTCTGCCTATAGTATTAACACACTCAAACATATGCCTTTTATCGCCGCAGGGGTAGGCAGGGATGCAAGTAATGCACCCACTTTCCGCCGTGTGTTCCCATGATGTGATAGGGGGCGAGCCTATCACCATATCGGGCACAAATTCTAAACTCTGGACTTATACTGAGTAGAAACATTCAATATCACTCTGTCCCAGATATCGAACCTAAACCTCAGCACTGGAGTCGTACCGTAATACAACTACCCCACCGAAGTAGTCCTGTGATATTAAAGGTAAAAGGATCAAATCAGCTGAAAGGGCATAAATTCAGTTCCTGGACAACAAAATTTGCCAATAACTGGCAAAAGTTTCTAGTTAATAAACTTTTTTTTACTCGACTGCGTCGTAGCGAGGTTACATCAATATTTCAAGGAAACATTTTTCGCGCTGTCAATGTCTCAAAATCCTAATCATTGTACATTCGAGGCCTACAACGTACCCGAATTCTACAGAGTAGAGCTATTTATAAATCAACGATCCATACGTGTCGATATTTAAACGGTCCTTATTGAAATGAACTGTATTTATTTAAGAGCGTTTACGTGCCGCGCGTGAAGTCAACTATAGGTAATTCTTCGCAAAATTCACTCACACAGAGCCGTTGCGTAGCTGTGTGCGTAGAGTTAGCGCGTCGGCTATCTTTATAGTCAGACCAACCAATTTTGATCTTTTCGCTTTAATTATCTAATTGGAATGTAACTTATGATTTATGAATTTATGATAGATGAAGAATTCTATTATTAAATATATAAGAATTCATCATGAAATAGTTTATATGTATCATTTTGTAATTATAAAAAAAAATAAACATTTTTAACAAATTTTAACGGCAATTTTACAAATTGTTATTTTCACTTTAGAAAGTACCCTTTAGTAAAGTGGAGCTCATCATGAAGCCGAAAGATAGGCACCAGAACTCCGTAATCAGACAATAAATCAGGAAAATTACTGTGCTACGATGTTTATAATGGACCACATAATTACTCCATAGATCTGCAGTTTTTAATATTTAGCGTATTGAAAGTTTAAATTAAGTCATTAGAAATTACATATTGGAATTTATATTTTGAGTCAGAAGGTGTATGTAATGAGATGTCATTTTTAGGTGTATAACTAAAAAGTGAGAAATAAAAGACTTCTTTTTTCGGAAGTTGGTTATATTTTTTTGGATAGTTTTTTTTTTTAATAGGTATTGCTTCTCAGTGACATCGATCATCAATCGATCGATTGTACATCCATGTATAACAATTTACCAGTTTTATATCCATAGTTTTGCATAATATTTGCGACACACGACGAAGCAAAATAGTTGGTTCTGTACTTTTTTGACCAACAGCAGTCAGCTTTGACTGTAAGTATGGGAATACCGTCTTTTACATCGCCACAGGCAACATCTTTATCAGTTTCTTCCCTAGCGGCCTCTTGCATCCTGTCCTCTGCAGCTAATTTCAATCATTTAGCTAACTCGTCGTAACATTTCATGTAAACATTTTGCGTTAATATTGGTAAATCTATGGAAGCTAACTGTTCGTTTAAATTTGATCTAACAACTTCAGTCATCATAGCTCCATTTACAGTTCCACGATATACGTCCATACTATCAGTATATCTCTTAGCGCTTAAATAGCTTAAATTCCATATTGCACATATTACACTTCATTAAAAATGTTGACTGCAAGCAAACATTCTCTTTCAATAGTTGTAAATGTTCGATACTACAACCTGTTGCTCTGTTGTGTGTCTGTGTACAACTTTACTTATTTATTCCTAACTCTTTTCTTTGCCATAGAACTTACCAAATTTAACTTATCGAATGTTATGCAGGTAGAAAAGGTATGAGTTACCATTTCGGGATAAAGGAGAAAAAAAAACATATTTGTAGGCAAAACAATTTGCTACAAATTATGACTTTACAAAATTTATGTAAGACGCATAGTTTCCGAGATATCGCGAAAAAAGTGTTTTCACCCCTTTTTCCATGATGGCGGCCAGGGGACAAGGGGGGCGACCTCACAAACTTGAGATTAAGCTTCTATTGACCCCCCACACATGTTCTAAAAATAAAATTGGGTCCTCTAAAAATACAAAGCTCATGTAACATTTCAATGGGCTAATTGTTTTTAGCTTAAGGTTCCATTTTTTCCTTCGAGTAACTATGCTCAAGTGTTTAATGAGTAAAAAAAAGCAACAACCATAACTACAGACGCATGTTATAACATTAGTACATCAATCTTTTAGCTTTTGCTTTAGCCGAAGTTTCAGCGTTGTTACGTTTCCTTTTCTTGCCTAGAAATAGCTTTACTTCCCATTGTGTCTGAAACATAATAATATAATAATAATTTATAGTAACTACTAAAATTATTGTCAATCATTAAAGAAAAAATATTTTACTTACTAAAGTACTAAGATGTGGCAATCACTGTATACACGTGACTATTTTTTCTACGCACAGCAAAGTCCAACTGGAGTCTCGCCGGAGCGACGAGCGATACGTCCTCTCTCTAGAAAGCCTCAAGGCGGACTAATTTGAAACGATTTGCGCGTTGCGTTTTATAGTGGTATTTAAAATATTTATAGAAAAATAACAGAACTATTTTTGTAGAATTTTTAAATTGTATGTTTTTGAGGAGATGTTCTTCTATTATAGTAATCCAATATTATATTCAATTAAGTAAGATATAGTGATAAAAAAATCATTTAAGTGACCAACATTTCTGAAATTTTCGAATTCTTTGAATTTTTATTTCTCATGAATTAAACATAAAAAGATATTTTTTCTCTACTAACTTTTTCTTCAGGATCTTTTTTAGTTAGATAAAAATAACATATTGTTATGTTCCTTAGTGGTTTAAGGTATTTTGAGCTTCGAAATAGACGTTCGAAGCGCAAATTTGAAAACCTCTGTTCAGTAATAATTAAACAATTTACAAATACTCAATAAATCTAAAAATTTTCTCTACTAACTTTTTAGACAACAAAATTTTCTATAATAATTACTAATTCATATGTTTTTAAAAATAATGTTTTGATGGATATTATCTCCTTCGAAAAGTGCTGTTTTTGAGACATACGGCGCGCGGATGCGTAAACGCTCTTAAGACAATAAGGATCGAAGTGCTTATCGCCATGGTAATTAACACTAAACAAGCAATGTTTATTCCACGGTCACTATGTAAAGTATTGCATCTACAAAATGCAATTTTGCAGATGCAATACTTTACGTAGGGACCGTCGAAACATTAGCACTTGGTATTGACGAATTAAACTGGATAGAAACTCCAACCGAAGCACTATTGAGCGGGGCTTTTTATAAGCATTGGTACTTGATGTAGACGACTTAACATGGATGGACCTCTCCCCCCAGCAAGGCGATTCTTACGCGCTCGGTCTCCACACGAATACACGTCTATGCACAAGGCGACATTTGTCGCAGCCCTAGCACCTTAAGTGTGTACACCTCATGGTAGGAAATACACTGAGCCTACAAGGGCTTGCGAACATTTCCCTATCTCCTCATCTACAGTTTTCTCTTCCAACTCCCCTATGGGATCCTGCAGTCGCTAAACAGGGCTACCAGTACCCTATTTATAGGTTTCTCCCAATGTAGCAGGAACACTTTCTTTCACATAACACGCAAATAATCTTCGTCTTCAAGGGTGAACCCAGGGCGCTCGTTTGTCTCAACCCTAGAAACCGTTTCAGGTGAGCAGAAGCAGGCTACCGCAGGTTGTAGTCGATATGATGGCATTAAATTGGTTGCAACCCGAGCCAGATGGGATTTACATGACATCTGGGTTGTAAGGCCGGTGAGTCCGGCATAACCATTCTTCCACCCCCATGGTTTTAGAAGAAGGAAAAAAGACTGCTCATTCATCTCTACCATCTATACTTATAATAAATCTGTAGAGAGGTCAATTCTGTACATGAAATATATTTCCAAAATAACTATCAGGGGGTGATTAGGGATCGATACTGATGCCAAAAATGCAATTGGTAAAATTTTTGTCTGTCTGTCTGTCTGTATAACCCTTATAGAAACAAAAACTACTCGACGGATTTTAACGAAACTTGGTACAATTATTTTTCATACTCCTGAGCTGGTTACAGTATACTTTTCATCACGCTACAATTAATAGGAGCAGAGCAGTGAAGGGAAATGTTGGGAAAACGGGAGAAGTTACTCCAATTTTTAAACTTCCGTCGCGTGTGCAACCTTAATGGTTAAAAGTTCCTTCGATTTCACCAGGATCCCATCATCAGAACCTGACCGGACAATCGGACCACCTGCATAGCATCATACATTAAAAAAACATCCCGACAAATTGAGCACCTCCTCCATTTTTGAAGTCCGAAATCCACGCGGGCGAAGCTGCGTGCGGAACCTAGTATTCAATAAAAAGAATAGGTAAATAGTAAATACTTGAACAAACCAACCTCACCAACCCAAATAACGTCATTGTTACAACCCTACTTAACAAACCGAATCAAATAAATATTAACCCGATTCTGGCCGCGAGTGTATCGCACTATCTAACATGAATGGAATGCCGATCCATTGCCGGCAGTGTACACTTCCTTTCAAAGGTCAACGAGCATTGCGTATCGTTAGGCAACATTGCCAAGGAGGTGACATTATCAGTAAAACCGCAAACATCGGATAATGGACGTTAGGTTTGTGTGATAAGGCTTGTATTTGAACGGTGGTGTTTTATAATGTAATGTCAGGGTTGCCAATGAAAATAAATTAGGTGATCGCGGTAGCCATGAGTGGAGTTCGTAAGAATCAGTCTTTATGGTTATAAGTGGTATTTATGGTTGAATGTTAACGTGTTATGGGAAACTATAAATGCGTAGTTTATTTTACTTTGAATTGCTTTGTTGATATTGTCTTATCTCTTAATATCCTGTTTTTTCTGGCAAGCACGGGACTAAATGTTAATTGTGGTGTAAGATGTCTGCTGCTGGATATATTTTATATCCGCCCGGATAGTGAGCACCGTACACAAGGTGTTAAAACCCGCCATAGTGGTCCACATGAGTGTCGCTTTCCGAAATCAGCCTGTGTATATCCGTTTCCAACAGGCCGGCATAATTGTGTCGATTGTCTAGGGGTACTCATCTCTCGTTAGTCGACATTCTATTGGACCCCACTTCACTCACCATCAGGTGCGAAATTAAGAGAGTGCACCTGTGTATTGCACACAACACTAAAATTGTTTTTATTATGCATAATATCATATTATATATTTTACGGTTAACTTCAAATCCATCTACCTAGAATTTACTCTAAAAAAGAAATGTACAATTTAATGGATATTTCTCAGAACTAAACTTAGAAACCACTGAAAGGACTACCACGAAATTTGTTACAAAGGTAGACCATAGCCTACATTAACGTCTCAATATTCATATCAATTATAATTCCGAGAAAGCACCTACTAGCGAAGCTTAAAGGAAAATGTACATTTAATAAAACATAGATTAAAGTTACGTCAACTTTTAAAAGTTTAAAGAATTAATAACAAGAAAACGTGACGTGTATTCAAAAGTAGGTCAGCTTATAAACTGAAAAATGTGTAATGAAAAGGAAATAACTTGAGGAGTTAAGATATTTTTACTTTTAATGAACGCTTTAATTATTAAATTATTAATAATTTGACAAACTGTCAAAGTAGTGGAGTTTTATTTCAGACATAACTAGAAGTACTACAGGAATTTTCCGAAAAGGAAGCCGACACAAAATATTAGTACTTATAATAAATATAATATGTTTTAGCCCACTATACTATAAATACTAAATATTTATTTATTAAAAATATAATTTATTTTAATAGGTTTAAATTTATCGTTTTCTTTAAAAAAAATATAACAATCATTTATGGTTTGATTTATCTTTCGAGATTATTGGAAATTTTCATAGAAAAGAGTATAAAATCATGTGTAGGTATATTTTAATTTGTACATAAAATATAACATAAAACTTTGTAATAGTAAGTCAGCGAATTGTCACTTATATCTACAAGAATTGTTAAACTTACTCGAGGTTTTTATAATGCATCAACTATGGTTACTAGTTTCCGAAAAGTGTAAAGCAAACGGATCCTTCCTTAATATCACTTAGGAAACCGAAAACAAACAAAAGAAAAGCATTAATATAATTTAATGTGAGTAATTTCTCGCCCACTCAAATTTCCCACCCACACAGCCTTAGTATCAGCTTATTATTTATTAAACACATCCATATAGTTAATAGGCAGCCTAGTTGGGAGCGGAACGGACTGCCGAGACGAATGTCTGCAGGTTCAAAAGCCAAGCGCACTTTAACGTTTCTAAAATTATGTGTGTATCCTTTGTGAATTATCGCTTGCTTTAACGATGAAGGAAAATATCGTGAGGAAACCTGCACACCTGAGTTCTCTATAGGAATTTCGAAAGCGTGTGAAGTCTACCAACCCGCACTAGGCCAGCGTGGTGGACTAAGGATTAATCCCTCACAGTAGTAGAGGAGGCCCGTGCCCATCAATGGGACAATATATAATACAAGGCTGATATTATTATATTATTATTGACCATTTAGATAGTACATACTATATTTATATAAGCTCTGTTTGTTGAATAAATACTACCAAGGGATAACCGTCTCTCGTTAATCGACATTTTATTGGACCCCGCTCTATTTACCATTAGGTGCATAAGGGTCACATTCTCTAGACCGTATATTTATATATTGCACTTACACAGCAAAATGAACCTACTGCACTTGATTGTAAGTGGAGTGGGATCCAATAGATTGACGAGCGACGAGCGACGAGCTCTACCTCTCAGCCATCAAAACAGTCTCTACTCACGTGCTGTATGACAGGCTTGATGGAGATGCACTAGACCTGCAAAAAATCTACTTCATCGTCTCAGCCTAACTTGTAGAATTTACGAGAATGACACGTCAAATGCCGGCCGGCCGCATGACCTAGCTCTTGATGACCTGATTTCAACTTTTAAAGGTAAAATAAGATGGTTATATCTCGCTGTAGGTAAAGTCATGAATCTTCTTCTTAGCTGTTTCTGACTGACTCGGTAGCGTAGTTGTACTGTATGCGCAGTACGGCAGCACTATGAGGTTGTGGGTTCAAATTCTGGGTCGGGCAAAATTATATTTGGGTTTTTCTGCTCAGTATCAGCCAGGAGTCTGGAATTTGTGCCCGATATGGTGATATTCTGACATTTGGCGAAAATTAGCCTCTACATACCTCTTTGAGGATAAATGCGTGCAAAAGTAATATTATTTGTTGTTCAAGTGAATAAATAGGTTATGAAAGTGAAGTTTTGGTTGCCATTTTAGTTCAGATTTTGAACGAACAGTTTATATGGACGTTCGTGTTTATAGAATACACATCAATGCATTTCACCGAAAAGCCGCGAGCAACGTCAAGTATTATATTTGAAGTCTTCTATTACGAATTTGGAATATGCTTTTCTGTCTAGCATCTAAAATATTATATTGTACCAATACGATCCAATAACAAAAATTAATATCGCACAAAAAATGTCATTACAGAAAATAAAATAAATCTTACCACCTCAGCGACACATAAATTGCTATATCGGAGTGCTACGAGCTCACGTCTACGGCTACGAGCTACGCGGCGCTACGAACTTAACGCCTCGCTACACTAGAGAATTCTCGGCATACATTCTGAAATATAAGGGTATGTGGATTTTTTTTTCAGTTATTGGATTGCGGAAAAATGCTATGGAAATGTACGATCAGTCATTTAAATCTTATTGTTTATGAATAGATTTTGAATGCTGGGTTTATGTTAGATGTGATAAATAGTCGAAGAAGGTTTCAATCGATTCTTTCCATGATAATATGAAATTTAATATACTATTCTACTATTGACTATCATTTGAATTAAATATGTTTAACAACAGCTAAAGGAAATATAATATCCAAGGGTGTGGCTACTGCCGTACGGCGAAGAAAATAGTTCTCTGAAAGGGAACTCGACAATTCATCAACTACCAGTAGCGAAGGGTCCATATAACTCGATTCCTACCGGCTTCCCTTTTGTAATATATGTAAGCAAAATTAAAATAAATTATATTAATAAATAATTAATATTTATAGCACAGTGGGCTAAAATGATATTATAATTAGTATTAGTATATATTTGTGTCGGCTTCACTTTCGGAAAATTTCA
This sequence comes from Manduca sexta, assembly GCF_014839805.1. Taxonomy (NCBI): domain Eukaryota; kingdom Metazoa; phylum Arthropoda; class Insecta; order Lepidoptera; family Sphingidae; genus Manduca; species Manduca sexta. The sequence continues at coordinate 5,804,582 of NC_051116.1, read as the reverse complement.
CCTTTCGCCACTGTCGACTACTAATATGTATAAACGCGTTCTGCAAATCGTTCTGATGATTATTAAAATTTACATAAGTTACAAAGTGGTGACTGGGGGTATTGGGTTATAATATGGATCCTTCGCCAATTCCTTATCAATGTATTAATAAGACGGGGCTATCGAGCTTTCTGGGCCCCTCTTGTCCCATACCTTCATGAAACAAAGCGGGCGTCCAAAAGTTAGCATTGCACTGAAGGGCCCCTAATAAGTTTTGATATAAAGCCCTTATAAGACAAGCTATGCCACTGATATTGTCCTACTTCGTTAACTGTTAAGGCAACTACTTCCTTGTCAATAGTTCAATGTGCATGAAAGGAGTTAACTCTAACTTAACTAGAGTTTAGTGTGTGGGTGGCAGCAGCGAAGGGTGACATTTAAAAAAAATAACCCGTGGCAAAAAATGTCTCGTATAACACATCGCGATCTAATTAACAATAAACAAAAACTGACAGAAACTTAAACAAACCTAAAAAGGAAGCCGAAGATAAGTGGAGTGTCGACAAACAAAATAGTTGTTAATTGCAACTTGAAAAAATTATGCCGGCCCGTTCGAAAATTATGTTTGCATATTTTTGTACTATTGGCCGCTACGATTGGAAAGGTATGGTTTTTACTACACCACGAAGTAATAAATAAAACAAACACAATTGTACCATAATGGTTTGTTTTTCCTATTTCATTTGTCATTCCCATTGGTAACGGTTCATTGTGTTTGCTTTCCGTGAAAGCAATCTCATAATGCTAAGTGACATGCAAAAGCTATAATGTAAATCCTATTTTGCGTTTTATACTTTAAACTTAATATAAAAAACTAAACAACGATCTTTGAATCTCGCTCTTGACTTTAACATTTAAGACCGTATTTATAGTTGGTACTCAATATCGCTCTTAAGAGCAATATCAGCTGAGATGCTGTCAAGTTACAGTCGACATCGTAATATCGTTGTTAATAAACGGATATTAATATCTCAAGTGATATATGTTATATACGCGGACGGGGGCTAGCGAAAGGATCGCTGGTTGATTTCACACTGTATAATGTCCACTTATTATACTGTGAAGACTTGACGACGCAACTGACAACAGGCACTTAAATGACAGTTCAAATCGTGTTAAATAATTCGACACCTTTAATGAACCTATACTTAAGATGCTACTCAATTGTAAGATTGGTAAATCAAGTACGACCCTTAAAAACATAGGACTGAACTCCGAAATAAACGTAGCAAAAATGTAAGATAAAAATATAAAATCATAAAATGTTCTTCGGACAGTCAGTCTAACTTTATTACAATGGTTGGTACTGAATTATAAGCGGTTGACTTTATATTCGACCTACCTATACCTCGACTATAAAATGACGCTGGCAAGTTATACGGGGAATGGTGTAGTGATTTTATGGTTATATAAAATCATTTTATATATTCTTGCAATTCAATGCTGAAGCGGCAATACTCTAATTGGATCTTGGAATGGACTGCCGAGACTATTTGCAGGTTCAAATTCAAAGGGCACACACTTTTGACTTTTCTAAAATTATGTGTGTATTCTTTGTGAATTATCGCTTGCTTTAACCGCGAAGGAAGACATCGTGAGGAAACATACATACTTGAGTTCTCCATAGCAATTTGAGTGTGTATGTCTACCAATCCGCGCTAGGCCAGCGTGGTGGACTTAGGTCTAACCCCTTTCAGTAGTAGAGGAGGTCCGTGCCCAGCAGTGGGACAGTATATAACACAGGGCTGATAACATTGTTTCAATTTAAAATCCATGAGAGCGTATATGAGCCTTACGATCTCGTCGGCTATTGATTAAGAGAGCTAACAATCGATTTTACCGGGACAACAGTTTGTGTTGATTTTTACATAAATTGCTCGAGATGGGAACCATTAAGAAGGAAGGCTGTCGTGTTAACTAAGTTTTAATTCATTTGTTTCTCAAATATAATATTAAACTTAAAATCGCACCGTTTGCAACCCAATTACGTAGTCACTAGAACAGTGGTTCCTATTCTATATTGTAATCCCTGTGAACTATGTGGAAAACTATAATTAGGTTCTTCGTTACCCCGTAAAATTGCTGATTTACCCTCGCGGGGGTAATTAACCCTGAATTAAGAACTCATACACTAACGGGAATTGCGTATTCATCATTAATAATATCACTATCTTTGTCGATAAAGAAAATGTTAGGAAAGAATTTTAAATGTAGTTTTCCCATGGGAGTAAAATACTGGGTTAAAAATCTTGATAGTCCCGGACATGGTCTACCCGTGTGCCAAATTTCATCCAAATTCGTACAGTTTACTTCTAACATACCAAATGTTTTAAAAACTTTCGCATTTATAATTTTACTAGCTATTGCTCGCGGCTTCGCCCATGTGAAGAAGTTTTCCAAGATAAAAGTCCCGCTATATATTTTCCTGGGATAAAAAGTATGTAACCTTCCCAGGCTCTCAAACTCTTCATACCAAATGTCATAAAAATCCGTTCAGTAGATTTTGAGAAAATCGATAACATACAGACAGAAAAGGGGACTTTGTATTATAATATGTATAGATTAACAAAATTTACGATGCAGACAAGTTATGGTTTCAATATCAAGATTACGCAAAATATATCCAATTAAAACGGATGCCGATAGCTTACAAAGACGATCGATTTGTCGGTGACGATCGGCCGGCCTTTGATAGAGTTCTAGCTGTAAACTAAGTTAAAACAGTTAACTAAAATTAATCCCCTTCAAATGTATGATATAGTTTCCCGTACCTCTGAAGAGGGTGTATATTGAGTCTTTATATAAGTAATAAGTATGTACTTATGTTCATAAATTATATTGACAGTCAGTGGTGTTGTCTTGAATGCAAGTACAATTTCCACTTTAGGATCTGGGGATTCAAATCCCGGGTCGGGTAAAATTGGGTATCAGACTGTAGGCCCGGAGTCTGGAATTCGACGAGATAAGTGGCAATAGACTCCTCTATCAAATCATGGGATGTAACTTACTGCGAATAGCTGGACTCCTAGTTGCAAATCTTGACTACCAGTGGCGTGCATGCATGTACGATTTCCACTTTAAGATTTGGGGGTTCGAGTCCCGGGTCGGTAAAACGAAAATTGGGTATATGACTATGAACCAGGAGTCCAGAAATGGCAATAGAATCTCATATTATATCATGAAACTCACTGCGAACAGCAGTTCTAATTGCGCCTCTGCCTACCACTTTGTGGGTAAAGGCATGTATATTCTACGTAAAATATTTATTGATAACCTAAATATAATAGACTTAGAAAACTAGACCGAATCAAACGAGCTCCCAGCTCTACGTTAAACAAACAAAAGAAAAGTAAATACAAATAAATTTACAAAAGCCCGCTACGAGTTTGAATAGACAGCTTGATCTCAAGACGCTGGCGGAAAGCGTACAGTATTAATCCATCCGATTCTTTCATTATTTTCTCTGGACTCAAACTCAATTGAGTGCATTATTCCGTTTAAGGTGATTGGACAAATGGCTTAAAAGAATCGGTTATAAAAGTGACATTCTGATTGCCCTTTTAGTTTAGATTTTGAACAAATAGTTTATGAGGACGTTCATGTCTATAGAATATACGACAATGCTCAAAAGTATGTTTAAATAGCACAGCTTTTATGAGCAAAGTGACTGTTTCATCTGAAATAGAGAACAGATCCTATCCCTTGCCAGTCACATTTATGGCGGCCTGTTCTAAGGATATAATACAGTTATCGTTTTACCATTGCTTTTGTGTCAGAATTGTTGGGACAATGAATGCTTCGGTGGCGTTGGTGTAATGCGTGGTACAAGGACGACTATCCTGACTTCGAATCCTGGGTTGGGCAAAGTGACTGGGTTTTATTACACAACGTCAGCCCGGAGCTTGTTTCCGATATGGCGATAGGCCCGCCCCCTGTCATGGGACAGAATAGGTCCAGTGGATGGTGGGTGCACTACATACGCCTCTGCCTACCCCATCGAAGATTAAAAGCGATTATCAAAAATATTAAAAATTATAAAACACAAATTACGGACTCTCCTTTTAATAAATTGTCTTAAAAATACACAAACCATTTCAAACGTTATTCCAAGGAAGATACCTCGTAATCCTTTACGAAATTAATGAATTTAACAATATTCGCTTCAGTTGCTTCCGTTTTACGTTCAAATCTAAGACGCAGCATCTACAATCGCTCTGACCTACTTTGAAGGCACACATCTGCTCAAATATAACAATCTGGGATACATTAATGATGTCTCTCATATGCTCTCAAATCTCAATCAAAATTAAAAATACAGTTACGTAGTCACGAATTAATAGATGGATATGAGGACTGGGTCGTTTGAAACTACGCTTTATAAAAAGTTGCATAAAATGTGAGATAGTGTTTTACTTTCATGGCTGTTTTACCATCATTAACAACGTTTTTTGAGTATTTTTGTATAGTTTGATTTTGGTTACTTGCAATCTTAAGGAAGTAGACCTATGATTTTGTTCAAGTACTAAGTTTATAGTAGATATCTATACAAATTCAAAGCTCAAGAGTTTTTTTTGCTTGAATGCGCTGATCTCAGACTTAACCGATTTTATAATTTTTCAGTAATAGGAACCTACATCACTCTTGAGTGTAATAGGCTACTTTTTATACTTTAAAACTTTGTCACGCGGGCGGAGTCGCAGGTAAAAGCTAGTAAAGAATATGAGCTATCGTGGAAAATCACAATGGTTAAAACACAGTGTACTTTCCTTGATATAAATTATCGTAAGGTTAATCAAGAATATGGCATATTTGTGTGCCAAATTTCATCCAAATCCGTTCAGCGGTTTTTCAGTATTTCTCAAAATAAATGCCTGTAACGAAATATATTTTTTTTTTATCCCAAATGTCTTTTTGTTTGTTTTAATACATTCGTTCTATCAAATAATATATTTAATGAATGTATTAAATCAAACAGAAAACATGAGATTAAAAATAAAAAATAATATTACGTAAAAACTATTTCTGTTGACGATGAAATAGTTAGGTTAAAAAAGGATTTAGAACTCTATTAATTTTTTTTATTTAAACACGACTACGACATGAAACATACAACTGAAAAACTATCTAGAATATAATATGTACATAACAACTCATACTTTGTTAACGATTCCGATTAAAAAAAAACGTTATAAAAAACAAAAACTACGTTTTTATCAAAGAGTTGCTCCGCTAACAGTTTCGTTACGAACTTTTATTTTGAAAAATAATTTTCTGTTTACTGCTAACAAACATCCAAATATCTAATTCAATTTTTTCGACCTTACACGTTTGTTTAGCCTGATAAGGATCGGCTTATACAACACCAGACTTTCCCGTGCTCTAGGCGCTCGCAACCCTTTGAAAAGTGACCATGAGGGTAGTCCACTAACCAGTTACAAACCTCGGCTCAAGACGGCTATTGATACTGGACACATCAACGATTATGGAAAGAAATGCAAATTCGTTACCTTTATTCTTAGCACGCGGGCGGGAACTATAAGAAGGGTTAAAGGACAGGGAACGCAGCGAGGTCATCGGCGGTAAATGATCTGCGGTCTTGTTGAGTGTAGGAGTTTTAATAACTAGTCCTTGTGGCGAATGGGAACAGAACGCGACCGTTTCCATTAAGCGCGGTCGAATGGAGTTTGAATTTGTCATCAAACTTATTCTTTTAATATTAGTCGGATCAGCAGATAAAATTATCTGATATTGGTAGGTCTCACGTATGTGAGGGTCCGCCTGGGTAGGTACCACCGCAATGTCTATTTCTGCCGCCAAACAGTAGTGTAGTACTTGGCACTGTTGTGTTCCAGTTTGAAGGAAATTGTAGCCAGTGTAACTACTGGACATAATAAGACTTAACATCTCGTGTCTCAGGACGGCGAGCGCAGTGGAATATCAAACATGTAATTCAAAGTTTTGGATGGCATTTTTAGTTTATGGGCGATCGTATCGCTTGCCACCAGGCGGACGGCAAGCTCGTCTCGTTATTCAAAGCAATAAAAACACACAATCATACAAGTGTTTGAACATCACACAAAGCACATTTTCACGTTAAAGTAACGTTCAACAAAACATTTAGTTTTTGTGAATACAATTTGAAACAGAACCCTCAAGTAGGCTACGCTCGGTTACCGAACTCAGCGTTGGGAATTTATATGCGAAATTGTTTTGTGTAAGGATATTGTTTTTGTCGGCCATTTTTGTAAAGCTTTTTGAAACTGTAAATCTAAATAGACCGGGATAGACAATTACTTGGTGTAATGGAAGTGTGTAAATCGCTATGTCCGCTGGTGATAGGATATATCTATCGGCCCAGATAGTGGCTATAGTACACGAAGTATAAAACCCACAACGTGACCCACAGAAGTGAGTCGTGATGCGGAATCAACTAAGTATATTCGACTTTAAACAGACCGGCGTAATTCTAACCATAAGGTGCATCTTGTGCGCTTGTTCTCCACACCAAATGCACGCCCATGCACGGGGGCACATTTGCCGCGACCCTAGGTACACAGTTCAGTGTGTACACCTCATGGTTGCTAAATACACATTGAGGCCTAACCAAGGCAGATCTCAAAAAAAAGCCATAAGGTGTAAAGAGTGACTGCTGTGCCAGGGTATGAAAAGAGGTTATATTTTCCTCGAATTGCCAGATCGTTTTACGTGGGGTTTTCGGCCATGATTTACTCGGGATTGGATCCTTAGAAAAGGTCATCAGGTAAGCCGTAGGAGTGCTAAACTTATATTAGACCGTAATAGAATGGTTCCTAACCTTTTCAATAGTGTTACTTGTGACCTATGTGAAAAGCTAATTCTACCCCGTCTTCAAAATGTTCAAACAATACAAGCAAATACAAACATCTTTAATCATAAATTGCACAACAGACTTACAATTTTACCGTCAGCTCTGTTATTGTTTTTTACAATCCTATAAATAGGTTCTTTGTAACTCCTTTGGAATTACAAAGAACCTATTTATAGGATTTACCTCCGCTGTGGTAACAGGGTATTTGACTTATATTTATTCATAACTTTTATAAAATATGTACGTCGTATAAATTCTAAAACAGAAATTGAAATCTGGTGAAAAATCCACAAATTTTAACCATTGAAAATAGGTAGTAGGGGTCAGTGTCAAGAAACAGAAAAGGGACGAAATACTTGCATGTGACGTCAGCGGGCTAACGCTGCGTGCGAAAGAAAGAGATGGCGCGATATTCCCAGTCCACGCCCACTCCTGCACGTATCAATATTTGAAATTTGAATTACTTCCTCATTTCTTAGTATTTTAATGCTGTCTTCACAGATGGATTTTTTTTTTGTACTAGTTGCTGTTACGTACTAAAATGCACAAAATGAAATATAGTTAAATACCCTATTAACCCCAGGTTAGGAACCCAGGTAATAGAGGTTAATGGAAGCAAAGGATATCAGGACAAGTCTGATACCCACGCCGCAAATTTTCTCAGCGCTTTCAAAATAAACGATAACCAAATTAAATTATGCAAATGAACACAGTCCGTCCATTAATCCATCAAGTTTCAAAGGTAAATTCGTTGTTTGGGCGTCTTGAGGTAATCCGCGCCGCAGACGGCATCCTAAGCCTTCTGTAACAGTATTAGCCGGTTGTAATTGATTAATCAAAATTCTTGTTTGTAATGTAAAATTTTAAGTAGTTAATGCAGGGGCATGTTGGTGATACCAAGGCTCTTGCATACTGCTTTGACTATTATGTGTGAGAAGATATGCTTACTGGTCTTAAGGATAATATACTCAGGGTATTGACAAGACTGCCTAGGTGGCGTAGTTGTACTGCATGCGCGGTACGGCAGTCTCTGAGGTCCTGGGTTCGAATCACGTGTCGGGCAGTGATATTTGGGTTTTTCTGCTCAGTATCAACATGGAGTCTGGAATTGTGCCAGATATGGCGATAAGCTCGCCTCGTATCACATCATGGGACGGAACACACATGGCGAAAATTGATTTCCTGGTTGTGCCTGATCATTCCCCTTCGGAGATAAATACGTGATGCGTGTGTCAGTGGCAAAGAGTAAAATTGTCTGAAAGGGAGCTCAAAACTACATAATAAGCACTAATATGCATAAATGCAAAATGCAGCTCGTTGTAATGATTATAATTAATTAGATTTTATATAAATAACGAAAGGGATGCCGGCAGGAATCGGGTTGTATGGACCCTTACTTACTGGTGTGTGTGTGTGTGTGTGTGTGTGTGTGTGTGTGTGTGTGTGTGTGTGTGTGTGTGTGTGTGTGTGTGTGTGTGTGTGTGTGTGTCCAATTGCAAAGAGGAGTGTAGGTCGACAAAGAGAATGATGGGAATCAAAATATGAAGGAGATGAATGGATGAAAGGTATTACAAACCACGAAGGCTGTTTAAAGAAGGTTTTAGCGAAGAGAGATTACACATCAGCACATTATAATCTAAGTTTTCCGTTGAATATAAATGTATAGATAAACATAGCTTTATAAAAATTACTGATTGTGAATAAACTGTATTTTAAATTAACTAATTATCGAGTCGAGCATGTACTTGCCTAATATAAATCAATAACTGGTGACGAATGCAATACGACCACCCAACTTTTATTCAAAATTTACAGCTCTATTGCTCCTCTTGTTTCTTCATCTATAAAAAGATCAAAGAAAGAAAAGAGCTTCCCAATAAACGTTTATAAACGTCACAACGATTTTGTTTCCGGTTCCCGTCGCTGTAATGCGAACGAATTTTCTCGATCCATCCAGTTTTCATCCGTGAAAGCCGACACGAACGACATAAAGATCCTTCAGTCAGGTGATTTTGCTGAAAACTAAATTTTCCATGTGTGGAAATTCATTTAATGTACCCGTTTTAAGGTGGAATACTTTACGACTTATGGTAAGTGGAGTGGGGTCCTATAGAATGTCCACTGACGAGAGATGATTAACCTTTGACATTCGACACAATTATGCCGGCCGGTTGGAACCGGATATATATGAGCGATATTGAGTTTTTCTATTCTGTATCAGCCTGGAATCTGGAGTTTGTGCTCGATATAGTGTTGCTCGCCTCTATCACATCATGGGACGTATCACACTTGCCAAACGTGATTGCTTTAGTTACCTCTGTCTACCCCCTTCAGGGATAAAAATGTATGTATATACGCATGTGTGTAAACCTAGAATTTTGAAATACCGCATTTGATGTAACTCAAAACAGACTAGCATATTCTAGCGACCTTCGCCAAACCTTGGGCGACATATTGAGGGTATTTGATTACAAATGGGGTTTTTGAAAGATAGAAAACTCAGCAGTAAATATTATACGACTATTTTTTTGGTGTAGCGTTTGCGTATTCTTAAGAAATTGTTATTGGACAATAAAAATGTCCAGGTTACCTGCTTTTATCATCATCATCATCAACCACAAAATTACTAAAAACTAAATAGAATAATGACTAAATATTAAAATAAACAATTTTGCAGATTCTATTGCGGTTATTTATATTATAATTTTCTCCTGACGTTCCGATTGCAGTCTGCGCGGACTGAGGTGCTGTTAATCAAGTCAAAGTTACAATATCTACCTACATTTTACGATTATACAACTTTTTAAATTTTTAGCCGTTGGTGGTCCGATATATATACAATAGTTTTATTTGTCACGCACAGCTGCGTTTAGGTATGATTGTTTGTGTTAACATTTTATTAGTTATAATTTTTTTTTTACATGTCTGCCGACTTGTCGCCTATACGTCATTCGGGTTTCCCATTGAAAACCAGCGCTGCAGTATTAGTTCGTGCAGCACATAGCTAAATTATTCCTATTGTTGGTGCAATAATTAGAATTTGTAAAGTTTTGTAATTTTTTTTTGTCCTTTAATCATTATTGTTATCTTTTAGTTAAAATTGTTATATCGTTTCCAACAATAAACGTCTTTCTTTCAATTTTAATGTCTAACATTCGTGAACATAAGAAATTATATTGACTAAATAGACAAGACTGTCTCATGATTCTTGTAAGTTTTAGTTTTTTATAAATACCTATAAAATTCCTTGAAAATATGGTGATCAGACTATATAAATTCGTTATACAAATCACCTGTCCGCGAGCACAAATATTTCTCTCGAATTTCAACTATAACATTCCGTTTCGGATGAAATGTGACTTTGTATGAATTTTTAGGTATAACCAAGCAAGGGAAGAAATATGCAGTTTGTGGAAATATTTATATCAACATGAGATGAAAAATTCTATAATGTTGCAAAGCTAAGGTCGTATGCACGCTAAGAGGCTGTGGATGTTTGGACTAAACTCTCAGTATTAAAGTAAGCCTGTATTTATTTGTAGACATATAAAAGGGTAGTCCACTTTATCTAGTGGTAAAAAAGACCAATATTTTTTTTATACAAGGAAGGCAAAGCGTCCACACTCCTAATGTTAAGTGGGGTAGGTTCCAGATAGTTACGAATGACGAGAGATGATCACCTCTTGCCAGTCACAATTATGCCGATCTCTTTGAAAGCCGATGCACAAGCTAATCTCACCGGATACCCAGGCTGATCCCGGAACACGACACACTAACAATTTCCAACTATCATTTTTTTATTGCTTTGAATGACTAGATGAACTTGCCGTTTGATTGATGGCGAGGGATACGACCGCCCATAAACAGTAGAAACACCATCCAACAACTTGAATTACAAAGTATTGTTTGGTATTCCACTGCGCTCGCCATCCTGAGACATGAGATGTTAAGTCTTATTATGTCCAATAGTTACACTGGGTACAATGTCCTTCAAACCGGAACACAACAGTGACTACACTGCTGCTTGGCGCCAGAAAGACTTTTCGGTGGTACCTACCCAGGCGGACTCTCACATATGAGAGACCTACCAACAATGATAACATCTCCTAACTAGCATTTATAATCAAAGAATCACGCCAGAATTCGCAATTATCGCACATAATAGAAGCTTATTGCCTCGATGGTTCGGAACGCATTACTATACAAATTAGCCGGTTATGTTTCAATTATCTAGCTTGGAGATGAATTCGTACTCTATTAGATTATAGCTATGTATACAACAGCTTGGCTGAGTCACAGACTGAGTGAAAATAATGACCCCAATATATCGCATTGATGGTCACAGGTGGGTTGATGGGAGGGCTTACGCCATTGATTCCCAAAGAAGTCCAGGTGGATCCCAAAGGGTACACAGGATACTTGACGGAGGTCTACGTTTGCTTGACTAGACTTTATTTGGTTTGATAGTAAAGTTCGATGTTGGCTTGACTTCACCTATGAATGTAGGCCTATATAGGGTTATATATGGGATAGGGTTCGTAAAAGGTACGGTGACCCCAACATAACCCCCGCGATGGCTGGGCGGTAGCTGTAATTCACTTTCTCAGAAAATCTAAAAAAAGGTAGGTACACTGGAACCACAAAATGTTGAAATGGGTTTATGAAAAGTTTGAGAACATCTTGTTCAGGCCTTAGTCCATCACGCAGGCTAAGTGCGGGTAGGCAGACTTCACATTCAAAATTATTAGGTATATTATTAGGCAAGTAGGTTTCCTCAATGATTGCTATCATTGAACCGAGAGATATTTGACTAAACACACGTAACTTCAAAAAGTCAAAGCCATCTAGGGTTTTCAACCTGCGAACCTTCAACTTGGCAGTCCGTTTCCTTTTTTTATGTGGACACGACAAAGTGTCCCTACTGCATCTGATGGTAAAAGGAGTGGAGACCAATAGAATGTCGACTGACGAGAGATGATTACCCGTAGTCGACACAATTATGCTGGCCTGTTGGAACCGGATATACACAGGCTGATCCCGGAGCGCGACACACTTGGCTGCTATGACGGGTTTTAACACCTTGTGTACGGTGGTCGCTATTCGGGCGGATAAAAAATGTATCCTACACGATGGTCGGTATCCGGGCAGATACAGAATGTATCCTACCACCAGCTTCTTTCCCAACTATACTATCACTATTATCTTATTGGGATTAAAATAGATTGCATAGATAATAGATAACACAATGAATTATTCGCTCTTCATACATTATGGATGGTTAATTTAATATGATAATGTGTAAATATTTAAATGTATGTAAATTGTAGTCAATAAAAAACATATTTAGCAATTCAATTGACTACTGAATTTTAATAATTTGTTGATAAAGTTAAATGAGGCGATAGAGTAATTGCAGTGATGGTCCTGGGTTCGAATTCATCTCCAGGCACTTTTTACGAACTTGTGTATTTATTGCTACGCACCAGTTTCAAGTAGAAAGGAAACGTATGGATACTTGCATACTTGAGATATAAAAAAGGATCTACTGTCTGAAGGTCTGAAGGCTACTGAAAGTTCCTCAATAGTCTTATCATTGGTAAAGGGGCTGAGTGGCAGGATAATATAATATACTTGGTGTTACTCTCGGATTTGCCCGCGTAAAAAGATTTTGTCGCTAAGAAAATCCCTAAACCACTTTAATGAGACGCCGCCGGCGCCATCTTACGTACATGATCTGCTAAAAAATTTCCCACGGGAGCGAGTTACCGGGGTACAATATAGCCCATATTATTAATCCAGGGCTTGGACCATTCATGTGCTGAATTTCATCCAAATTCATTCAGCGGTTACTACGCTTACTTCTAACAAACATGCATACATTTTCACTATTCGTATTTAATTTAGTAAAGTAACATAAAATAAGGAGTAAGATAAGCCATTTATAAAAATAAAATATTTGTATATTTTTACGGGAATCTGAATTATCTCTGAGCGCTGTTCACTATATTACTAAATCAGACTAACGAAAGAAGCCCTAAGGCAAGCTGAAAACGAAAAACTGCATTTTCAAATAAACTTCCAACCGTATAAATCTCTCGAATGTTAAAAAATAAACAATTTACAGCAATGGCGACGTGGAATATCTTTTGTACCCTCATTTTCACTCAAGCTAAAGAAAGCAAAAGGTAAGCGGATTTAGAATCTGTCTCATTTTTGCCGCAACTTGCTTCGTATTCTCGGCTTAAAGCTCAGAATGTAATCTATAAAAGGTAGTTAACGCTCTTATTGTTAGGCACATAAGTTTGTTATTACGATGTTTAATTTAATCCTCTCTATATTTATACTTTGATAAAACATTGTCAATCCCTTTGGTAATATTTATATGAAGAACTAGCGACCCGCCCCGGCTTCGCACGGGTGCAATGCTGATACTAAATACACTACAGAAAAACTGTGAAAGTTGTATATAAAAACATAGCGGCTCGCTCTAGCTTCGCACGGGTATAACATAACAAAATAACAGTATTTCTCCACTATTTAATGGTTATTATTATACATATAAACCTTCCTCTTGAATCACTCTATCTATTAAAAAAAACCGCATCAAAATCCGTTGCGTAGTTTTAAAGATTTAAGCATACAAAGGTAGGGACAGAGAAAGCGACTTTGTTTTATACTATGTAGTGATAATATGTTATGTTTTCGAATCTCAATATCTCTAAAAACCAATAATAAGCATGCTAAAATTAGAAGTATTAGTAACTGCGCATAATAGAGAAGGGTCAAGAATATTTTTTAGAATCCCACGCCATGATAGTCAATATTTCCAATAATGACATTTAATAGTTTATTTCAGAAAAATATAAATAAACGGTAACAGAATTTTAGCACAATAGAGAATTAATAGAAAATATTAAGCACTGGCCCTCAAACTAGTTTTAACCTGTGTCTTGGGAGGCAGTTTTCTTCCGAGGAAAAGTTTAAAATTGTATAGATGTAACTTCATATGTATCATCACAAGCCGAGTAATTATGGTATAATTATGTACTTAAATGGATACTATTTGAAATGCTGTTTACATTATTAAGTGTTTAAAAGTTCATAACTATATTGAAATTAAAATTAAAATGGTATCTATACATAATATAAAACCAAGTCCCCTTTTCTGTCTGTATGTTATCGATTTTCTCAAACTCTACTAAACTGATTTTTATAAAATTTGGTGTGGAGATAGTTTAAGACCCTGGGAAGGTTATAGGCTCCTTTCTCGTGAAAATATGCGGGACTTTTCTCTGGGACTATCTGGGAAAACTCCTTCACGCGGGCGAAGCTGCGAGCAATATGGATACAATAATGTATTTTGTCACCCGCATTGCTATGGAGGGAAGTGAATAATTAATATTTCCAACTCCTCCCTATCTTTCTATTTGATTAATTTCGTTGCGGGATAATGACAAATTAGTTTTCCCTGAGACTCGCCGAGCTTCACTGCTCGGTGTCAAAAAAGGCGTGCCACTGCTGATCCTGGCTTACAGGAGTTGTCGTGGTGGGTGTAAGGACAGGAAAGTCTCTGATACATTCATGTGTGTGTAAATGAGTATGTGAATGTCTGTGTGCCAGATTTTTATGATGAGGAAAGAAGTAATTTTAACATATATAAAAACACAGTTAACCGCCCATTATCGATAATGCTATAGTCTTCCACCAGCCCCAAAATCTAACGTTAGTTCGCCCGTAACAATAATGGCCGCAAACAATTTGAAATTCAAATCTGGGACCGCGTGATAAAAGATTCAACGCTTTGCAAGCCGACCTGGTTCTCTGTCATTAATTAAAACTGGACCCTATTATTGCGATCTGACGTTGACGGTCCTCAAATTATTGTAACAGGAATTTTGATGTAGGCCTTGGTTGGGACTTGTAATCTAGTTTTAGATGAAATATCTGGGATTGTGTTTCCTGTTGCATTCTGTTTTGAATTGTATTCTATACAATGAAGTGGCATAATCAATAAGTTTATTTATTTATTTATTACACTTTATTGTATATTACAATTGGCGGTCTTGTCGCATTCTGCAATTTCTTCCAGACAACCTGAGAATGGAATGGACAAGATGTGTGATATAATAGAAGGGTGTCGACTACAAAGAAAAAAAAAGAAATATATAATAATGAAGATGTATCTAATAATGTAATATGTTCTTATATTGAATACAATTTTTGGTTATAATAATAAGATACATAATAATATGCATACACTAAATATTATATATAATACTACCTATACAAAAAAAATACACATATATAATAAAAAAAAAAATATATATATATATAAATAATAAGTTCTAAGATTATACCTATAAAGTGGACATTGAGAAGATTGTCATACAAAAAATTACGCTCATGTGATGGTTACTCAATCTGCCGCGAATATTAGCAAACTTTGTGTAAAATATTTTTGTAATGATATCCGTGACATTTTGTCACGAATATTTCAAACTTTGGAGCAAAAATTTGGCCCTGGTATCCGGTCTATGACTAGTTATATAGTTTAATGGTTTATCATACTGCATTTTTCATTAATATTTCTCATCTGCTATACGTATATAATTCCAAATTTTCTAGTTTCATTGCATTATCTAGCAATCCCAAGTTTTCAATAAAGCAATATCACTTTGACCGAAGCAATATGTCCGAGACATCACTGCAGTTGTACCACAAACTACGCCATCGAAGCAGTCATTCCTTGCTATAGAAATACTCTCCGTTCTCAAACCGATGTCTAGTACGAACTAAACAAGACCCTAAATGAAATATCCCAACATATCAAAACAAAGCACGTAATGCCAGCTCATTAAAATTGTCTAATACAGCCCACGCGCGATACATTTAAGCGCAGATTACGGAAGCGACGCGTAATATCGCAAACTGCCGAGTTTCGCAAACTTTCTCAAGTCAGTTACACTCAGTAACTTCGGCAAATTATAATGTAAACACGGGATGTGTGGGCGGAATTAAAATTATTTGATTATTAAGACTTTAGAGTATTAAAAGGGATCTTGATTGGATATTTAGTTATTTTATTATTTAGTTAATGTTAAGGCGAGCTAGCGGCGTGCTGGATGGTAACTTTGCTATATAACTATAGTCATTATTACAACACTACCAAGACTTTTCAATAACAAAACTCTATTTAGCATTTCACTTCCAGCCAAATTTCGACCACGGCGGCCATTTTAACGGAAATCAGCTATGTATACTAAAAATATTATACATTGTACACAATTGAGTGCAATACACAGTTGCACTCTCTATTCCTTCACGGGCTGAGATAATAAACTGAATGACTGTCTCAATGGTGTAGTTGTATTGCAGTGTGATTGCAGTGCTGAAGTCTCGGGTTCGATTCCTGGGGCAATGTGATATTGGGTTTTCCTACTCAGTATCAGTCCGGCGTTTGGAATTTGTGCTCGATATGGCGATAGGCACGGCGAAAAGTGAGTTTACAAGTTGCGCCTCTGCGTACCTAAAACTTAGGATTGCCACTTTTGATTTTCGTTTTAAATGTTAAGACAAGAAATTAGCTCCTTATTTTACATAGCGAGGTTTTATATTTTACTGGTTAGACTATTAAAGCTCTTTATATATGTAAGTAGTACATTACATCGATCTCTTTTAAAATAAAAATACATTTAAAAATACGTACATTTTACATTTACATTATGTATACACGCGTTTGCACATCTGGTGTTGAGAATAGTTGATATTTCTGAAAGCATTTCGAAAATGCAATTCCATACTTTGCATTCAGTATCCGAATTCGACAAAAAAGGTTATCGGTACATAACAGATGTGTTGCCGGTGATGCATATTGTGTTATTTTTATTATATTTTGTATTTTTCATGAGTTAAGGCGCAGCGAAGACGCTGTAAATTTTTATCAAAAATGGCGGCGAGAAAATGTCAATATTCGCTTATACCATTACCAATGACAGTGACATCAAATAGATTCCTTAACCGATTAATAGGTACTGAAATTGCGCACTGACCCGACATAGGATGGGAACAGGCAGCGAAAAAATATTCAAAACTTACGTGAAAATTACTGATTGTCACCAGTTTTACTATAGATTTTACAGAAATAAAAATATAAATGTAGGACTCGAAAACAGGATCCATTAAACACCTTTTTCCACTTAAAATTAATTATATTACTCGACACCTTTTACCTTGCATAGTTTTTCCCGAGACGCCATCTTGCGCTCATTTTATTTTAATTCCGCCCGTGCACCCAGGAAGCCGGAACATTCAGCCTAGATGAATGCCACCAGATTATCTAGATAGAACCGGGTAACAATATAGTGGGTAAATAAACCCTAAAATTTTTTTATCTATACTTTTATTTTGGGTACTGACACACTTGCAATCACGGGTATAACAGCTACCACAGTTTGAGCAGACTCTCGCGTGCTGGGAGTGTGGCTATACTAAAGTCTCAAAAATCCTATATGTCGCAGTAGTGTGCTCAAGTTGTTTGCTCTCTATTATAGCATTCTATGGTACGTTTAATGAGCATTCTATAAAACTTTTTAACATAAATTAAACCGCCTTCAAAAACCACAAAAATAATAAAATAAAACTTATTTGCTGATTACCGATTTTGGAGTCGGTGCCATTTATTAATCTTTTGAATTAATGTAGTACACAATTACAGCGAACAATTCATTTTTATTTGACGTTGATACGTGTTAAGTATTCAAAATACTCCGTGAGGTCATGTGGGAACGGTTTTTATGAGATACGTCCTCATTTCGGAAATTATTCGTATTTATTTTAGGTTACACGTGGCTTAATAAAAATGTGATATCGTCATAATATTAGGTTAATAGAAATGAGACAGTCTTTTGTCATTTGTTATGCCTTCTTGTGTAATGAGGCTTTAATGGAGACATTGAGTCGTATTATATACAAAAAATAATGTAATTTTATAAAGGAAATTATCAAAAACAGTCTACCGTAAAATACCCGCCCCAATTGTCTCAGTTAAGCTTTATTCGAAAAATGTGGCAAAGTGACCCCACTTCCACCTGATGGTAAGTGAAGTGGGGTAAAATAAAATGTCGATTGATGAGAGATGATTACCCCTCGACAGTTTCCACAATTATGCCGGCCTGTTGAAATATACAAAGGCTGATCCAGGAACGCGATACACTTACGTGGGCCATTATGACGGGTTTTAAAACCCGTCATAATGGTCTTAAGACCTAAAATAATTAACGCTTATTTGTATACTAAATTGTATTTTATAGCTAAGAACCTCGTACTAAGGAAAAAACTAGAAGCAATTTCTTACAAACTTATAAGAAAAGAGGCGTTTATACAAATATCTAACCTCGTCTCACCTGGCTTAAATACCTGCATAAAATCGCTGGGTCACCAGCAGGAATTACAATGGGTTCGCGTTATGCAGATCAATATGAACCAGGTGCAAGCTAGCACTTCTTGACTGACATAGTTCCCTAGATATGACAGCGGGAATCGTATTCGAAACTAGGTTTTACGCGGCTTTGCATGACGTGCCTTATGCGGCGATAGCTTCGGAGTGGAACGGATCGTCGAGACGATTGTCCACAGATTCAAAACTCAATGGCACGCACTTCTGACTAAAGTTATGTGTGTGTTCTTTAAGAATTATCGCTTGCTTTAACGGAGAAACGCATTGTAATGGCATGCAGTGCTTCCATATTCAAAGTTCAGTAGTTTTTCTACTGTCAATGGGAAATCCTGTTGCTTACAATTAGATGATATGTTTTTTGGCTTCATCATCATCATCATCATCAGCCTACAGCTTTTTGGCTTAATTCATTTTTATTAAAAATAAGCAGCATTTCTTTTCGTTCAGTGGTTTCTGCATTTACTTCTATCAAACGACATTTCATACGATTCCACTCAATATCGTCAACTAAAGCTAATGTATTTAATATTTATTCAAATTGATGCACTAAAGCCTGTATAAAGAGGATTAAAGTAATAGCGAATATTTGATCAACTGTTTTAATTAATTATAGCTTTACAAATTATTGATACCATATTTGTGTTTATTATTTCTGATAATATTTAATATTAAAGCTTTGGTTGTTAATGGAATCGATTTCAACCGTATTAAGAGATTAATTGTACGTCAAAATTCATACTAATACATTAATAGTTAGGGGTATTGTAAAAAAAAATGTGAAAATTACCGCTCATTGCATCTTTGCTTATTTTTTTTAAAGCTTTGACGAGACGAGCTTGTCGGTCGCCTGATGGTAAGCGATACGACCGCCCATAACTGTAGAAACACCATCCAACACCTTAAATTACAACGTATTGTTTGGTATTCCACAGCTCTCGCCATGAGACATGAGATTTTAAGTCGCATTATGTCCAGTAGTTACACTGGCTACAATATCCTTCAAGCCGGAACACAACAGTGACTACACATTGCTGGTTAGCGGCAGAAATAGACATTGCAGTAGTACCCACCCAGGCGGACTCTCACATATCAGAGACCAACTACCAGTAAAGTATAAGATAAAATTTACATAAAATACTATCGAGTATTTTCCATGGTGATTTTCAGCTCTGAAATAATAAAGCTTGTATCTCAACGCGATTTAAAGATATAACCGTTTATGTTGCATATTTTTCGCATATTTTCCGATTTCACAAGGGAATCAAAAGCTATAGACTACTTTCTCGTTAAACTCGAATCGAAGTTGGCAAGATACAATGTATTACAGCATTTAAAGGAGAAATGTAAAATCCGTAAAATATATACTTTATTAGTTACAAAAGCTAGTTTGAACAGCACCCTCGTATGAGGCCAACTCAAGATTGTCCGGTTTTTTATAATATAATAATATCAATATTAGTTTGAGCATTATAATTAGGCCGCCATATTTTTATAAACAGCTATATACCAGTATATATTTACGCTAAGTTGAATTCCTGTAGACCTTTCCAGAAAATTCTACAGCTTGCAAAATCCTAACACAATCCGTTGAAGAGCTGCCACTCGAATTACAATAAGTTTGTCAAAGGAAAAGCAATCTTACACCATTGTGATACGGGAGGACGTTCCTCTCGGGTTTCCATGTGACTCCTTCACTGAATTCAATAGGTGAAAAGTTCGTGTATTGCGATTCAAAAATGGTTTGGATTTAAATTGGATTCTTGTGTTTGGCCGAATAGGTGAGAAATGGAGGGTAGTTCAATTTTAGTGGGTTTACTTTGATCTTGGCGCAATGTTGTGCATAATAGGCAACGCGCAGACGTTAGTTAAACCAAGCAAACATTTTTATTTTATTATTAGGCAACTATCCATGGTGATATCGGTCTGATAAGTCACCAGCGTAGGTGTATATCATACCTCGCATCTTCTACGAACGCTACTTAATCATCTCACGTAGATGTTAATTGCCAATGTGT
The DNA here is from genome assembly GCF_014839805.1 of Manduca sexta. Classification (NCBI taxonomy): domain Eukaryota; kingdom Metazoa; phylum Arthropoda; class Insecta; order Lepidoptera; family Sphingidae; genus Manduca; species Manduca sexta. Next base: position 5,784,226 of record NC_051116.1, on the reverse strand, counting down.
ATCCATAGCGAAGGATCCATGTAACCGGTTTTCTGCCTGCAACCCTTCCGTAATTTATGTTGAATCTAATTACCATTAGAACGATTTGCACCCCATTTAGCGTGTTAGTACCTATATTATGTTGTGTCTTCCCTTTCAAAAAATTTCAGTCCTCGCCACTAGCAACTATCAACAAATACATCTGTCGAACACTAGTTTAACAATTTGTAGTAACAGTCAATTGATTTACTGTTAATTACTTTGACCACTGTCTCTTCAAATTTGTGATCAGCTTAGTTTAGCTGTGGTGTATACGGGCTGTGGATCAAGAATATTATGATCAAATTCCAGATGGGGCATTTTGGATTTATAAAACTATATTTGAACTGAAGTGATTGACATAGGCGAGTCGTTTTTATAATTATATATCAGTCTTCAATCCAGTCGTCATCATCATATAGGTGAGGCTTTTCTAGGCCTATTTAAAAAGTTAGTTTACCGATCTTACATATTTGTCTGATGGAGGCGGGAAATGCACGGTCAAAGACGTTAAACTCGTCCCCTATTATATTGGACCTAACAGAGCTGGCGCTCTCCGAGGCAGACCTTGTTTGCTCGGTCTTCACACCGAATGCACGCCCATGCACGGAGGACATTTGTCACGACCCTACGCACACAGATAAGTGTGTATACCTCATGGTTGCCAATTCACACTGAGGCCTATAAAGGACTTGAGAACATTTCCTGGCCTATTCCTCTCCTCCCATCCTTAGAGGTGTTCCTATCCTTCATCCACACTTCCTTCCCAGCTAGCCCCTTCCAACTTTCCTCCACGGCCCTGCAGTCTACTAGCCAAGGGATTCCAATATCCTAGCAGGTTTCCTCCAGTGTTGACTGCAGGCTCCCTTATACCCAAAAAACGTAACTGGCGAAGTGAATATTACACCTCAGCCTACCCCTAAAGGGAAAATCATGATATACGTAAATGATTACGAACATCGAACCACTGTATCGATTCTGGGCTTTATGCTATTTCCAAATAAAAAAGAGCTATTTTCATACCGCACACGACAGTATTTGCCAGTATTCATTCCCGAAATTTACATCCAAAAGCCACAGTATTAAGCCGACACAAAGGGATTGGAAAATCCGTCGGATACCACGCTCGCTGTAGACTTATTGTAATGCTTTGTCGCGTGACACGACATTTAAAATGTGCAAAGAGATTACGTATGACTTCATGATGCATTTTTACCAGAATCGATATGACATTTAAAATCGATAGACTATAATCGACTGCCTCGGTGGCGTAGTTTGTATTGCACGTCCGGTACAATAGCGCTCTGAGGTCCTGGGTTCGAATCCCGGGTCGGACAAAGTGATATTTGGGTTTTTCTGCTCAGTATCAGCCCGAAGTCTGGAATTTGTGCCCGATATGGCGATAGGCTCGCCCCCTATCACATCATGGGACGGAACATACTTGGCGAAAAGTGGGTGCCTTAGTTGCGCCTCTGCATACCCCTTCGGGGATAAATGCATGATGTTATGTATGTACGTATGTAGACTATAATCGGAACCTTGATCGCGTTGGTATGACTGCGGAAATCGACAGAAGATTCTAATCGATGCCTCAATCGCTGAAGTCGACCAACTAGAATAGTTTGGCATGGTTACCGATTATTTTGAAAAATCCGAAGACGGTGATTCGGGTCGGGAAAGAGTTTCGAGAATAAACTAGGATCTAGATATACTGGCTCATTCTAAAGTCATTTGTGTACAGTAGAGTATACATTAAGCATTTGAGAATGGGATAAGTATTAATATACAGGCTCATTTTGACATTGTATTATTAAATGAACATACTTATCTACTTCGAAATAATATTTTACCATAAGTTACTCGAGCCGTAGATATAAAATAAAAAAGTATAAGTATGTTGCGAACAAAATAAAAATTTTAAAAAAATAATTTGAATTTTACGTGCCTTAATGCCACTACTAGAATTCATTGAAGTGACAAGATCATACTTTCACACTTCTTTACAGTCAGAAATACCCTCACGCACACGCCATATTCGCATTAAACTTCCAAATTATCATAAAATCAGAAAACTAATAAATACGTGGATTTTTGGTGAAAATATTTGTTATTAATGGATGATTTTTGGCTCAATGTCAGCAAAGATGAAGACGAGTATGTGGTTTCGTTTAGTAACGCTGACCCTGTATAGTGTACTGTATATGAATTGAAAATTATATACTGCCGTGTTCCTGGCTTCCCTTAACCATTCTTAATATGTAATGGGTACCCCTTAGACACGCGAGTTGGTCAGAATTTATCCTGTCCGCTAAAAGATTTGTTTCAATGTATTTCGAAAGTATCTTTTATAATTATTCTTGTGCGGCGGCGTCTGGTATCAGAGATTAAAAGAAAAGAGGAAATTGAAAAGGAAAATGTTTGCGGAAATTCTTTAGGTTTAGGTAGCGCCATTTTTATTTTTAAGATTTTTTAATCCTTTGTATTTTTTTTTAAATATTATATAATATCAACACTGTATTATATACTGTCCCACTGCTGCACGGGCCTCCTCTACTACTGAGAGGGATTAGGCCTTAGTCCACCACGCTGGCCTAGCGCGGATTGGTGGACTTCACACACCCTCAAAATTTCTATAGAGAACTTCTCAGGTATGCAGGTTTCCTCACGTTATATTCTTTCACCGTTAATGCAAGCAATAATTTACAAAGAATACACACATAATCTTATAAAAGTCAGATGTGTGATTTGAACCCTCAGACATTCGTCTCGGCAGTCCGTTCCACAACCGACTAAGCCATCGCTACTTATTGACTATTTTAAACAGATTCCAAAAAAGGAAGTCCACAATTCGATATATTTTTTAAACGCTATTGATACTAAAATTACTATATTTACGACGTTAATTTTAAAAAGATTAAAACATAACGAATGCTAGCCATAACAGTATTTGTGGTAAATTATATTAAACCTTATTTTACTATTCTGTAGAATCTAATTTGTTAATACGATACAACGGCTTGTAGTTTCGTTTAACATACACAACGTTATGAAAGAAAAATGAATCTTAAGACTATTAATATAAAATTTCAATTAATTTTGCATAAATTGCTATCCCGTCAAGTCCTTTAATGAATACAGGCGAGATTTAATCTGTATACAAATGACGCGTACAATGTTGCGCGTCATGTAGCCGAGAATGTTAAACAAGAAAGTTTTCTTTGCAAACTAAATTATGTATTCGGAAGCTTTCACAAGCTTTTGTTAAACAAGCACGACAAAGTGACCACCTCTGCACCTGATGGTAAGTGGAGTAGGGTGTATGTCGATTGACGAGATATGATTACCCCTCGGCAGTCGACACAATTATGCCGGCCTGTTAGAACCTGTTTGAAGCTCTCACCATTTGCTTGTTGGTATTCAAAAGTACCTGAAACAATTATTTTTCATTAAGCGTATATACACACGTCACACATAACATTATTATAATAATGATGATGCCTTTTGTAAAGTGTTGGACGGAATCACAAATTTCATATAACCAAAGTGACATTCAAGATAATTTGTCTCCCCATTAGTGCTGACACTTAAGGATTTTTTTTTAATTTATGTATTTATTCCATCACTAGCTTCCGCCCGCAGCTTCGCCCGCGTGGATTACGGGCTTCAAAAATGGAGGAGGTGCTCAATTTGTCGGGTTTTTTTAATGTATGGAGGTATGCAGGTGGTCCGATTGTCCGGTCAGGGTCTGATGATGGGATCCTGGTGAAATCGAAGGAACTTTTAACCATTAAGGTTGCACACGCGACGGAAGCTTAAAAAATGGAGTAACTTCTCCCGTTTTGCCAACATTTCCCTTCACTGCTCTGCTCCTATTAATTGTAGCGTGATTAAAAGTATACTATAACCAGCTCCTGAGCTGGTTATAGTATACTTTTAATATATGTATGAAAAATAATTGTACCAAGTTTCGTTAAAATCCGTCGAGTAGTTTTTGTTTCTATGACGGTTATACAGACAGACAGACAGACAGACAAAAATTTTACTAATTGTATTTTTGGCATCAGTATTGATCCCTAATCACCCCTTGATAGTTATTTTGGAAATATATTTCATGTACAGAATTGACCTTTCTACAGATTTATTATAAGTATAGATAGATAGATATAGATTTTGTTATTTCTCATCTTGTCTCCCCTCTCAGGTGTCACCAGCCGCGTAATAAATTTACCCCCACCTTAACAATGATAATGCCATATACTTTTTTTTTGTAGCACTGTAAACTGAGTTACTGCACTTGATGGTAAGTGTAGTAGGGTCCAAAAGAATGTCGCCTGACGAAAGATGATTTCCTTCAGCAGTCGACACAATTATACCGGCCTGTTGGAACCGGATATATACAGGCTGATTCCGGAACGCGACACACTTACGTGGGCCAGAATGACGGGTTTTAACACCCTGTGTACGATGGTCGCTATCCGGGCGGATATAAAATATATCCTACCAACATATTGTATACTTGAATTAGTTGCACTTCTGCCTATTCTTTTGGGGATCAAATACGTGTATGCATGTGTGCTCTGTGTATATCTATTTATTTACTCACACCGCACTCAAAAAGAAATCACGGAGCGCGTTCACAAACTCGTGCATAAAATATAAGTATCCACTCCATCATAGTTGGAGCAAAGTTTAAATCCGAGAAAGGTACACGTGTTGAACACGGGAACCCGGGAATTCAAGTTCCCTGATATATCGGGAACAGGGAGTTTCAACACTTATTTAGTGCCGCGTTGCTCTTCTTAGAGTTTTATGAAACTTTGTCTTCAGGTTTTAACTACATTTGAACGGAGTTCCGGTAGAGTAAAATCACTTTTCACGATAAAAATTAGAAGTAGCTTATAGTACTCAAAGATTATTACAATTCGAGACATTTTTCAGGGTAGTGTTTCCAGCGGTTAACAAACATACACTTTGTTTGTAAATTTACGTACATGTATGACCTATTTTGACGGTACTATATATCTATCTAGGCTGCAGTGGCAAAGGGTCCATATAAACCGATTTGTGCCGATCTAATACGAGTATGTTATGTCGAGTTTATTTTCCGAAAATTACACATTTGACACTATACGATTGTATAATTAATCTTAAAAGGAAAAACTCGATTCAAAATTAATTGAAGTTAAACCAAAAAATCTATATTAATTAAAACTCCCTTACCAACCCGATAACCTACAGATCTATGCTGTTTTTGTCGGCCCCAGGCATCCCTTGTCAATCCCACAATGGGCTTGTGCCAATATAGGCGCCCGTATTACCGCTTTGTGTACTTACAACGGGTCCTAGAATGGGATTGGGTATTTTGCGAAACGGCTAGACGGTATTTGCATACTACAAGAACGAAATAGACTTTATTGTCCAATTTCAAGAGTAGTTTGATAATAAGGGCGCCTTCGAGTTAGCCGCAAGGTAAATAAGCAATGCAAGATATAAACGACGCTAAAGTAAAAGACTGAAGAACGCTTTCAATTTGCCGCGAGGTGTCTCGCGGCTGCAGCGCGGCAATCACGCGTGACTTTTTTATATGAATTACCAAGTCCGAACCGCAGCTGCGCTGCCGCGCTGCTACTTGATAGGCATCTTAAGGTATAAGTAACAACTATCCAGATTATTGAATAACATACCATTTCGATTGTCATCCGTATACATAAGATGTAAAGTCTCATTAATAAACCAATCTCACATTTGTGCAGGATCTTAAGTAGATATTTAATGTATCCTCATATATAAGATGTTAAGTCTCATATGGAGGCATTAACAAATCAATCTCACATTTGAGTAGTATATTAAGTAGACATTTAATATATTGAATTGTTTAATAGGTAAATAAAGCTAAAGTGATTTAAGAGATCGTTCTCAGATGAGTTGTTTTATAAACGAAACTCGACTGTCAAAATCTGTCTTATGTTGTGACTTAAGATATAATTTGATATGTCGTTGATATCTGGTTTATGAAATAAAAACGATCTTGAGATAATGATTTGAATTTGACCGCGTCTCAGCTAATACACTTCAGAGCAAGACTGATTAGCAACAATTCTTCTCAGTCATCTTTGCTCATTGTGACAAATAGACAACACACAAACGCAGACCTATAAAATATCAAACACGAAGGTAATCCTTTTGTTGACAATTTCAACCAAATTCCAAACTCGGGACAATACTGTTATTTACTGTGTACAAGTCTATTGTCCAACTTCTGATTTCATTTGGACCTAGCGGTTATTCTTGTAGACCTAACTGAGTTAAGAAACTAAGTTAAACAACGGTGATCCTTTAAAAGAGTTACTTGTTTCGAATCGAGTGACTCTCTTGAGATGAGTTATACAAAGTCAAAATGACTTTAAAATAAACTAAAGTATCTATTAATGGTAAATTGTAACTTGATACAAAAGATTATGTTTTACAGTTTGATGGTGTAGGAAAAGGAAAATTGTTTTAATATTTTTAAAATTAGATTTACTAGTGGTTGGATATATTTTATATCCGCCCGCATAGCGACTACCGTACTAAAATCAGTTTCAAAATTGGTTGAAATATAAAGCAGTAATTCATATTTGAAATATTGGTGTGAGAAAAATTAGGGGCTTGATGACGCTCTCTTTCTCGCGCACGCAGCGATATGGCCGGTAAGAACCTGTGACGTCACAGTTTGCTATGCTTTACAACATTAAAACCACTTATTATTATTATTTTTTTAAATATAAAAGTACGATTTTCTTAAAATATAAATATAATAGTTTCATGCTAAAATACGAAGAAAAACCTTTGATTAAATTAAAACATAGCAATAAAATCCGAAAACTAGTTTTATATCAATATCTCAAGTAAATATAAGAAATAATTAAGAAATCTCAACGAAAACAACGACATTTTTCAAAAAACAGTAGAAATCACGACGGCACCGCACAAATATTGACTTATTTTGAAGGCAAACGTATTGCACAAAGCAATTTATTGGAAGAGTTTCGACTTTGAGCGAATTATATTTGATGGGATTTCAGACAATTTCCTAAAAGCCAAAGTAAACAAGCGACAAAATATGATCGGAAATGGTTGTAAAAAATATTACCTTTTATTTAACTTTGTATCTACCTACACTTCGAAGGTGTAGTTTTGAACCCATTTAAACTATTTAGTTTTTTACACACACATAAGAACCACAAACATAGAAATACAAAAAGAAAAAGACACACACATACAGTTAACAATATTAGGCATACGACGGAATTGTGACATTATGAGTGGTAGAAGGGATACCAGCTCAGTATACGCTAACAGCACCCGTGTTCAATATACATTTCGACGGTTGAAAGGCTAATAGACTTAAACATATTTTTTTTTATTTTAAAGTTTAAAAAAACAAGTATAACAGCTGATTTAAATATGTGTGAAACTCAGTGTCGCAAAATGTCTCTTAGGTTAATTAGCCTTTCAACCTTCTTAACATAATTATTAGCTAGTAAAATATTATTTGATGCATGCTGTATTTACCTGTAATTGCTTTGTTACATTATGATGATTTGTAATTGGCATGATTTTTTTGTTAAAGTATTGATGTGTACAAGTTTTGGTAAATAAATAAATTAAAAAATAATAACCGTCCATATGAGCCAGATAAGTAATATTAATTTTTTCTGTTCAGTATCAGTCCTCTTATATGTTGTCTAATATGGCCATCAGCAAGAGGTTAGAAGATTTGATTCCTCTGTCGAGCAATCAAAAATAATATTTATTTTTATTGATAAACCTTTAAAACGTATGCTTTGTTTAAACAACTGACTCTACCCTTTTCAATCATCGAACAAAGCTTCATATCAAATCTCAACAAAATAACGGATTAATTGACCGTGAATTTTCCGGGAAAATAACCACAACAATTAACCCTAATCACGCTGGGAACAATCGTGAATAATTCAGAAATAACCTGTTTTCCATTTTGAAGGGACAAAAAACCTTTTGGCGTTACGCAAAAAGGTATTAATTAAAAATTAGCGCGAAAACGAAAGTCAAACAGCCCATTAACTTTCGCTTTTACAAAAAAAGACTATTCAAATGCGCCATAGAAAAATGAAATGTACAGGGTTGCTAGCGATGTAAAATTTCCAGGAAATTTCCTCCACATTTCTCTTAATATTACGTCACTTATATGCACAATTTATTTCGCAATTTTTTATTGCCGATGCTAATTTAAAAATCTGCCGCCTTAGAATGTGTTAATAAAACACGACTCGTAAGTCGATATTTAATTTTGAATTTTGATGTTTCTGATTGGTCGATAGAACAAGGCGTCACTCAAGTGTTAGTTCCTCAACCAATTACAATAAAAGGAGTCTTGGCGTATATTTTTGTCACATTCTGAGAATATAGGTTAGTGCAGGTTAATATGTTATTACAACAATTAGTTTTGAAAATCCAAAATGTTTTTAGCCAAAAATTAAGTTGTTCTACTTAAACTTACAAGATTTGTCGACAAATTAAGATAAGTATTCTCGGAAAATCATTAACTAGCAACACTGGCTGTTGCCGAGAGGTCAGGCCGCATTTCTGTAGGTTTTTGTTCGGCAAATAAAATAAAATGGAATCTTCAGCGGTGAAAAACCTTAGTTCATACTGGTTTAACCTTCAACACATTTTATCAAACGTATATCATTATTCGCCAAGTTATTTGATGAATTATTTTCCAATAGCCTAAAGGAAGGATACTGGATGACGCGATGTAAATTGCAAATGCCACTAATTCTTTGTTAAAGCCCGGCAATGTCTTACGGACACCTCAAAGTGACCCCGCTACATCTGATGTTAAGTGTAGGTTCTGGGTTCGAATCCCGGGTCAGCCAAAATGATATTTGAGTTTTCTGCTCAGTATCAACCCGGAGTCTGAAATTTGTGCCCGATATGACGATAGGCTCCCTATCACATCACGGGACGGAACACTTTGCGAAAAGTGGGCGCCCTGGTTGCGCCTCTGCATACCCAAGGATAAATGCGTGATATGTTTTTATGTCTATCTACTGCCCACGTCAAAAATATTAAAAATAAACACTATTCAAGTACAAAACGGATTGTAGACAGTTTGCAGAGCGGCTAAACCGACAGCAAACCGCTTAACTTAACGCCACGAGCTACTGCGAGCCAAGCTTGGACGTTGAAAAATGATTTTCTATATTTCTCTTTATTCTGGTGGCGTAGTTGTGCTGTACGACTCCGTTCTAAGGTTCCGGGTCGGGTGATATTAGGTTTTTTAGTATCAGATTGGAGTTTGGATTATTTTTTACGGGCAATGTGACTCCCTGCACCTGGTGGTAAGTAGAGTGGGGTCCAATAGAATGTCGACTGACGAGAGATGATTGCCCCTCGGCAATCAAGTTATTTGGCGAATTATTCTCCAATAGTCTAAACGATTTGGGTTTTTCTGCTCAGTATCAGCCCGGAGTCTGGAATTTGTGCCCGATATGGCGATAGGCTCGCCCCCTATCACATCATGGGACGGAACACACTTGGCGAAAAGTGGGTGCCGTGGTTGCGCCTCTGCATACCCCTTCGGGGATAAAATGCGTGTTGTTGTTGTGTGTAGTCTAAACGAGGAATACTGTATGATGAGCCCTCTGCAATTTGAAGTGCCACATTTATTTTTTTAAAGCCTGGAAAAGTTGCTTTTTACGTACTTGTATCGCAAAGTGACACCACTACACCTGATGGTTAGTGGAATAGAATAACGGCCGACAAGAGATAAATACCCCTCGGCAGTCGATACAATTATGCCGGCCTGTTGGAACCGGATATACAGAGGCTGATCCCGAAACGTGACGCACTTTATCCACGATGTGGCGGTATCACATGGGACGTAACGTATGGCGCAGTGGGTAGGCCTTATTGCACCACTGGGATAAAAGCGTGATTTTGTTTCTTTTCGTTTTAGTCTACAGATGTTTTTAAATTTAAAATATTTTAATTAATATTTCTCACTTGTATTTCCAAAAGATAGGTAGAGATAAACTTCGTCTTGTGTTACTGTCTAATTATACCACTATGCATTTTTACAGTCTAAGTGTTGATCCAGGTCTGGGTCTATCCGTCTGCTAAAATCCATCTAAATCTATTCAGCGGTTTCGGCATTTACTCTAACCAAACATCCAAATATCTCACAATAAGCAGATATATTTGATCCAATCTTCCAACACTGGCCACATTGCCAATACGCTAAAATGCCAGCTTCTCGCAATGTTAAATAGGTAAGGAGGTCAAACTGCTTTATAAGAAACAAAAGACAACGCCGCCAGAGACTTGGCAATGCTATTTATTACTAGCTATATTTGTGACAAGAAACGCTTATTGGATTAGTGGAGAGTGGTCTCAAGTTTGATTATCTGGCCGGTCAACTCTTTAGAGTTTAATTAGTCTAATTTGCCCGAAATGAGATCCAAAGGTCAACGTTAGGTAGGACCTAAAAATACAGAATTAAGGTTCGGAATAAAAATAACATAAGGAGTGTAATGATTCTTTAAATTTTTAATAAAATATGAAATGATTCTGATGATATTTAATATAAAATGATAGTGTTGTGTTCTCCTATGATTGGTACATGCGTCAGAATGTGACTTTAGTACTTTTTTATTATAAACAATAAATGTGTGTACTGTTGGGAAACCTTATTTAAATAAATAAATAAATATTTAACAACGCTGATTTTTAAAGATGTAAATTATTTGGGTTGTGAATAAATTTAATTTTATAATTATATTTTTACATAACATTTACGTGTGAAATAAAATTTATTATTTTATAGTAATAAATAAGATTGAATGTAAGGTAAGTTGATCGATTGATTCAACAATATGAAAAAAGGCAAATTGATTCCGGTAGTAGGTAGTCGAGTTTATGTCGTATTCTGCACATTTATAATCATTCTTTGGAGAGTAGTCAATCACCTACGTGTAATAGCAAGCTTCTGAAACAGTGATTACAAATAAACAAACTCACAAACATTTCCTCTTAATAATATTAGTATAGATGATTTTTTAACACACTGGTATTAGTATGAGTACTGTAAACGTGCCAGTTTTACTTAACATCTTCATTTCACATTTACAGATGTATTGATAGGGAAGAACCATTACCGATGCACAAAACTCCAACTAGCCCGGGAATCGAACCCACAATCTTAGTATTTACACGCAACTCAACCATGCTACGAAGGCTGCATATATCCTAAAGTAAACCCTTATATCATCTACACCCGCAATCGACTTCGACAGAGGTTGGGGTGGCAGAAACGTCACGCAATCTGCCATACGTCATTATTGATGACGTCATTTGTCTGGCTGACCCTTAGGCGACGTTGGGCGCATAAGGATTGGTTTGTAAGTTGGGAGAGACAAGCGGGATATGATTTTACAATTTTAATGACGAGTACGACGTCATACGACGAGTTTTATCATTGAACGAATGTTTTTGATGCTTATGAAACGTAATAGGAGAGGAAACTTTATTGGTGGTAGGTCTCTCATATGTGAGTAAGCCTGGGTTGGTACCAACGCAATGTATATCTGCCGCCAAGCAGCAGGGTGTAGTCGCTGTTGTGTTCCAGTTTGAAGAACATTGTAGTCAGTGTAACTACTGGACATAAGACTTAACATCTCATGTCTCAGGATGAGCGCAGTGGAATACCACACAATACTTTGTAATCCAAGGTGTTGGATGGTGTTTCTACTGTTTACAGACAGTCGTATCGCTTACCATCAGGCAAACGGCAAGCTCACGTCATTTACAGCGTTAAAAAAAGTAATTATAATTTATAAGACAATGTTTTTAGAACCGGAGCATAATATATAATGCTGATCGCGAAAATTTATTTGTAAGAACGGAACTAATTAATTTGTTATTATGATATACAGGTTTTTCTAGCTAACATAATTTATTATTATACTACCTTTCGCCAGCGTGAAGTAATTTTCCGGTATATTTTTTTCCGACTTACTTGATGATTGAAATGTATCCTTATATTATGACCAAATTACATAAAATCATTATAAATTGTAGCCTATGTGTTATTCTGATGGTTAACCAATATTACTGTAAAGTTTCATCCAAATCCGTTCAGTAGTTTTTTCGTGAAAGAGGAACAAACATACATGCATCCATCCTCACAAACCGTCGCATTTATAATATTAGGATAGCATGATAGGTATTTCGAAATGCAATGAAAACAGGTGCAAATATTCTTCAAAAATGTCTTCAAAAACTCCGCTTTCACTTTTAAACTAAACCATACGACCAAGTCACGTATTCGGATATTTATGGCTAGGGAAATATCAAGTCATTGGAATCTTTCTTTTTTTTTATCCGGATTCCGGCTCTTTGTACAGCGGGAGCAATTAATCACGGTTTTTCGACGCATCCGCGAAACTTTTCCGACTTTCTCCTTGTAAATCAAATTCGTGAAATTCATTTTCTTCGCTTTTAAATATTCAGTGATTTGTTCGGATATTTTTTAAAGTATATCCGCATAAGGTTTTGAGGGGGTCGAAGTGTTTTGTTACGAACTTGTTAGCATGGTAAGAGATTTTTTTTCAGTATATGTTTTACTATTTATTTATTTATTTTATTTTATTACACTTTATAAACAAAGAGTATACAAGCGGACTTAATGCCGACGGCATTCTCTACCAGTCAACCTTTAGGTGGTGCAGAGACTAAAGAGGTAGCTGTACACAACGAGAGAAGGTAGTGGAGAGAGATATTAAAGAAACTATTATATTAATTATAATAGAAATATAATTATTTATACTTTTTTATACGCAAACACGCCTAGTGCATTCCCTTTTGTGGTGTGTATTTTTTTCAGGGCGAGCCTATCGCCATATAAAGCATAAATTTCAAACTTGGGACCGATACTGAGTAGAAAAACCTAATATTACTTTGCCTGACTGGATTCAAACCCAAGATTTCAGAACGAATTATTCCTTATTTTGCGAACATATAAATGAACTACTCTAAATAACTATAAAAAAAGAAACAATTAATATTATTTTCTTTTCTTTATCATGTACTGTAGTGTATACCTTATACTGATTTTGAAAAGAGAAATACAAGAGTTTCTTGCCCGTCCTTCTCTGGTGAGAACTGCTTTCCGAACTGTAGAGTTAATATTGATATTAAATAATATAATATTTTATGGGTTTAAATAAATCATTTCATTTCAATGTCACGCAATACAACTACGCCACCGAGGGATACAACGTATATCTAGGTTCAAAACACGGTTATATAGAGGCTTAATTTCCTACTAAAACAAACAATGCGAATAATATACAATTTCATATGAATGAACTTGCATAGTGTGACACACGGTCGTACAGAACGAGCAACATAAATATCTGGCAATCATGAATTTCAATAAACATCACTAAAGGATGTAATGGCTTACCCAAGTAAATAACGTCTATGAATAAGGATTCATAGACGTTATTTAACTAAGGACGGAGCATTGCTGTGATAACATGTCTGTTTCTCAGCCTTGGTTATCTGACAGCCAACACAATGGCATGTCTTCGCACTGCGAAGGCTGCCATGCCGTCAGCACTGAGAAACAGACTTTTTAATGCAATGCTCCGTCCTTAGATAAATAACGTCTATGAATAAGGAGGTTAATTTTCAAATAACCACACTATAGCTCACGATGCGAATATATTTTCATATTCGTGCACTTACTGACTGACACACGGCCGTACAGAATGGGTTACATAAATCAGAAAATCATATATTTAAATAGACACCACTAAAGGATGTAAAAGCTTAATTTCCGAATAATCATACTATAGCTCGCAATACGAATATATTTTGATATGCATGAAACTTGCGGACTGTGACACACGGCTGTGCAGAACGGGCGACATAAATATCTGGCTACATTAAGCTCGCAATGGTCTGACAATGGTTCAGACATTATAACATTGGAGTGACGGAAACGTGTTTCAGTTGGATACGAATTTATTATATGCAGTTTGTTTACGCACATACTCGTATATTGGCCATAACTTATCACGTGACCTTTCTTTATAACTAACCGATTTCAAAAATGAAGGTTTTTTTCCTCAAATAATAAACGCTAAATGCTATGGCATTCTCTTTCAGCCTATCTGCCAATAAAAAATGTAACAACAATCTCCAAAAAAGGATTTTTTTTTCTCAAATTATAGACGCTAAGTGCTATAATTTTTTGGTGGTTCCTAATAAAAAAATGACTTCTGTTAACTAGTGTAATTTTGAATTTCTGCAAGTGTGATGTTGCTGTTGCGACGAATTCCCTTATAATAGTAGTGGCATTAGGGCGCGTAAAATTAGATTTTTTTATAGATATTTATATTGTTCGAAACTTACACGTTTTGTATTATAAAGCGTTATTTTCAAGAAGTCACTGTTGTGTTCCGGTTCGAAGGACATTGTAGCCAGTGTAACTACTGGACATAATGAGATTTAACATCTCATGTCAGGATAGCGAGCGCAGTAAAATACCAAGCAATACTTTGTAATTCAAGGTGTTGGGATGGTGTTTCTACTGTTTATGGGCAGTTGTTTACCAGGCGAAGGGCAAGCTCGTTTCATCATGCAAAGCAATAAAAAAAAATAATGCAATTTCAATATAACCTTATAAATGGCACAGAACTTACAATTATGACTATAAATGTTCTCCTTGTCAGACCGAGAAAGACATCCGCGTAATGTCCGGTAACCCTACATCTCACAAACTAATTATCCAACTCCTTAATATTTCCAATTCTCCCTATCTTTCTATCTGATTAATTTCGTTGTGGGATAATGACAAATTAGTGTTCCCTGAGACTCGCCGAGGTTCACTGTTCGGTGTCATACACTGCCACTGCTGATCCTGTCTTACAGGAGACGTAGTGGTGTGTGAGGGCGGGAAAGTCTCTAAAAAAACTAGTTAATGATCCATTTCCACATTTCGTATTTACTGTTGCACTAATCCCAACGCATGGAAAGTTGTGCAAACATAATCTTTAGGTTAAATGGACTTTGAGTTTGAAATAACTTTGACGCAGTATTAACTGATAGTTCAATTTAAACTGCATTGGACAGGCGCTGTAAACATGCAGTTGGAAATGAACTAATTTATTGAAACCTGTAAAATGTTACATTATTTAGATTCCTTCAATATTAACTGTACCATCAGTTTGGAAAGCAGTTCTCATCAGAGAAAAACGCAAGAAACTCTGGTGTTGTTCTTTTCTAAATCAGTTGTAGGTATAAACTACAGTACAATATAAAAAAAAAAAACAACTTTTTATATTATTGTTAACAGGAGTACATAAATATATCGTTAGTAATAGTTATTCGCCTGGATAGCGACCACCGTACACAAGGTGTTAAAACTCGCCATAGTGGCTCACGTAAGTGTATCGCGTTCCGGGATCAGCCTGTGTATATCCAGTTTCAACAAGCCGGCACAATTGTTTCGACTGCCGAGGGGTAATCATCTCTCGTTAGTCGACATTCTATTGGACCGCACTTCACTAACCATCAGGTGCATTGGAATCACTTTGCTATGCACGTATAAAAAGAAGTATAAAATATAAACTTTGCAAGTAATTAATGATGGTCTAAGTCAGAGTATGTAATTCTTAAACAATTCAAACTATAACAGTAATCTATCAAATTAAAATTTCTGAACGATTCAATCGATTTTCCTTGACCTGAACTCCGATGGTTCTCGAAAAATCGTCTGGAAACTTACAAATTTACAAATCAATCTAACCGAAGGTTACATTCTCAATAACTTTTTATAACTTTCAAAAATGGACATTACATTTTTGATACGAATTAAAACAGCCTTAAGAGCGAGGTGGTGAGTCAGTAAAATTAGAAACAGCTGTTCGATATCCACATCAGGAATGAAAATGTTTAATGTTACGTTTGGTGGATGTTATGATTCTAGATACGAAATTATTTGTAGCCTCCGAAGGCAAGTCAACCCGCTATCAAATTGCTGCCTCTTCATTCGAGTATAGTTGGGACTGAATCTGATACTAATATACTATAGAGCTGAAGAGTTTCTTTGTCTGTTAATTCCAGAAACTACGAAACCATTTTTTTTTAATCACTAATAGAAAGCTATATTATTCTTGAGTTACTTTTTTACCCGAGAAAATTTTATACCGAAAAACGCGGGCGGAGTCGCAGGCAAAAGCTAGTATAGTAAGTATAATAAAACAAATTATCGCCTCAAAACATTTCTATTCAATCATAAAGCGGATACTCCAACAGGCTGTATAACATCGATTCCTTCATCCATTAATTAAAAAAACAATATATTTTCCACGCAATAAAGCAAACTTTATAGCATATTTATAGGCGCTATAACGGTTTTAGTGGATACCAAGTTTAATAATAACACCACGTGCTACTGAGGGCTTTGTGCTTAGATATAGGAAACTAGAACTAAGTACTTACAAGCATCACGCCTTTCAGCTTCAGGGGTAGGTAGATATGTATCACGCATACTTTTTTCCCAACTGTTGGACTTTGTACTCGTATAGGAATAAAAAAATAAATTACCTTGGGAGTATATAAATGAATTGCTCTAAATGATTAAAAAAACCTTTTATTTATTGAATATTTTCGTTAGAATAAATGGATGAATTCAGCAAAAGGATTCCCTAAAACGCCTGAGTAATTAATTCATAGTGCATTCCAAAATGTACACTATCTGATGAAGCCGGAATTAATTCAAAGCATGCCATAAGGCGTCTAATACCGGCCGATACACATCGCTGTTGACGGCGCCGGCACGCGATATACTGACATAAACTTTATTTTTTGGATAAGACTTAAATACGAGGTATTAATGGATTACACAAGCTTTAATGGAGGTGTGAATTCATTTTATAAAGAATTTTATAAAGAAGCTTTTTAATACAAAAAATTAAAACAATATGAAATTTAACATTACAGAACTTCAAATGACAACGAAGTGTCAATATAATATAATAATATTAGTCCTGTATTATACCTAGTCTTGCCATAAATATTGTAATAAAGAAAAAAGAAAATTGTTAACTGCAAATAACATTTATTACTTTTACAGTGTGTCAGTTTAATACATAAATATAAAACAATTAAAAATATAAAAAGCTTATTCGAAGTGGTCTCCATTGGCTGCAATACAGTCCTTTAAACGATGAGGCCAGTTATCAATAGAAGCACGCACTCTTTCCATGGGAAAATTCTTCACTGCCAATCGTATAGATTGTTTTAGGGACTCAAATTATCATGGCGTTTAGAGCAAGCTGTACTCTCTAAAACTGACCACAAATCATAATCCAGCGGATTAAGATCGGGACTAGACGACGGCCAGTCTTCAGCTCTGATGAAGTCCGAAACGTTCGATTCCAACCAAGACTGCGTGGACCGAGCTTTATGACCCGGCGCCGAGTCTTGCTGGAAGGACCATACTTGGTTATTGAACATGGTGATGTTAAGGGGCTTAACTACCTTCTCAAGAATGGTATCTTGATACACTTGTGCCGATGTTTTGATACCTTTTTCACAAAAATATGGCTCAGTCACTCCTTCATAGCTAACACCCCACCAAACCATCACTGAAGTCGGATAATGTCCACGTTGCACTCTGTCGACTAATTGGGAAGCTTCCTTAGAGCTTTGAGCATAAATACGGTCATTTTGTTTGTTAAAATGTTGCTCAATTGTAAAAATTTTCTCATCCGTAAACAAAATTTTTCTGTGACCTCCCTTTGCGTACCGCTTCAGTAGTTGTTTCGATTTTACCACCCTATTCTTCTTTAAATTATCAGTTAAGAAATGGCCAGTGCGTCTCTTATAGGCTGCAAGTCCTAAGTCATCTTTTAAAATACGCGACATGGTTCTAGGTGCTATCTTCATTTCCCGAGATAAAATCTTTTGCTTTCGGACAGGATTTCTTCGAATTCTTTCCCTTACTGCTTTGACCACCTTTTTCGTACGAACACTACGTGGACGGCCAGATCTGTTTCTGTCACAAACAGAGGAGGTCTCATTGTACCTATTAATAGCCCGGTACACAAACATTTTACTAATACCAAGTGTATGGAGAGTTTTAAAAATTGCATTTGGCTCCATACCTACTTTGTGTAATGCTATCACAGCGATTCGGTTCTCTTTATCACCCCACACCATTTTAATATCGCAAAATATTTTACAATGTATTGGCGCCAAAATGAGAAAACACAATGAACAATCGTATAAAAATGACAGATTCGAAATTCAAATGTAATATTTTTTTATAATTAAGTGTAACAGTATTTATGGCCAGACTAAGTATATTGCCCACCGCTGGGCACAGATATCCTCTACTACTGAGAGAGATTAGGCCTTAATCCACCACGCTGGCCTAGTGTGGTTTGGTAGACTTCACACACCCTAAAAATTCCTATAATGAATTTTTCAGGTATGCAGGTATTCCCAAATAATTCCCCCAAAAAAAAAAAGAAAGAATACACATATATTTTTTTTAAAACTCAGAGGTGTGTGCCCTTTGGTATTGGGACTTTCGTCACGGCGTCCGTTCCACACCCAACTAGGCTATCACCACATTCATGCATATTAGTACTTATGTTATATCGGGTTCTCTTTCGGAAATTTCACCTTTCGAACTGATAGATATATAGACACATTTGTTTTCCACAAGCTCTCAAAGTTACTCAACTGCAATTGATGGTTACTGGAGTAGCACCCCGAACTAGAGTATTGATTTACTGGAGATGCTAGTCTCGCCAGTCGATATAATTGTGCTGGCGTGTTCGAAACCGGATATACATAGGCAGAAGCGGCCTTAGGGGGAGGCGAACCGGGCAACCACCGCCTCGCGCTTGTAGAAGCCTCGTGCGTTGCCTTAGAGGACCTTTTTTACGATGTTACTGATGAAACTGTTAAAATGAGATTTTTTTTTGTGCTATCACCTGGAACCTCGCGTTGTTTAGACTCACCATTATACATAGGTTGATCCCGAAACGACACACGACCACAATAACAAGTTTAACATGTCATGTACCCCCCCCCCCCTCCCTCACGAAATTCTTGTGCGCTCGGTCTCCACACCGAATGCATGCCCATGCACGGGGGACATTTGTCGCGGCCCTAGGCACAGTTAAGTGTGTATACCTCATGTTCGCCAATTAACACTGAGGCCTATAAGGGCTCGCAAACAGTTCTTAGCCTTCTCCCCTCCTCCCAACCTAATAGGTTTCCTTATCCTTCCCCTACACTTTCTTCCCAGCTATCCCCTCCCAATTTTCCTCCAGGACCCTGCAGTCCCTAAGCCGGGGGTCCCAGTATCCTATTCGCGGGTTTCCCCTGGTATTGATAGCGGTTCCGATACATAAAAAAAATAAATGTCACATATACTTCGTACACCTTATGCTACTCCATTATTATTCTGTTTTCTCTTAAATTCTATGGTTTTCTGTAATGTATAATACATTGTGCGATAAGACCGCTATTCATATTTTTTCTCATTTCTTGTTCCATAATTTTTGTCTCTGGTGTACAATAAAGTGTAATAAAAAATAAAAGTAAGGTGCTATCCGAATACATAATTCTACCAGCAAGTAATTGCATCTCTGTCTATCCCTTCGGGAGTTGCGTGAGCTTACATGAAAGCTACAATGCACAGATGAAAAATACACCACGAACTGACACATGCTTATAGTCATACGTATGGAGTGTTCGCAGTTGAAATATTGTGCTGTTACATTATCTGACACTTTAACAATAGCAATACAAGCGATGGATCTTAGGGCCGTATTTATAAATCAACCTCGTACTTGAGTAGAATCTCAAGTAGACGTATGATGTATTAAACTATTTAATAAACAAACCTTATATTTTGATTTAACTGAGTCAGCGTTTAACATACAGAACTCAGCTGTCAAAATCCGACATATGCTGTGATTAATTTATGAAATGTTTGAAGTGACGAGGTCATGAATATTTTTATTAATTTTAATATATATGTTATATGTTGATTTTTAATATCTTTATATATCGTATTATTTATATTTATTGTTTTATTTGTTTACCGCAACAAATTTCTTTGATGCACCTACTTTGTTCATTTCTGCTCCACCCTAAGGTGGACTGAGTTATACACAAAATTTAATTGTATATCATCATCATCATCATCAACAGCCGCAGGATGTCCACTGTTGGGCATGGGTCGCCCACGGTCGACCACCTCATGGGTGGACGTCCGACGCCACGCTTGCCAGTTCATGGCCTCCACTCCAGAACCTTCTCGCCCCATCGGGCATCAGTTCTGCGAGCTATGTACTCTGCCCACTGCCCCTGTAGCTTGCTAATCTGATGGACTGTGTCGGTGACTTTAGTTTTTCTACGGATCTCGTCATTTATGATTCGATCACGTATAAGCGAGGTGCTAATAAATAAATACTTCTTCACTTCTTCATCTTGTAGTGCCTCTCCAACTAGTGACGATTGGCGGTCAGCTCAGCATACTTTCCCTTGTAAATAAATATTGAACAATTTGTTTTACATTTATGAAACAAGGCGAATGATAATTATAGGTAAAAAATAAATTATAATTAAGTTTAAACGTTCCGGCTCGGATATTCAAGTGTAAAGCCACAATATAAATTATAATTTTTCCGTAATTACTCGCTCCGATGTAACTCGACACTCGGTACAAACGGTCGGCACACACAATTAATTTTACAAAATCCGAAAGATTAAAACGTATCGAGATTGCCAGCTTCCTGTTCTCGTGTTGTATAAATTTATTTATAGATATAATGAATATTATTTATTTTGCATAAAAAGGAATATTTATGTCAGTAGTAAGATTATAACGACCTACCACCAGTAAAATGTATAGTGCTATCCTTACCAACTCTTAATGAATGACAATGACAGCACGAAGTTTCAAATATGTTTAGCGCTAAACATGTTTAATAAGCCGTTGTGTAAGCCAGTCTTAATATATTACTGTCAGATTCAACTACCAAGCCACTTAATGATTTCTTAAGTTTACGCGAATGTTAGACATTTAAATAAAACTATTTTACGAATTTTATCGCGGTTTTAATATTTTACTTTTCTCCCGACGTTTCGGAGACTTTGCAGCCTTCATGGTCACGGGGGGGACTCTCCCCCGTGGCCATAAAATAGTTTAATTTAAATAACAAGCGACTTATTAAGGAATGATACCAAACGTGATTTCCTAGCATTACGTTCAGTTCCCAGCATATCAACCGACAGAATCCATAGAAATTACAGTACGGGTTGAACATAGGATTTGCCTTGCTGAGATCAGATTTCTGTATTGATCGCATGCGCGTTCATTATGCTGGTCTATCGATAGTTGATTACCGCGAAATAGACGTAATGGATGTAAGAGGAATATGCGAAACAATGGTTATGTGGGATTTACGGATAAATTATTATATTCGATTGCTGGCGCTTTTGCTGTTAGGATATATTATATATCCGCCCGGACAGTGACCGTAAACAAGGTGTTAAAACCCGCCATAGTGGCGCACGTAAATACGTAGCGTCTGGAATCAGGCTGTGTATATTCGGTTCCAATAGGCCGCCATTTTTTTTTTTTCAATAATAACACACAGCCATTACAGGTTACACACAATTCGACTTGTAGAATAATTGTATCGATTGCCAGGGGTTATCATCGCTCGTCAATCGACATTCTATTGAATCACACTCCACTTACCATCAGGGGCAGTGGGATAGTGACGTGCCCTTATGAAAAAATGACACTAAGTGGCTATTTACCTTAACAACACATCTCATGCCTTTACTTATCTACCTTTCTACGGGTGTTCGATGACATGAGGTGGGTGAGCCTATTGCCACATTAGGCGCATTCCAGACTCCGAGCTGACACTGAGATGAGGAAACCAATAGACTACCCCACGAAAGATATTTCTGGTCACTGAAATGCATGGGTTTGGGGAAAAATATCACTTTTCTTTTATTTATTTCATTTATTCAATAGTTACCCCATCGGTTTACCACTATGACCTTCCAATTAATACAATTAATTTGATAAACCTTTACAGATGTATACAACATTATTTGTAAAAGGACATTGTTCTGTGCCCATACATAATTCGCCCTGGAACCAACAGCAATGGAAAAATGTTTGTAATATTTAGAATCTTTAATAAATTCTCATGACATATTATTTATAAAACGGACAAGCTGGGATACCGCATCAATCCGAAAAAACGATGAGATTTTGAGGTTATAATTGATAGTAAACATTGAAAGCTTTTCAATGTTTAGGGTAGATTTATAGTCCTATCATTTACGCTTTAAATATGCTTTTTATTGATATAAGTACCTATATAATATATATAAGCCCTAAAGATTCATCACTATGTAGGTATCTGATTATTTTTTACTTAAATCAGGCTATTTTAAGACTTGATTGATATATTTTTTTATAAGTAAAAAGGTACCTAATTATTTAGTTATAGTATTTACATCCTCTAAGAGTACCCTTCAGATTTTATGTATTTTCTACATATACGTACGTCGTACGTATTCCCCGAGGAGACAGATAGAGGCGCACTGTTGAGCATTCACGCTTCATCAGAAACATGGCATATTTTACACACTTTTGGTAGACTCTTAGGGCATGTAGGATTAAATTAAACAAATAAAAAAATATTTTTAGTTCATATTATTTATTTCCTCATCACCTACATTGTTTTATAAAATATTATCTGAGTATTGTGCAAGGAGGGTTGTTGTTATGGTATTATTTATCAATTCAGTTTTGCCAATCACAATCACCGAGTCCGGAGTTCCAACATTCTATTACAGAGCACGCAGCTTCTACTAACATTGTTACAGCTGAAGTATGTATAGGCTCTTTCGCGTGGTCCAACATGCTGTACATATAAGATCAAGGGCTACAACCTGAAAAAAAAACAAACAAACACATTATGCTCAAATTAGAATGGCAATATATTAATATTGTGTCACACGGAAAGCAGATTTATGTATTCAAATCTTCCAGCTGAATTAAATGTAAGAAACCTTCAAGCATATGACACACATTTTTAATCAACAATATACTTGCTAGTTTGCTCTTAAGTTGCCACAGCCACATGCTAAAGTGTGTAGTAGGTAGTATACAGACTCTGTTCGCTGTCTCCACGCAGTTACCAAGAACAGGAACTGAGGAGCGAACTAGAAGTTTGGCGGCAGTTAAACTTGTACGATTAAAGAAAAATGTGCTTACCAAACAAAGCGCTGTCCATTGTTGTATACAATGGCGAATCTGCTCGTTCTCCAACACCATGGATCCGCCAGCAGAGCCACAATTAATGCAAAAAGCAATTTCCATTTCGTATCCGTTATCAATGCCAGGTAAATTGTTACATCAGTTCACAAAATCCAGAAATCATAGCCAGTGTATGTCGATATCGTAATTAATCGCACAGAGTCTTTATAATAGCCGAATCGTCAATGATATAGTGAGAGTCAGAGAATTATAATATATTATATGGAAAGTGAGAGTCTAGTTTATTTGTCTCTGATGAGTGAAGTGTGAGTGACATTAAATTGAATTGAAAAATGAAGTAAGAATTAGGGATACTACTCGACTAGATTCTGGATCGATTATATCGATCATTTATACAAAAATCGATTTTATTCAACATAGGGTTATTTTTATTCGGAAAAATATTTAGCGGGACCCTTATCCCGGAAAATCTTTCACACGGGCGGATCCGATAGTAATTTAATATGGAGAGAGTTTGAGGCCCCCGGATGGAGGGAGAGAGAATAACGCTACTTTTTATATGTATAAATCATAAATATTTTGTACGACAGAAAAATAAATGTTCGCATAATATATTATGCTCTGCTATCTGTACCAAACCAGGGCGGGTCGCTAATATAGAATCTAAATAAACAAAGTAAATCAATATGAATTAAAAACTAAAAAAAAAAACTTTTTTCATAGACGACTTGATCTATAATCAATTTAGTCCTAAAACTAACTACTTATTTATTTGAGACGCATTCACTGCTCGATTAAATATTATTATAATAATTAAAGAACATATCGCCTCACAAATCGAATATATTAAAATGTTTCAATAATTCATTATCGGTAATTAGATTTATCGTTTTGTCAAACCGGTACATCTCTATAGACAATTAGTTGTAAACATGTCGGCGACTTTGACTTTAAGTCGTTACAATACTTTTATATTATATTCATTTTGGATGTAGCAGCTTGTCCGTTTTATACACATATTTGCAAATAATATAAAAAAATACATTAATAATTATGGTGCTAGTCACACCTTTGTTGGTTCTGGGGCCGTTTTCGACAATGTCCTTTACAATCGCTAGAGCGTATTAAAGCCGTTTATTTGCAAACTAACTGAGCACTATCTTATAATTAGTGGGGCGGTACATTGTGAATCTACCCGCGTTGTTACAATAATAAATTATCAATCTACATTAGTTTCTAAACTATTTTGTTAGTTTATGTATTTTTGCATCTTTACTTAGGAGCTTGTACGTAATTTTACGACAATGTCGTACGTCCGCTTTCACGGGTGTTTACACTCTTTTCCAGATTTCATTGTTTTTTAATAAAACTCTAGCCTCTTCCGACGCAGCAACCGACAAAAACTATAAACTAATTCTATTAAACTGTTTAGTATACATGTATTCGTTGGCTCGATAACATGTCGACTTTCCAAATATACTCTTCATAGCATTGAAGATTCTGAAAGGGTTTCGGACCTCAAACCCGATAAACAATCTCACCACGAACCAAATAACTCGTTGCTAAAGTGAACATTGTGTAAAACACGTATCTTTCCACTTAACCGAACCGGTTTTTCTTTATATTCCCCGGTTTTCTCGAGATTTCTTCGAGATAAAAGACTTCGAGTTTTCAAGTCTTTTATTTATAATATTTTATTCTTATTTACGCCAGATGTTATTTTCTTGAATGTGTGAAAGTGTCGTGGTTTAAATAATCACCATTAGGGATGAAGTCATAATTAACTAATGTGATTCTTATGAATATCAATACGAAACATTGAAGAGCAACCTAAGGCAATGCGCAGACGCTTACATCTCGAAAAGACCAAAAAACTACAACGAAACTGACAGTTTAAGCTGCTTAACATCTACGATAAATAAATATAACATCACGCTTTTTTCCCTTTTTAAAGCTAAGCAGAAGTGTATTTCTCCAGGTATGTTAAGACCCATATATTCTGGTACTGCGAAAAACATATAGGGGATATTAATTTTCCACGAAATACATACAGCGAATGCATAATAATAACACACTAAAAGTGATAAACAGCCTTAAAACGCTTTTAGATAAAGTGCGATTTTCAACAACGTAAACCTGTCGGATGCACGAATAATGCATTTATTTTATTTCCACTGAATAAATACGCAATATTTCAAATTCTCAGCGCTGTAGAGGGTTCTTCAGTTGAAGCGCATTTGGTAAACACTTGAAACGGTTGTATGAAGCGTTTTAAACTGAGTTTTGCTAATAAAAGATATTCGAGAATGTTCTGTAGTGTTTCAAATTGTTCGGGTAATACAAAGAATTCTAAGATTATATAGAGTGGACATTGGGAAGATTGTTGTACAAAAATTTTGGGCTCATGCTACGGTTACTTAATTGCCATGAAATAGCAAAATACCAATGTGAAATACTCAATTTTTTTTCCACAATGTTTTGCACGTTTTTAATGCGAATATTAGTATATTTTGTGTAAATATACTATTTTTGTATTAATATTTAAGGACGCTGTGACATCTTGTCACACATTTCAAATAAGACAGCGACTTTTTACCTATTGGTAATGACTTTTGGAGCAAAAATTTGGCCCTGATACATACATACATACATAACATCACGCATTTATCCCCGAAGGGGTATGCAGAGGCGCAACTAGGGCACCCACTTTTCGCCAAGTATGTTCCGTCCCATGATGTGATAGGGGGCGAGCCTATCGCCATATCGGGCACAAATTCCAGACTCCGGGCTGATACTGAGCAGAAAAACCCAAATATCACTTTGCCCGACCCGGGATTCGAACCCAGGACCTCAGAGCGCTATTGTACCGGACATGCAATACAACTACGCCACCGAGGCCCTGATAACTACATAATATACTGACTAACTATATAGTTGAATGTCTTTGGGGTCATAAAGGTGTTTCAACATTTGAGTAACAAATAACAAAACAAACATCATCATAATCCCCGAAGAGGTAGGCAGAGGTGCAACTAAGGCACCTAATTTTTACCATGTCTGGTCAGTTTCATGTGTGACAACCCAATGACCACATTGGGAATAATAGTCGTTTCGCGAACGCAATGATATAGTTACCCAGGCAATACAAATTTGTGCAATAGAATCGAAATTAAGATCTTGTTAGTTAATAATTGTAGCCAATGTAATTACTAGACATAATGAGACTTAATATCTCATGTCTCAGAATGGTGAGCGCAGTGCAATACCAAACAATACTTCGTAATTCAAGGTGTTGGATGGAGTTTCTACTGTTTATGGGCGGTCGTATCGCTTACCATCAGGCGAATGGCAAGCTGCTCTCGCCATTTAAACTATTAAAAAATGTATGAATAAATGTGGATAAAACAAATAATTAAAAATATGATGTATCTACTAGTTAATTGTAAAATTTTAAATAGATTTTAATGTCGTAATAAGGTGTAGCGGCGATAGCCTAGTTGGTTGTGGAACGGTCTGTCGAGACGAATGTCCGCAGGTTCAAATCCCAAGGGCACACACCTCTGATTTTTCTAAAAAATTATGTGTGTATTCTTTGCGAATTATCGCTTGCTTTAACGGTGAAGGAAAACATCGTGAGGAAACCTGCATAACCTGAGAAGTTCTCTATAGGAATTTCGATGGTGTGTGAAGTCTACCAATCCGCACTAGGCCAGCGTGGTGGACTAAGGCCTAATCCCTCTCAGTAGTAGAGGAGGCCCGTGCTCAGCAGTGGGCAAGTATATAATACAGGGCTGAAATTATTATTATTATATTTTTTTTTATATCTTAACTGCTCGGTCCGTAAGACCGGTAAGTGCCAGCATTCACGGGCCTAAGCCAAGTGAGTGCTGGTAGTATCAGGGTTGGGTGTTTCCGAGTTCGACGTTGTAATATGGGTTGGTAGGGAACATGATTCTGTCTGCAAGAAGTTTCTGACAATTCTGCAGGTATTTAGAATTACTGCCTTTTGAAGTTGTATAAAAGTCTGTGGTGACAACTCTAAACTAGATAAGGAGTGTGCTAGTTGTTTGGGGATAATTCCGGTGGTGGATAATACTATTGGGACTATAGATACGCTTTGTAACTGCCACATACGGGATATTTCATTTTCAGGTCAGTGTATTTTGTAAGTTTTTCAGCTAGTGTGTTTTGCAGATTGTGGGAATTAGGTATGGCTATGTCGATGAGAAACGCGGATTTACTTTTTTTATCAACTAAAGTGATATCGGGTCTATTATAATGCACAGTCTTGTCAGTTAAAATGGCTCTATCATAGTAGAGTTTGTGGTTACTATTTTCTAGGACTGTTTCTGGGATATATTTATAGTATGGAATGGGTGTTTTTGGTGTGGCTTTGGTAAATATGTTTACTTTCATTACAGGGAATGTTTATTGGATATCATTATATTAAAAACATTTATAATATTGTAGAAATATGAAAATACATTTTTCCGGTCGTTAAAATCACACGAAAACCATTTTATGTCTGATATAATTGAGTTGACATTTCAATACGAAATGCAATAACGTAATAATCTCTAATTACCCCATTGTATTGGTTCAGTGTGGTATATTAAGGTCGTCTAGTATCAATACGTTCGATAAGATCTATTATTAGAATTCACCAATAAATAAAATAAACCCTAACTTTACTGTATTAAACTCGCATTTCGAACGGATTTATATAATTGACACTAATTTTGGAGTAGGTTTGGCCTTTGATTATGCGAAAAGTTTAACGAAAATGGTTTTAAAATATATTGAGTAAAGGTGCTATTTTAAGGTTTCCAGTGTGTGGATTGTTGGTTTACAAACCGTTTTATCTTATTAGAATATGTGTGCAATGCAATGTACGATCTGATGAAGTGTCGCAGAAACTCGCTGAATGCAGGCTGCTTCTAACAGGTCAAGGCCAGGTTGGTCTGAAAATAGTTAGGAGATGCTTATGTTAAACAGTGAACTTCCAAAGGCTGATGATGTTAACACATTATCCAACCTAAATCCTTCAGACCTATATATATTATAAAACAAAGTCCCCTTTTCTGTCTGTGTGTAATCGATTTTCTCAAAATTTACTGAACGGATTTTTATGAAAATTGGTATGGAGATAGTTTAAGACCCTGGGAAGGTTATAGGCTTATATCCCAGGAAAATATATGGCGGGACTTTTATCTTGGAAAACTCCTTCAAATAGGCGAAGTCGCGACCAAAAACTAGTTAATTTATATGTCTACAGACTTCAACATTATATAAAAAAATTATTCTGAACGATATAACCACCCCTATGGGACCTTACATATTTTTGAAACATATAACTACCCCTATACGCATAATGCTATGTTAGTGCGTAAAATAATTTTTCACTTTTAATTCCCCATGTCTGTAATTGTGTCCTGCAATGGAAATTGATGGACCCCCGAAAATAATTGATAAAATCTAAGTGTGACATATACCTAGCTATTTTGAAAAGGTAAATAAACATAACACGGTGACACGATATTAATCCAACAAAAATTACATAAAAATATATGTCACGTAATACGTTACCCCATTTTCTGTTCCTACCCCATTCAAGTTCACACACGTGCGAGCCACAAAAGCGCTATGTAGGACACTCAAAACTGCCAACATATTCAACGTTAAGAAAATCCAAGATTTCACGTGGTTCAAAGCACTTAGAAGCGAAAAGGAAGAGGTTAGATGTTCTTTGACCGTTCTTACGGTCGAGTTTAAAGGGCCCTTAAGGATTAGAAAGGGTATTTATAGGTATTTTTGCAGATAAAAAGGAACATTTCTTTTTATTCCATTCTTTGGGGTATTGTTTTCTGTTAACACTTAATTGTTTGTGACATTTAGTCGGTTTAATTCCGTTTGTTTGAGGAAAATGTTTTTGGATATTTTAAGTGCCCGTTATGTGAAAAAATAATATAAATAGACGACATTTTAAGTAACAAAGGAATGACAATAATATAATAAAATAAGAAATGTTTAAATTCATTGCCAGTATTTATCCCTATTAGAAACAGGTCTTATATTAGACTTATACAATAAGATATAATATGCAGACTTACGGAAAGCCTTTGACAGTAACTGAGTCTAGAAAGCCGAAATTCTAAATCACTGGCACATCTTAGACCTAAATATGACATCTTAGTATCTTAAAGGCTAAGAGTAAGTATCCAATTAAATTTATCCTGTATTGTTTCGTGTGAATTTATTTTTACTCAGTTTTGCTTATGGCTTGTCCCAATTTGTTTGTGACAAATATTAAAAAGAATAGACAGTTTATTCTTGGGATTCAAGCTTCACTTTAGCTTCAGATAATTTGGGAAAAAATCTCTTTAAATATTCAATAGCTTCAGAATTATGATCTAGAGCTTACACAAATTGCTTCATTAGCCCTAACTTTATATGTAACGGTAGCATCAATATTTATTTAGGCTCTACTATAGGTTTCACTTTCACATTATATTTTCCAATTTGAAATTAACACAAGCACCGTGAGGCACCCATTTCTTATCTTGATTCCGTATTTTGAGGTAAGTATAATAAGCGTCATAGGCTTCGCAATGCTTCAAAATCGTTGCCAAAGCATTTTTTTTTGCTTCTTACTTTAATAAATTCACCGCAAATAAAACAGCAAAACAAATTTCATAAGAAATGTTTAGTAGTTTACTAGTTTACACTTATAGTTCCTTTCGAATTTATAACATTAGTATGTAATCTAGTTTAAGTCAGTCATTCGTACAAGTTGATCCGTGATATCTGAATACAGGTAGTAAATTTCTATCTGAAGATATATCTTAATCCTTTTAAGGTCGTCTGTATCACCTTTAAAATAAACTACAATAAACCAAAGTATTTATGCGATTATAAAACTTAAGCCTAACAAATTACGACGCAAAGTAACAAGTTTTAAAACAAATAATATCGTTACTAAATTCCGAAAAGTAATTCGAGAGAGTGCGAAACTCTTATCCAGATTTGGATATCGGCTATAAAATCAAGTAATAATGCCCCTGAGCGGCTCAGTTCCCCAAGGCGTGATTCGCGTAAAGAGTTGTTCAATGGGCCGAATTTATTTCTAACGTCTTGGGAGTAATTTGTGTCTTGCTACCCCCTTTAATTGTCTAATTAATAGAGCATTTGGTTCGAAGTTTAAACATTTTAAAGAATTAGATTCGAATTTGATTTGTCCATTTACCCCAATAATGTCTTACCCCTTTCTATTGATGTTAGATTTAATTTGCTTGGTGGCTAAAAATGTACTCCCTTTTTTATATATGGACGTGGCAAAGTGACTCAACTGGACCTGATGATAGAGTGAGATACAAATAGGAAGTCGTCTGACGAGAGATTACCAATGGACACAATTATGCCGGACTGTTTGAACCGGATATACACAGGATCGTGAGCATATTATGTGGGCCACTGTGGCTGGTTTTTATACCTTGCATATGGTTCACTATGGTGGTCGCTATCTAAACGAATACAGAATAATATAAGTTAACAACAGCAATAACAACTCACTAATCATTACATTCACATTGTCATGAATGTAAATTTAATAGTTCGTGTTTCTGTAATGAAAAAAATAAGGTATAATTGAATGAAGCAAGAGAATTACATTTTCTTCAGAACATAACAATAGACAATTATATTTTATTATTTATATATGAAAACAATTTAATTTTATTATTAGATCCTTGTAAAATTACCACAATGGGATGCGAAGGCGGACTCTACTCGGGACGTCTACGCCTTTAAATACTAAATTTTTTCCAATGTCTCAAAGTACCCCAACTTATCATAATTGTAAGAAGGTTAACCCTTTTCAAGCGACCATCCGAAAAAGCTGCGAAAATTGAATTTCCAGAAGGAAACAACGAAATGAAGCGTAATTGAAGGATTTTAGAAAGACAATATTATTTCATCTCCTAAACAGATTTATTTGGAAATTATTTTTAAAAAAATCATTGGAGCTTAAAATATTTTTCGAAACAAGCTTAACTGAGACAATTGGAACGGGTATTTTACGGTAGACTGTTTTTTATAATTTCCTTTATAAAATTACATTATTTTTTGTATATAATACGACTCAATGTCTCCATTTAAGCCTCATTACACAAGAAGGCATAACAAATGACAAAAGACTGGCTCATTTCTATTGACCTAATATTATGACGATGTCATATTTTTATTAAGACACGTGTAACCTAAAATATGAAATATTTCCGAAATGAGGACGTATATCGTAAAAACCATTCCCATATGACCTCACGAAGTATTTTGAATACTTACCACGTATCAAAGTCAAATAAAGTTAATTTAATATCAAGGCGTTTTGTACGAAAACAGATGACATCTGAGTATATCCCACACCTAATTTGACGAGACAAAAATGTCTTATAAAAATAAGGAAATATTCGGACACAGGCTGAATCGTGATGAGGTGGGAGGGAGACAGAAGAGGTTTGACGGTGAAGAGAAAAGGACGGGTATAGATTAGCGTAAGCCCAATGGGAGTGTAAGTTACGGCCTAAGACTTGGATGTTCATTAAAAAAATGCTGGAGTATTAGCCTGTTTTGAATAAATATGTATCTACCCTTATTTGGTAAAGGGCGTTGACCTGATTCAGAGTGAAATGGGTTCTTCCATCTCCTAATTTGGAGAGACGTCTTGTCATTACACGAGATTCGACGAAGCCGAAACAGTTTTTAGATAGTAAAGAATTGTGAAAATATCTTTTGTTTCAAACTAACGTTTGCTCGGGGCTTCGTCCGCGTGATCGAATTTTTGTAGGAAAAAAAGTGCTACATATTTTCCCGGGATAAAAGTAGCTCAATCCGTTTGGATGAGTTTATCGCGTTTAGACATACAGAAAGATGCGACGTAGGACTTTGTTTTATAATATCCTAGCTGTTACCCGCGGCTTTGTCTGCGTTTTCCGAGACAAATATTTTTCCGATATAAAAAGCCTATAGCACTCAGTAATGTCTTCTTCTTGGTCGTGTTCTTCTAAGACCTCCGTAGTTTTATGTATAAGATCTTTCTATTTTATTCAATTCTCGGCTTCGTTTAAGGCAGTCGCAATAAACAATCCATGAGGGCAGTCACTTGATCTATCTAACGGATAGGTGATCGGCCGCGAGGTCTTTTTCCTTCTTGCCCACCACAAATAACTTGTCAAGGTTATCTGGGCAATATGTCCAAAATAACCAAGAATCCTTTGGCAATAGATCGTCGAGTCTAACCCTTACGCGCAATTGTTTGAGGATGGATTTGTTCGTTTTCATGGCGGTCCATGGTATACGGAGAATCCTTCACTAGTACTTAGTAATATAGCTTACTATTAAATTTGCTTTACCCGGAGTCTGGATTTCGATTTGACGATAAGCTCGTCTCCTATCAAGAGACGGAACAGCCGTTCCATAACTGAGTGCCCTGGTTTTATTCCTGTACCTTCAGACTTTTAAGGTTCGAGTGCCTAAATCACTCCCAAAAGTCCGGTGTTTGTATAAGCCGGTCCTGCATGGCTAACAAACGTAGTCAGGTTAAAGAAAAATACAGACGCAAAATGTGCGGTTATTTTTAAATAAATTTATTAAGTGGGACCAAGCTGCTTTTAAAATGCCACTTAAGGGCAGTCGCTTGGACTCTCAAGGGTCTGTTAGGTCAAAGAGCGGTAACCTTATCTCTAATAAATGCCAGAATTTAGTTTTCGCAATATAAAACTATCTCGTAACGAATTCCTTACATTTTTATATTTATTTATAGTTTTGACGATAAGGTAATTGGCCCTATTTGGTTATGTAGCCAAATTTGTCTATTTATTGAGTTTTTCGAGTATGTTTGTGTCTAGCTTTCTGGATCTTTGAAAGGGTATAGTTTCAGCTTGAATGGAGTGGCCTTTTATATTAGTTTCAGATATGTAAAGAAATATATTTATTTTGTTTACATATATAGTCGGTGAATTTATAGCAAAATTGATGTGATTTAAAACTCATTATTTTTATGCCATTTTACTATCATACTTGGAAGTGTTGTGCGTTGGGTACGCGCTTGCTTTACTTTTTAATAAAATATTTTCTTTATATTTCAGAAAGAATAAAAGAAAGAAAGAAAATATTTATTTGTAATATGCAAGATTACTTATAATTACAAAAAAAAATACTTAAATCTATCTGCTCGTCACAAAAGCGACACCAAATCAGTATATGCTGAAACAAACAAGCGCCTATCTTTTGATTGGCCTATTTGTGGCCGTTTTTCACAGTATTAGAATTTAAATGTTACGAGTAAGAGAATTTTAAATCGTAATTAACAATACAGGGAATACAGGATTATGAGTTACACACGTCCTATTCATCAACAACAGACTCCGCCCGAGTATAATTAAACTATAGCCCAATAACCCTTGGCCCGATACAACTTCAATCAGGCGTTCAACAATCAGAACACGTTAGTCCGCCAATGCCTATCTACACTCAATTCGCAAGCGCTGAATGGAGACCGTGTCCAGTTTCAACTGAGAGGCCGTTCAAGCATTACGTAACGCAATTTTTGAAGATTTTTTACCCCACCATGTCGCCGTAACATTTTCCTGTACGCCCCCGCCCTCCTCCAAAAGTTATGTAACTAAAGTTACAATATTTACTAATATTCCACAATTATTTTACGCAAAATACTGTAAAGTCGCTAAAATATCTTTGTTATTGTTTTAAAATAAAAAAAAAACAATGTTACATAACGTGGTGTATGAATTATATAACTTTTTATATTTTTCAGCTGTAGCTGGTCCGATCTATGCAAAATGAGCTCACAGTATCTTGAAGTCTATCTGTAGATTACCTAAGAATCTCTTTCAATTCCTCCAGCCGTTTTGGAGTCCATAGCGAACATAGTCACAATTATATTTATTAATGTATATAGCACAAGCTAAATAACCACAATCAACAGCATTCAAAAGGTTTAATTATAACCTTAATAGCATCGGATACGCTAGAGGTTACAAGAGCGGATATTACTCCCAGTGTCAGCGGATATTTTTCAATTTTATTGGCATTCATAAGTCTGAGATGAAAACAAGACAACGATGTAATGCAAAGAAATTTAATAACAGGGACATTTGACTGTCTTCGAGTGAAATTGTAATATGTTTTTGTCGTTTGTTATATAGTAATAAAGTAATAGTTCTTACGCGATTTGCAACTATTTAATGAGGAACTATATTAATATTTCTTGATGATTTTAGAGAAGTGATAGGAAGATTTTATGATTGTAACCGTGGATTATACTGTCCCACTGCTGGGCACAGACCTGAAAAGCAGAGCCTAAGCCATCAAGCTACCCTAGTGCGGGTTTGATTACACATATCTTTTAAAGAAAGAGTATAAATACTGTTACTATCATTATTAGTATAAATACACGCTCATATATCTCTTTATCCTCGAAGGGGTAGCCAGAGATAAAACCATAGCAATCACGTTTCGCTTGTGTTCTGTTCCATAATGTGATAGCGGCCTATCGCTATATCAGGCACAAATTTAAGACTCTCGGCTGATATTGAGTAAAAAACCACAATAACACTGCCCAACCTGAGATTCGAAACCAAGACCTCAGAACAGTGTCGCACCGCGCACGCAATACGCCACCGAGGCAGTCAGTAGAAAAATATAAATAACGCAAAAAACTTATAATTAAAGACGTCTAACATTATTAAAACTTACGTGAGACATCATCAGACTTACTTTTAAATATTTCGCAAAGCTATGCTTAGTTAAAACACAAATTTACTTGATCAGCTGCAAGTAAAACCCGCCATCTTGCCTCTTAACAAGGTTTAAACTAGGAACCGGTGATGTTTTTGACAGCTATTTAAGCAATTATTAACCACCTCTTAACGCTAAAACAAGTTTATGAGAAAGACTGTAAATCACTAGACATCAAAACTGTTTCACTCGTGTATTCTTAAAATACAAAACGTCTCGAAAATGATTTAAAACCCCATCGCATTTCATCAAAGCATTTTCAATTTACAAAATTATTAATGGTCTAGTAAAACGCAACGTGCTGTTATGAATTTAATAACAACTCCATCAGTGCAGTCTGTGTTAGAAGTTAGAACATTGCATGTTAGCGCTCGCGGCCTTGCTGTTCCCAACTGTGTATTTACTTAGATATTCTAAGAAACATCTTGGTAATTACAGTTTTCGCTGGATGCGGGCCGCTTCTAATAGGTCAATCTGGAAATTTTTGGAGGAGGCTGATGATGATGATGATGATAAAGTTTTTTGTATGAGGGTCTAAGTTACTTTGCAATGTCTACTTTCTTAGTGCAGTTCTGGCTTGGTAGACATTGTAGACTCAAACTCAAATTTTCTTCAATCAATTTTAGGAGTCCAACACGCTGGCATAGTGCGAATTGGTATACTTCACATACACTTCAACTTCTTATAGAGAACTTTAAAGGTCCATCCTCACGATGTTTTCCTTCACCGTTAAAGCAAGCGATAATTCACACTGAATACACACATAATTTTAGAAAAGTTAAAGGTGTGTTCGCTTGGGTTTTGAACCTGTGGACATTTGTCTCGTCTGTTTCACACCCAACTAGGCTATGACGGCTTACTAACTATATGGATGTGTTTAATAAATAATAAGCTGATACTAAGGCTGTGTGGGTGAGCCATATGAGTGGGCGAGATATTACTCGCATTAAGTTATATTAAGGCTTTTCTTTTGTTTGTTATCGGTTTCCTAAGTGATATTAAGGAAGGATCCATTTGCTTTACACTTTTCGGAAATTAGTAACCACAGTTGTTGAATTATAAATAACTTGAGGAAGTTTAACAATTATTGTTAAAATAAGTGACAATTAGCTGATTTACTATTACAAAGTTCAATGTTATATTTCATGTACAAATTGAATCATATATCACTTGATTTTATATATACTTCAATGAATATTTCTAATAATCTCGACAAATAAATAAAACCATGAATTATTGTTATAATTTACCTACCTTAATTATCTCTACACCACTCTAAGGTTGACTGGTAGAGAATGCCTATGGCATTAAGCCCGCCTGTATACTTTTGCATATAAAGTGCTAAATAAATAAATAAAATAAATAATTTCTGTATTAACACGAAAACTTTGAACCTTATTATTGCAACATAAACTGTTATTGTGTTTGGGTAATTGTCACTTAATCAGACGAGCAATCTGCTCGTCTCGTTGTCCAATTGTCCAAAATCACTATTTCATAATACATCAAATTTATGCTTATTTATTCCATTGTTTTTAATAAAATCTATCAAAACATTAATGTTAAATTATTTTACATTTGTTTTTGAAATTTGTTTCCTCTTATATCTTCAAAAGCACCACATAATTGCCAACTCTTTTCATAATGTCTCTCATATATGAGAGTCCGCCTGGGTAAGTACCACTGCTACTTTTATTTCTGCCGTCAAGCGGCAATGTGTAGTCACTCTTGTGCTCCGGTTTGAAGAACATTGTAGCCAGTGTAACTACTGGACATAATAAGACCTAACATCTCACATCTCAAGATGGCGAGCGCAGTAGAATACCAAACAATACTTTGTATTTCAAGGTGTTTGTAATTCAAGGTGTGGGATGGTGTTTCTAGTTTACGGACGGTCGTATCGTTTACTGTCAGCCGAACGGCAAGCTCGTCTGGTCATTCAAAGCAATAAAAAAACCTATCTCACTTATTTATGAAACCATAAAAATAAAGTGTAAACCGCTTAGCAAAGAAGAAATTCAGTTAAACGGGCGAAAAATTTAAAAACGCTTTCGCTGAATATTACAGGGACAATACTGATATGGCATACAAGGGGTTAATTCTGACATAGGTATTTGTTTAATAGCTATTAAAGGCGATATAAAATGCAGATGTGTTATCATTTTGCGACATATTTTGCCTTATTTAGCAAATAGATTTTATTGTCTCGGTGACGTAGCTGTGTGGCGCAGTATGGCACCGCTCTAAGGTCTCAGGTTCGAATCCTGGGACGGGCAGAAATAATAGGTTTTTCTGATCAGTATCAGCCCGGAGTCAAGTATGTGTGTCCGATATAGTGATAGGCTCGCCGCCTATCACATCATAGGACGGAATCCACAGGCGTTAATTATGTGCCATGAATGGTAACACCTCTTGCCTCTGCCACTCCTTCGTGTGTAAAGTCGTAATGTGTGTGTTTGTTTTTAGATTCTGGTTGCAGTTCACCCTACGCTTACCTCCTTTCTCGAAATGATATATAGACTAGCATTAAGGAATAATAAATCTTACTATTCGTGAAACATTTTCAGTACAGAAACAATAGTAAAAGTAATCACTTTCAAACAAACACTTCTGCCAACATTTTTATATTCGACATAATATGTCCTTATATATGTCGAATCTACGAGAATTAGCCCTTTGATATGACAAGGGCCGTTTGTCAGGCCGTTGATGTGACAAACGCAGATTGTGAAAGAGTTATTGGACTTTACCCCTGTTTGCAGCTGTTTTGCGGTAAATATAACTTATGTATGCTGAAATAGCGGTTAATTTGGCGTGTTATAATCTTTACATATTGATTTAGCTTGGATTTTATTTGCATTAATATATTTTGACGTATGATTAATATTTCGCTGACTTATTATTAAAAGGTTCTATATAATGTTCGATGTATTGAATTATAATTTAATAGACAAAAATAATGCATTTTAAAAAGACATAAGGTCATGTGTTTTCAGTGAAAATTAATATTGAACATTGAACATTATTAATTATTGGATATTTTTAGTGAAAATGTCCAATAATTCTGAAAGATAAATAAAAGTGAATCGATCAATTATTATTTAAAATTTTTGCCAAAAACGAAAATCTAATTTTTGCATAAATAAAAATCAACACCTTATAATAGTGAGTGTTTTGTCACAAACCAAATTCTGAACAAAGCCACGAGCAAAAGCTAGTGAATACATACATTATTGAAATAAAATATTCGCTACATTACACAAAGAACTGTTGCGTGTTCTTTCATGCTTCGTTATGCTCAAAATTGCCTTTTTGTGTACAGAAATTGATAAAAGATAAGAGCCTTTATACGGAATCAAGTATGACGGGTGAGGTCAGGGAATTGGTATTGAATAGTTATAATTATGAGCGGCTAAGTCCGCTATGACTGCCTCGGTGGCGTAGTTGTACTTGATGCGCGGGTTCGAATCCCGGGTCGGGCAAAGTGATATTTGGATTTTTCTGCTCATTATTAGTCCGGAGTCTGGAATTTGAGCCAGATATAGCGATAGGCTCACCCCTTACCACATCATGGGACGGAACACATTTGGCGAAAAGTGAGTGCTCGGTTGCGCCTCTGCATACCCCTTCAGGGATTAATGCGTGATGTGCGTTTGTTTGTTTTTTGAAGTCAGCTATGTGATATGACATGGAACAGTACGACGGTCCTTATTAAAATGAACTGCATTTATTTAAAACAATAAGGATCGATGTGCTTGTCGCCATGGTAATATAACACTAAATAAGCGATGTATATTCGACGGTCCCTATGTAAAGTATTGAATCAGCAAAATGCAATTTTACACATTCGATACTTTACGTAAGGACCGTCGAGTAATATATATTAATATTATAAAAAGCGGCGATTGTCTAGTCGGGTGTGGAACGGACTGCCGAGACAAATGTCCGCAGGTTCAAATCTCAAGGGCACACACCTCTGACTTTTCTAAAATCATGTGTGTATTCTTTGAGAATTTATTGTTCGCTTTAACAGTGAAGGAAAACATCGTAAGGAAACCTGCACATCTGAGAAGTTCTCTATAGGAATTTCAAAGGTGTGCGAAGTCTACCAATCCGCACTAGGCCAGCGTGGTGGACTAAGGCCTTATCCCTCTCAGTAGCAGAGGAGGCCCGTGCTCGGCAGTGGACAAGTATATAATATAGGGCTGATATTATTATTATTATTATATATTATAAAGAGGAAAAGTTTGTTTGTTTGTAGGTACTAATCTTTGGAACTGAGGATGAAGACTCGCGAACATTTCCTGTCCCCTCCGCCCACCCTAAGAGCGTTCCTTTCCTTCCCTGCAGCTGCTGAGCCGGGGGATTCCAGTATCCCATTTGCAGGTTTCCACCAGTGTCATCATCATCATCATCAGCCCGTGGCAGTCCAATGCTGGACATAGGCCTCTCCCAAGGTACGCCACAGAGCCCGGTCTGCTGCTTTATGCATCCAGTCGCAGCTTTCTTTGTGCAGTCCCAGTAGACTGCATAAAAAAGAACTGAATGGGACCGCAAAAATATGAGTTAAAACCTTTTGATTCGACCCAAAATGGCTTGTATATATGTGGTGTGACGAAAATCAGCATGCAATGACAGCTTGTTTTGCTAGAATGTTAAGCTTCCTTACTGCTGAAGTCATAAACTCACGAGATAACTACTCCATGTGACGCGAGTTATGGAAACACCTCGCCGTAGTCGGCTATTGTTATATAATTTATCAGGACTGGGAGCCGCCTGATAGGAAGGGATGTTGTCCATTGTTAGCTATGTGATACTTATTTATTTATTTATTATTAACGGACTGCAAACGGTGTTTACAATTCAATTTAAATCCACACATGCATATAGTAAGTCTCTTATATGATTGTAACTCTAGTTACAAGCAGTCACAGCATGAGCCACAATATATATTTTCAACGTAAAACAAAAGATACTCTAATTATGTTTAGTACAACAGCAACAAAATTACGTTAAATCTTATATACTATTTATAACAAAAGAGAAAAAACAAAACATAAATAGTTAACATTATATTTTTAACAATATTAATTAGTACAGCACTATGAAATTTCTGTTTAGTCGAAAAGCGCCACCTAGCGAAAAAAAGGTGTCTAAATCAGTGCAGGGTTCCGTTTTACACCTTAACTCGGCTTTATTGTTCTTTGCGCCGGTGCGCGTTTAGTTATATGACTATCTGATGGAATAGGCGTGGTTCCGCCCTTCCGCTGTAGATTCGCTTTAAGTAGTACATCCTACTAGTATTATAAATGCGAAAGTTTGTGAGGATATATGTATGGATGTATGTATGTTCCTTTTTCACGAACAAATGAACGGATTGGGATGAAACTTTACAGTAATATTGGTTATACATCAGAATCACACATAGGCTACAATTTACAATGCTTTTGTGTAATTTGGTCATAATATAACGATACATATCAAGTAAGTCGGAAAAATAAAATCCCGGAAAAATCCTTCACGCGGGCGAAGCCGCGAGCAAAAGCTAGTAGATAATATTATATTCGTTGCGGTTTATGACCGATTTGGCGTCCATACGTTAAGTGCATTAGAAACTGAAACCCAGTGCTGAGTTTTGGTTCTTATTATGCTTATGCTGAGATGGCCTAGTTGTCACAGTTGGGGCATGGACTTCATCTTAAGCACTTTATTTTTTTATATATCAAGTGTATATAATAATATCAGCCCTGTATTATATACTTGCCCACTGCTAAGCACGGACCTCCTCTACTACTGAGAGGGATTAGGCCTTAGTCCACCACGCTGGCCTAGTGCGGATTGGTAGACTTCACACACCATCGAAATTCCTACAGAGGAACTTCTCAGATGTGCAGGTTTCCTCACGATGTTTTCCTTCACAGTTAAAGCGAAGCGATAAATTCACAAAGAATACACACATGATTTTTTAGAAACGTCAGAGGTGTGTGCCCTTGGCATTTGAACCTGCGGACATTCGTCTCGGCAGACCGTTCCATACCCAACTAGGCTATCGTCGCTTCAAGTGTACTGTGACAATAAATTATTATTTCTTTCTAATATGACAAGATATAATTCTGATAGAAATGCGAAAGACTTAACAACAACCTAATGAGGAATATAGTTTACCAGGATTTTTTAATGACTTCCTACATGGGAATACCGAACCTTTTCCGAAATAAAATACTATTACGGGATACAAAGTTAATATAATACTATATATCAATGTGCCAAATTTCATCAAAATCCATTCTGCAGTTATCTGCTGCCTCTACTTCTAACAAACAAATATTCACAAACTAGAATTCATACTATATATATTAAAAAGTAAGATAATATCTTCAGCATCGCTTCAACTGTACCACAATCCTATCTAAAACAATACTCTCTAAGGCCAGTACACAACTACGTTAGGATTAAATCTGATCTACGGAATAAGACAGGTCGGTACTTTAAGCTTAACCGTTGTAAAACTAATGCACTATGAATTCAGCTTGGGTGGGACAGTTAGAAGTGTAGTTACTTTTGTGAATTTACTAGTTGTAACTATGACGTGATCTTTGAAGTTAATCTATATATATAAAAGTGAATCTCTATTTCCCTTGGTCACGCCATCACGCGTGAACGGCTGGATTGATTTCACATTTTTTTTGTTGTATTGTTTTTGTCAGGAGAAGGTTCTTATGTAAGAAAAAATTAAAAATATTGCGCGGAAAATTATAAAATTTAAGAAAACTTAACGAGAATATCAATTTTATATAACTGTCAATTGTTTGAAATAACTGTCAGCGATCGACAGAATGCGCGCGTGCATACATAGTTAAGACAGGACAACGTCTGTCGGGTCAGCTAGCAGCTAATATAGTGTAGATTTTTTACAAATTAATGACAACTTAAGATAAGACAGCAGTGACGAAAGATGAATATATTGAAAGGTAACTTGACACAACATAGAAGTATACTAAACTAACTAAATAAGCCTTCATTTCTACTACTTACATACATTTCATAGCACATACATTTTACAAAACATTTTTTTAATATATTTATTAATTAGGAACAAAGGGCTTTATTATTAGTATACAGACATCCTAGCTCATCCCGTGGGCTCACAACAGCCCAATAGCAACACCAAATGCACCTTCGATAACAAAACTCTGCGGTCTGTGTCGCCTTAAATTATTAAAACATACATTAAATTATCGGATAGACTATCACTTAGTTTGAATGTCAAGTCCATAATAATTATCAAAATGAAACACTCGTTTCAGTCATTTTGTGTCGTGTCTACCGCAATGGTTTGCGTTTGCGTGGCGGGCAACAGCTACTGTCGACTAGACCGATTCGAATTGATTCGCCTTTTTTATTATAAAACTGCATCCATTAGGAACGTGCTGAATCACCACGCATACGAAATATGCGACTCGACTTTAGTCGACGGCATGTAAAATAAAAATAGATGTAATCAGCCCATCTTACTGTATTTACACTTGAGAATGACACTAACACTCAAATAAACAATATAAACGAAGTGCGAATCCCTCAAGTGATATAAGGTCCAAATCCTGCCATTTATTTGGCTGCATTACACATCCCGTTAGCACATACTGAGACGCACTTCTTAAATAACGAATTATTCTGAGCGCGTACGTCGAAGAATTCGCGGATTTATGAATCTACGTGCTTAGCCCTGCGCTGTGGTGCGAGTTGAGTGTTTAAGCGAGTTTGGTCTTTATATAGTGTGTAATATGGTCAATGACTTATTTACACCTGAGAGCAGCGGCAGACACGTGGTGTGTGAA
Source organism: Manduca sexta (assembly GCF_014839805.1). Classification (NCBI taxonomy): domain Eukaryota; kingdom Metazoa; phylum Arthropoda; class Insecta; order Lepidoptera; family Sphingidae; genus Manduca; species Manduca sexta. The sequence goes on along the minus strand of NC_051116.1, from coordinate 5,741,197 downwards.
AATTAGCGGTACAACAATGCGCTAATACAGTAACTGTTTTCATCGAATATACACATCACAGTGCATATTTTTTGTCGTTCTGCTGTTGCGCTTATTATAACACGTGTAGCGTATGCTCCTGTACAATTGATATATTTTTTACAACCCTGGTGTGGGATTTCATATTGGCAATGCGTGTTGAAAACACGACAGGTGTTTGGACGGCAGCTAAATGTAAATAATGTATTTAATAATGTAATTAAAAAAAAATATTGTTCCTACAAACAAAGTAACAATCAGTAACATCCAAACATGATTTTATACAGACTACAATCTGAGGTAAATATAACATAAAAAGCATGAGAAAAAGCTACGTAACAATTCTAACACCGACTCGAAAACGGGCCATAAAATAGGTGAATAAAAACAAAGAGCGGTAATAACAATATTCGCTATCTCTCCTCAATTAGACCGCGTCTTGTGTCCAGGATTACCCGAGAATACGGATCGCCCAGAAAATTGGGCTGAGTTGGAACGAGAGTGGTTGCGAAGATAACGACTATTATATGGCATTGAATTGTATGTAATGAATTCTTTTGAGGTATACATTAAGTATGGAATAAAAAGAAAAGTTGATTCAAAATAACTGTAACTAATTCAAATGAAACTGTAATATATGATACAAATCTATATACAAAGTTCGAGTGAAGTTATTTTAAATTATTTGTAATGGAAAACCCAATAACAATTTCAACTCAGTCTTCTCCATCATATCATGGGACGGAACACGCATGGCAAATAGTTCATGCATTGGCAGCACCTCTACCTACCCCATCGGAGATAAAGGTGTTACGCAAGTGCGAACTTTGTTAAAATAATTATATTCCGATGTTATGGTTTACAATCCTAAAATGGAGAAGAGGGGAAAGGGGATGAATCATGTATCAAATAACAGAACCTCACCCTCCTCCGATATCCGGCTTGTTAGACAATAGCAATATTACAAATGTAAACATGATACTTCTGTATGATCTAATAAATATTACACCGGTGTTGTTACATGATCGGAGGGGGAGTAGAATAGCGGAACCTCACCTCCCTCCGACACTCTATCCGTGAACACAAATAGTAATATTATAGCAATTATGCGAAAGGAAATGCAACATGTGAATCATTTGAAAAGAAAAAAAGGGGTGAATCAAAGAAAAGTAGATCTATCAATTAGAATTTCATAGAGGTAATTGGAAAGTAGGGATGTTTATAATTGAGTTCTAATTTTGTTTTTTCGTTTACTGAAATTGTTGTTGAATCTAGTATGAAGATAATGATACTGCCTTTTATTTTCACTTTACTTTAAAAGTAGTTTACGTTTTTATTTTTCCCTTTCTCGTTTCCATTGTTTGCGTCTTGAATATTCTATCATAGATATCACCAACCCAACCCTTCATTGATTATAACAATTTGTATGCAAACGGCAATCTATAGTTAATTAATTCAATTTGCAATTCGATTTAGAGAGTATTGACATGTCTAGTATTGGAGACTAAAATGGCTTTGTACTGTTAAGTTATAACAGGTAAATTAATTACCTAATTTACCAAATGTTTCGAAATTTAATGAGCCAAGATTAACTTAGTATGGTCATATCAGCAATATACTTGGTAGATTGGCTAGAATTATAATTATAAGTCAGATTAAGACAACCAAAAAACCACATATTGGAATAAACTGATAACTGATTGGATGTGCTGATACCCAAAACGCATTAGTATTTCCATTGTTCAGAAGCAAGTTACCAAGATTCAAGCGTTTTAAAGACCTATCAACATGTAACAGCACCTGCTTCAGAAAAATCTTAAAATCCACGCATAACACCGGTAGTTCTAGTTTACGAATGCAAAATTTTGCTGACGAATTTCTTAACGCTGAAAAATTTTAAATACTCATGCTGATGTCGTTAAATCCCATCAAATAAAACACAAGACCAAGGTATCCCTGGATTTATTATCCTCGACTAGCAGCGACTGCGCTGACGGCTCCCTTTTTTACTGATGAGAAGACGCTTGCAAATGATCCACGGCGGTTGACTGCAGAAATAGTCTGGGTTTGCCACTTCTTGCCAGCGCCGCCGGCATCGGCAATGGAGGTGCCCTGACGCTTAGCAGAACCGATGACAATGAGCACAGCTAGAATCTGTCGGTATATAAGTTATTTTTAAAGAATCTTTTTATATAATCCTAATGTGATAGACTAGGGGGGGACGAACTACTTATCAAATAGCAGAACCTCGATACCCCCCCCCCCCTCACCCTATGAGAAACACTTAACCCCCTTCTTGACTTAGAAATAAAAACTTATGTAATTCATTTGAAAAAAAAAAATGTTATAGTACCTAGTTTTAAAGATAAACCTCCTTATTCATAGACGTTATTTATATAAGGACGGAGCATTGCTGTGATAATAAGTTTCTCAGTTTTATCTGACAGTCAACTAGATTCAAGTTGTATCTCAATATTAGCCAATCACAACGGCCCTATGTCTTCGCACTGCGAAGGCTGCCATGCCGTCAGCACTGAGAAACAGACTTGTTATCACAGCAATGCTCCGTCCTTAGATAAATAACGTCTATGAATAAGGGAGATATAATATGGGTTTAAGGGTAATTTTATAGTACAGCATAAGAAAGTAACATAAGCAAATCAACACTACTGTAGTAGAGTATCCTGTAAAAGTAGTTATTAAGTGGCATATAAATAAAGAAATGTTAACAAAATCATGATCTAAAATAACATGAAAGTATCTTTGCAATGTTATTTGTAGGGTATACTTAAATAGAATACTGTCATGAAGTCTGCAACGATATTTTCTCGGAGTTATAAAAGGCATCTACATTTAAAACCACAATACGTAGCGAGTTGAAATTTATATGGGATACAAATATATCACTAAAATGTGTATCTTAATAGAAGTTGATAAAGATATATTTGGAGTACAGAATCAATGGAGCACGAGAAAAAATCGGGGCCAACAGTAATTCATTAGTTGTAATATGTACATTATTTTTAAAGCATTTAGGTTTCCTTTCCCTTATCCTTAATGTCAATAAAGGCTGTCAACATCCAGCTTACGCTAAAGACCCTGAGTTATGCTCAAATTCAAGATTATAAGTGTCTAAATTGTATGAAAATATTTTTACAAAAATTTCACTTCATCACGGCTCTAATTTTTGATAGACATTTTATCTAAATTTAAAGACAGCTCTCAAACCGTTCACAATAGATATGATGAATAACACTTTATATGTATCAATGATAAATGACCTAACTAGATCTGAATTGCATACTAATGTTTGGAGTCTATTGACCCGATGTCAAAAAAAAAATTGTATCAGAGAAATACAAAAGGGACGAGTCAGTTGAATTTATGACGTTATGGAAGTAAAAGCTGGACATCAAATTGGCTTGACAAAGAGCATTTGCAGACTTAAAGCTATAGAGTAAGGAAAAAATGAAACACGAAAATGAATTCAAGAGAAGCTTCGCAGACTTATGAAAAAAGATAAAGTTCACAGAATCACAATGCTCCGCAAAAGGCAATGAATAAGAATCCAGTCTGCAAGATGTAATTATGAAGTTATTGTTGTTCAAAATTAGAGAGCATTGAAAATAATTGCTGGTCATCTATACATATTATAAAGCAAAGTCCCCTTTTCTGTTTGTCTCTATGTTATCGATTTTCTCAAAATGTACTCAATGGAATTTTATGAAATTTGGTATGGAGATAGTTTAAGACCCTGGGTAGGTTATGGGCTACATTCTATCTCGGGAAAATATATAGCGGGACTTTTGTTCCGGAAAGCTGCACGCGGGCGAAGCCGCGAGCAAAAGTTAATTATGATATACAAAAGCGGCGAATACAACGTCATCTAATGCTTCGTAATTCTAGATGTTTCGCTGACAAACAAAAGACATAGCTGGTTGCTTAGGTAGATTTCTTGGGTTTTGAAGTACTAGTTATTACTTATATCTCAACCTATAAACATAATATGTTCTTTGGCACTGGGACCTATGTATCGAGTGGTATAACAGGCTGACATCGATCTAAGTTAATAACGTTGTGGGCACAATGCTGCCGTGCTAAGCTCAAAAGCGGTATCTCAGAAAAAAATAAAAAAAAAATAATGTCGTCAGATAGCTTAAAGAAATACCCATCCGATGAAGTTACCTTAATAACTGTATCTTGTTTAGAACTTGTTCAAGAAAAGCTTAGAAGAGTTCCTCTATCTCATTTTTACATACAAAATTATAAAATTATATTTACAAACTGCGGTTAACTCGAAATATGATTTCCCTGACATACCGCTTTTGCGCTTTGCATGGCAGATTGAGTCTTGAATAAAGCCTCGATGCTGTTGTATTGCGAACGCTGTACATCACGGCTCTGAGGTCCCGGGTTTGAATTCCGGCAAAAATGATATTGGGTTTTTCAACCCAGTATCATCTGGGCTCACCCCATCATATCATGAGAACACACTTGGTAAAACTAGATGCCCTGGTTATACTGGCCTGAGAAATAGAGACAAGAACCGAGCAGGTTATATCTTGGTAATTTAGTGATTTAATATGTATACCACTACAAAAGCACCAATACGGCTTTGAGACTAGATCCGCATAGTCGAGTATGTTCCAAACCTTAAGAGGAGAGTCGTGCAGTGGTGGTATATAACACAGGGCTGGAATAATTATAAATACTACTAAAAAGAGTTTTGCTGGTGGTAGGATTTATTTTATATCTGCCCAGACAGCGACCACTGTATTCAAGGTGTTAAAACCCGCTATAATGGCCCACGTAAGTGTGTCTCCATCGGGATCAACCTGTGTATATCCGGTTCCAACAGCATAATTGTGTTGACTGCCAAGGAGTATTCATCTTTCGTCAATAGAAATATATTGGACCCCACTCCACTTACCATCAGGTGCAGTGGGGTCACTTCACGTATAAAAAAAAATAGAGTTAAAGACACTTACTAAGACGATCTTCATATTGTTATGTTCCTTCAACGCAGATCGTAATTTGAGCGTCAATTCTATGCATATATAGTTGACCTTATCTCTGCCGAGTTAACGTATAATGTTACACCTTGTCTTTAATTGTCTAACTGGATAGACTAATTAGTTATTTTAACTAATTTGTGGTATCAAGTACTGGTTCATTTACATTTGAAGATTGTAAATGTTTTTTCTTCTTTTTTTGTTCTTGGAAAATAAGTAACGTCTGAATGTTTTTAATGTGAAACATCTAATGCGGCGAAACCGGCTGTTTGCATGCGAAGCTCTCTCACTGCGCTCAGCTCGTATTTTAAAAAAGAATTTATATATATATTTTTTGTTTGAATGTTTTGATTTCGATTATGCCGTTAATTTCCTCCCATTTCCATTTTTAAAACATCCTTTCTTGCATATTTATACAAATATTGTCGATGTTTTAAATTGGTTATGCATCCCGCGACAGCTTTTTTTAGTATTAATAAAACACTTGTCTATATATTAAAATAAATAAAACAAAAAAGCTTTCTCAAAAGGTACCGGTTTCTAAGTTTTTTATCTGATTATAATATCAGTTACCTATTTAATAGTAACACTTTTAAATAATTAATATGTCAAATTACCAGCAAAAAAGAAACAGAATTTCGCCGTACCTACACCATTAGTACAAAGCGAAAAAACGAAGCAACGTTACAAACGAATTCCTTTTATTTAAATGAATGTAAACTATTTTCACGTTTCCTAAGATACTGGCTGATAACGTACATTTATTAATTAAATAAACAACCGTTCTAAATTTAAATCCAGATAGTCTACCTCCTTCGCTATTCTCTTTCGTTGCTTATTCTTATTCAGTAGTTCATATCGAGCGGACGTCGCGGTGGAATTTGAAATGAGAACGAAATTAAATTATCTGCCAGTCATTGGACTTGCTTGGAGAATTATTTGTATAATACTGAACTAAAGCGAAGCGGCTCTAATACTTAATAATGGCGAAGCGCTCTTTTGGTCCTTGATTCTAGGTTTATAGTATTTTGAATTACATTTTATGTAAACATTACTAGTAATGTGCCTGATATAAATCATCAAAATTTCCTTTAATAAACTTGTTTATACGAATCATACTTCCAGTTGCAAGCCAATGTACTTTCTTTAAATAATTATTTTTGCGTGCCCTGATGTCCAAAAATCAGTTCGCTGGATGCAGGCCGCTTCCAATAGGTCGATCTGAAAATCTTTGGGGGAGGCCCATATGCAGCAGTTGAAATCCTGTGGCTGACGATGATGATGCCCAAAAATTGCAATTTCTTTGAGCGTTGACATTATGGTAGACCCTTGCATACGTGAGACCTACCACTTCTTATTGTTAAGAATATTGTATTTGGTAAAAATATTTGTTTAATAAAAGTTGTATTTAAAACACGATGTTTTGACTCCTGGCCTGTTTTAGTATAGATATAGATTACATGCCTTATACGCACATTTGATTCTGATTATATTTAAGCGTAAATATTATAAAAAATATTAAAAGACACGCACACCGTTTCGTATTAGGACCGTGTTAGGAACATATCGTAGTGTTGGTAATAAATCAGAATAACGCATAGCCTACAATTAATAATGATTTTGTTTAATTTGGTAATAATATAAAACATATTAAGTAATTCATTAACCGACTTCAAAAAAGGAGGAGGTTATCAATTCGACGTGAATGATTTTTTTTTGTATGTTTGTTACCTCAGAACTCGCTCATTTATGAACTGATTTGGAGTATTCTTTTTTTTTTTCGAAAGAATATACCCTCATATTGGTACAATAGATTTTTAAAAATCTCTTTTTCAAAATCGCTCCTGTAATTTGATTTTAAAACTAAAAAAACTAGAATAAGAAAACGAACGTCGTCCAAGAAAACGAAATCGCGAATTTAGTTTTTTTGTGACGTTTTAGTTATGTCTTTGCATTGAGTTTGGTTGAGTGTACTTGGTACATACTTATACATACAGCATAACACCTTTTCCCTTTTTCAGTGGTAGACAGAAGCGTAACATTTCAGCGCGGTAGTCATACTGCTTGTGAAACATATCAGTTGTGTTTTTGCTTTGGGTTTAGTTGACTCTACTTCTTACATACATACATATATATAGCATCACACCTTTTCCCCTTTTCAGGGGTAGACAGAGGTGCTACACCACACCCCGATAGGTGTACTGTGAGCCAAATATGTCAATTGTGTTTTTGCGTTAGGTTTGCTTGAATCTACTTCGTACATTCATATATATAGCATCACACCTTTTCCCTTTTCAGTGGTACTCAGAGGTGTAACTCCTCAGCGCGATAGTCGTATCGTGAGCGAAACACAACTACGCCATCGAGACAGTCCATTTTTTACTAAAACAAAAAAGCAAAAAATAAAAAACAATTTTAACCAAAACTAAACCGCCTTCGTAGACCACTTAAAACCAAAAAATATTTTCACATAACAGGTATATATTGGATACCAATTTTGGAGTCGGTGCCTAATTAAAATTGCTGGTTAAGTTAGATAAATCATTAACAAATATTAGAAAACAATGTGCTGGTAGCATACAAAGTCAGCAAGTCTGATCGTCGCCGGAGATGAACACACCGCCGCAGCACAGCAAATGGAAGCTATTAAGGAAATATTTAAATTTGTGAGCAATAAGACGTAGCTTCGTACCAAATTTCAAGATTTTGAGTTCACGGGAAGTACCTTGTAGGTTTTGATTCCCTTGTGAGTTTCGAAAATTTGTTGCATAAACGGCTGTATCTTTTGATTGCTTTGCTTTAGAAGTTTGATTTTTTTCACAGCTCCAAGGGACAGTAGACCTGAGTATTTGATATAAATCAGGTTAATACCTTCACGCGTTCCTAAGAAAAAGAGTCTTGACAGACGGAAGGACGGACAACAAAGCGATCCTATAAGAGTCCCGTTTTTTCCTTTTGAGGTACGGAACCCTAAAAAGGTATATTTGTATTCCTATTTTATATATAACTTGAAATTTTCAAATCATGAAATTAGAATAAGATACATGAATGAATAATATTAGCGAAAGACTACAGTTCGTTAACCTGATATCAATTTGGTATAAAACCCAGCGATGCGGCTCTCGAATTGTATTCCACATCTACAACTCAACAATATGAAGGCTGTCTTGGTAAGTAGTTGGAAATTCTATTTATTTAGAAGTTTTAATTTTATATTTTTTCAGGTTTATTATTAAATAATTTTTGTTTTTAAACGTTACTTGAATGATAATTAACACAATTATTCTTTGTTATTTTATACGTAATTCTTACTTCATATGAAGCGGCGATAAACTAGGCTATGGTTGTGGAAGGGACTGCCCGGATGTCGGCAGATTCAAATCCCGAGGTCCGCCTGGTAGGTACCACCGCAATGTCTACTTCTACCGCCAAGCAGCAGTGTTTAGTCACTGTTGTGTTCCGGTTTAAAGGGCATTGCGGCCAGCGTAACTACTGGGCTTAATGAGACTTAACATTTTACGTCTCCGGATGGGCGCACTGGAACAGCAAACAATACTTTGTAATTTAAGGTGTTAGATGTGTTTCTATTGTTTACGGTTGTATCGCTTACCATCAAGTCAACGGCAAGCTCGTCTCGTCATTCAAAGCAATAAAAAAACACTGACCATTCAAAACCGCCTATCAATATAATAAATATAATGTTTTTTCTTGTTCGGACACGGCAAATCCAACGACACCCGATGGTATGTGAAATGGAGCCCGGATAGAGTGTACCGCCGATAGATCCCTCGCCAGTCGACGGAATTATGCCGGCCTGTTTGCTTACAATACGAGCGTCCTCATCCCGTCATTCAGATACGCACACCTTGAATTCTAAATAGAGCATTATCTTAACATTTATTATTTAACAGATCCTAGCTTTGCTCGTGGTGTTCGCTGCAGCGAAGCCGCAGTCTCCTCAATCTTATGGCGCGGCTGGAGGGGCAGGTGAAAATTTGCGTGCGGGTGCCATATCCTCGGTCTCGGGTCGGACTTCCTCGGCCGTCGCAGGGTCCTCCGCATCCAGAGGCGCCGTCAGCGCAGTCTCATCCAGCCGTGTTATTCGCGAACTCAAAAAAATATGATTGAGTTGATATCTTCTGCGTGATATAAAATAAATTTGGTTGAATTGATGTTTTGTTTTATTTAGTTTATTATAAGAACAGTGATGTGTTTAGTGTTCAATTATAGTTTGTCGCTTTTTAACGTATTAGTACTGGATGATGATCTGATAGGTGCTGTCAAATCATGAGAATTTACCCTAATTAATTGTTAATTAGGATTGAATTGAGCTGGCCCAAAGCAGGGGGATATGACACCGCCAACTTTCTGACTCCGAGCTGCGACTAGGTAATTTTTAAGATCAAAAAACCCAGTCTAAATTATTTTGGCTCGACCCAAGATTCAAACCCAGAACCTCAACGCGATAATCGTACCCGTACTATGTACAACTACGCCACTGAGGTTGTCTAAGTAAAGTTTTATATGAGAAGTTCAAATCGTCTTTATAATATTTTTTTAAATTCATTCGTATACTTACTATTGGTATTAAAAAATAAACAGATGCCGACTAAACGAAAAGGCATAGATAAATCCATAAAATTTCATAAAACATAATTTTAATATCATTTTTAATGGGTTTGGAAGTAGCCCATCTGATACTTTTGTGTCCAGCCACCTTTGCTTGATAAAATCATAATTTGCTGTTTATTAGAAATAAAAAAAAAATCTCGTCGAATTGATAAGCTCCTCCTTTTTTTTGAAGTCAGTTAAATATATCCCGATCTGTTAGATGTTTATAACGTTATTAATTTTTGAAATCGTTACGTCAAGAATTTCCAACTTAAGATCTTCCCTTGAGCAAACGGCCTTGAGTATTTCTTCTATACTAAGATGGCGTACGATAAACACTAAAATTAAACTCTTTTTCGGACTTAATCGCCATTGCTCATAACCAACAGCAAAAAAATTTAAAAATTATATATTTGTAAAATGTAGGTAGATATTATATCTTTCACTTTGCGGATGAACAACACCTCAGTCCCCCACGTGACCTGCAAAGTCTTCGAAACGTCGGGAGAAACTAAAATTATTAAAACCGAGATTAAATCCGAAAAAAAGTTTAATTTTAACAGTATAATATACAGGGTCATTTTGACATTGCGTTACTAAATCCACATACTTATCAACTCGAAAATAACTCTTTACAATAAGTAACTTGAGCCGTAGATGTAAAATAAAAAAGTGTAAGTTGCGAACAAAATAAATATGAATAAAAAGTTATTTTAATTTTACGCGTCCTAATGTCACTACTACTATAAAATAATTCCTCGCAATATCAACATCATACTTTCAGTCAGAAATACTCTCACGCACACGCCACATTCGCATTAAACTACAAAATGTTAAAAAATTCAGAAAACTAAAACCAGGATTTTTGGTGAAAATATTCGTTATTAATGGATAATTTTTGGTACAATGTCAGCAAAGGTGAAGACGAGTATTATATATATTTCATTTAGTAACGCAACGTCAAAATGACCCAGTATATACTTAGAAGATTACGTCTATATTTTCCTTTCATCATTTAACGTTGAAATAATTAGTTAGATAAGGCGTATTATGAATACGATTCCCGCTAAAGCATTTATGTTTGTTTCTGCAACCATTTCTTTGACACAAGATATGTGAATACAGGGCTTCTAATAAGACGTAAATATGGCAAAGATATATTTATTATTGTGGCTTTCATCGAAACCTTCAAGTAAATCAAGTGGTAAAGTTTTTAAATAGTAGAAAGATGTTTTAATATGTTTATTATTAACTTAATTTTACTGGTGGTAGGTCTCTCATATGTAAGAGTCCGCCTGGGTATGTACCACCGCAATGTCTGTTTCTGCCAAGCAACCGTGTGTAGTCAATGTTGTGTTCCGGTTTGAAGGACATTGTAGTCAGTGTAACTACTGGACATAATAAATCTTAACATCTCATATCTCAGGATGGCGAGCGCAGTGGAATACCGAACAATACTTAATTATTCAAGGTGTTAAATGGTATTTCTACTGTTTATAGGCGGTCATATAACTTACCATCAGGCGAACGGCAAGCTCGGCTCGTCATTCAAAGTAATAATAAAAAAAAACAACTGTAGCTTAATTGGTCTTATGTACAAAATTTTGTTATAAACATAACAGCGAATCAAAGTTGTATATCTAACTTATCTTATAGTGGAAATTTGTTGCAATTTGTGTCCAAAAAGTACTAAAACTTTTAATGGTCACATAGTCTTTTGATCCTTATAACAGGATCGATTGTCATCAAAAATGTTTTTGCGTACATTTCCTTACAGTACATATTTTCAAAATACATTTCTTAATTTTTTTATACCTACAGTGGTTAAGGTATCTGCCCTTACTGCGTCATTAAAAAATCCTGTGTAAATTCCATTTAAGTCGTCTGCCATTAACATAATTATTTGCCCGCCCATAACTCATGCGCCATATTAATATGGAACAAATACTCAAGGCCATTTGAGGAATATCTTAAGATAAAATTTACGTAACGAATTCAAAAATTAGTAACGAAATAAAGATCTAACAGATCGGGATATTTTAGTACCTATAAACAGCAAATTATGATTTTATCAAGCAAAGGTCACAAACCTATCAGATGGGCTACTTCCAAACCCATTAAAAAAGATATTAAAATTATCTTTTATAAAATTTTAAGGATTTATAGGATACCTTGTCGTTTAGTCGGCATCTGTTTGTATTTTTTTTTAATACCGATAAGTATACAAATGAATTAAAACAAAATCAAGGATCATTTAAACTTCTCATATAAATCTTATTTAAACTGCCTCAGTGTCGTGGTTGTAATTGTACAAGATACGATTACCGCGCTGAGGTCCTGCGTTCGAATCCCGGTTCGAGCCAAAATAATTTAGACTGAGTTTTTCTATCATACAAATTACTCAGTCGCAGCTCGGAGTCAGGAAGTTGGCGGTGTGATACCCCCATGCCTCGGAAAGCACGTAAAGCCGTTGGTCCTGCGCCTGATCTCTCACCAGTCTTGTCGGATTGCCGTCTCACCGAACTATTGTGAGTGAAGGAACAGAGAGGGCATTCGGTATTGCGCACACATTTGTGCACTACAATATCTACTGCGTAACTGGCTTCGTTGAGACATTAAAATTAAACTATTTTTAGAATTTTATCGCGGTTATATTTTAGTTTTCTCCCGACGTTTCGAAGACTACAGCATTCATGGTCACGGTGGAGACCGCATTATTAAATAAAACCAAATATCAACTCAACGAAGTTTGATGGAAGAAGTGTTTTTTTATTTAACCTGTAAAATATTAACATTATTTAGATTCCGTCGAGTTGGTACTACGAATGCTGCGGCTGGAAGCGATGGCGCTGACAGCACCTCTGGTGGCGGAAGACCCTGCGATGGCCGAGGAAGTCCGACCCGAGACCGAGGATATGGCACCCGCACGCAAATTTTCACCAGCCCCTCCAGCCGCGGCATGAGATTGAGGAGACTGTGGCTTCGCAGCAGCGAACACCACGAGCACAGCGAGAATCTATTAAATAATAAATGTTAATTATAATTCCATCGACTAGCGAGGGATCTCTCGTCAGTACTCCATCTGGGCCCCTTTTCACTTACCATCAGGTGCCGTCGGATTTGCTGTCTCCGTAAAAAAAACCCACACTGACGCCTTTTATCTCTGACGGGTTACGCAGAGAGGTAACAGGTGCAACCACTTTTCAACGTACCTGTTCCCATGATGTGATAGGGGGCGAGCCCATCGCCATATCGGGCACAAATTCCAGACACCGGGCTAATACTCAGTAGAAAATCCCAATGTCACTTTGCCCAGGAATCGAACCCGAGACCTCAAAATTGCTACCTCACGAAGGTCATGCACAAATTTAAAAAAAAAAAAAATTGTCTTTAACGGCGCGAATTGTTTTGCCTCATATACACTGGAAACTTTTAACTATATGAGCTAAAATGTCTCAAACCGGAACGCTCAGTAGCGGATATAATAGACTACATACTGTATTGGCCCTGTATTATACTGTCTCACTGCTGGACACGGGCCTCCTCTACTATCAAGAGGGATTAGGCCTTAGTCCTCCATGCTGGCCTAGTGCGGATTGGCAGACTTCACACACCCTCAAAATTCTTATAGAGAACTTTTCAGGTGTGCAGGTTTCCTTACGATGTTTTCCTTCACCGTTAAAGCGAACGATAAATTCACAAAGAATACACACATAATTTTAGAAAAGTCAGAGGTGTGTGTCTTGGGATTTGAACCTGTGGACATTCGTCTCGGCAGTCCGTTCCACACCCAACTTGGTTGTCGTCGCTTATATATACTTAGTCCTAGACTAATACGCAGACTGTAGGCCAGTAAAAAGTTACGTTTTATGAGGTAAAAATTACGTATAAAATAACAAGGAAGAATTGTGTAAATTATCATTCATGTAACGTTTAAAAACGAGAATTATTTAATAATAAAGCTGAAAAAAAATAAAATTAAAACTTCTAAATAAATAGAATTTCCAACTACTTACCAAGACAGCCTTCATATTGTTGAGTTGTAGATGTGGAATGCAATTCGAGGGCCGCATCGCTGGGTTTTATACCAAATTGATATCAGGTTAACGAACTGTAGTGTTTTGCTAATATTATGCATTCATGTATCTTATTTTAATTTCATGAATGGAAAATTTCAAGTTATATATAAAATAGGAATACAAATATAACTTTTTTATATATTATGGAATTACCAAAATTAAAAATTGTAAAAATATGTTTTTTTTTTTATATTTAGAATATAGCAGAGGGCTCTATTCCGTCTAAGGGGGCAAATACGTCTATTTGCAAGTACCGGCATTTTTTATTTTTATTACTTTGAATGACGAGACGAGCTTGCCGTTGGTAAATGATATGACCGCCCATAAATGGTAATAACACCATCCAAAACCTTTAATTACAAAGTATTGTTTGATATTCCACTGCGCTCGCCATCCTGAGACATGAGATGTTAAGTCTTTTTATTTCCAATAGTTACAATGGTACAGTGTGCTTCAAATCGCAACAGTGACTACACACTGCTGCTTGGCGGCAGAAATAGATATTGCAGTGGTACCTACCCAGTGGGACTCTCACATATGAGAAACCTACCACCAGTAAAATTAAGTTAATAATAAACGTATTAATTAAAACATCTTCCTGCTATCTAAAAACCTTACCACGTGATTTATTGAGGGTTTCTTCAACGAAAGCCACAATAATAAATATATCTAACTTCGCCATATTTACGTCTTATTAGAAGTCCTATATTCACATATTACCTATGTTACTTTAAAGTACTGTAGTCACATTTGTGAAATTATTAAAAAAGAATGTGTAAAAATGTGTTGAGTTTTTATTGAAATGGCGATAGAAGGAAGCCTGAAACTACCGCGCATGGGTGTAGCCAGTATTCAACTCAGGGGGAGGGAGGACAGAAGAACAAATTTGGATCTAGTGAGATGGATATTAAAGCTGAAATTTCATATAAATAGTGTAAATAATTGCTCTGAGAAATAAATTAAAATGTTACATTTATTTTAATCTATTTACCTACAATACTGGCAGGTTGACAAATTGAATTAAATAGTTTTAAATTCAAATTCGGATAGTTTATCTTTCTTGCCGCATATTTTCATTGGGGCTTATTCTTATTCCGTAGCTCATGCCGAGCGGACTTCGCGGTGGAATTTGAAATGAGAACTAAATTAAATTGTCTGTCAGTTATTGACTTGCTTTGGAAAGTATGTACGAATATTGTTGTCCATGGCGTTGCGTCCTATGGAATATAGACTATACAGCCTTGTAAGTAGTAAATTGGAAAATGTTTAACTATATACTCGTCTCAACCTCTGCTAACGTTGTGTAAAAAATCAGCCATGAATATCGATTATTTTCATCAGATATCCCAGTTTTACATTCGCATTTTGTAGTTTAGTGCGAATATGATATTGTTCGTGAGTGTATTTTTTAATAAAAGTGTGATGTTTCGACGAACCATTGCAATGAATTCTCTTAGAGTAATAGTAGTAGGATTACGCCGTGTAAATTTAAAATAATTATTGTTGGATTTATTTCATTCGAAATTTGAACTTTAATTTTTTGTACAGTTATGGTTGGAGATTACGATATTTTTGTGACATATGTATTTTGTTTTATTAATTACTAGCTTTTGCTCGCGGCTTCGCCCGCGTGAAGGAGTTTTCGGGATAAAAGTTCACTATATATTTTCCCGGGATAGTAGCTCATAACCTTCCCAGGGTCTTATACTATCTCCATACCAAATTTTGCTTTCTTATACCACGTCTTACGTCACGTAAAAAAAAAATCCTATGTCCGTCTCCTGGTTCTAAGCTACCTCTCCACCAATTTTCAGCTAAATCGGTTCATCCGTTCTAGAGTTATAAATAGTGTAACTAATACCACTTTCTTTTATATATATAGATTTCTATAGAATGATATAGAATGAATGTACTAAGATAAATAAAAAAGAAACAGATGTGACAATATTTCGTAAAAACTATTTTATTACGTACGTTTATTTTGAGGAATATTCAAAAAAGGTTTTCTCTTTACTGCCCTCCTCCAAATATCTTACTGCCTTACATCTCTATAAGATTATAAATGAGAAGGTAAATGCATAAACGTTGAGCATGTCTGAGATCATTAGCTTCCAATGTTGACTGGACCGCGACTCAACTAATAATAACTTGCAAATACTGGACTTGCTTCTGTCATACAATTTTTATACTTAATTACATAAAACTGTATCTATGCCAATTTAAGTTACTTTTCTCGGCTATCAGCGGGCTTCATATATGCTGTATATAAGGGGCCCAGCCAATATTCCCTAGCGACACACTTTGGAAAATCATTATAATGACTTGAAGAGATTGTCATCATTTACGTTAGTATCATGTAGAATTTTAGGGAACATTCCTTATACGGCAAACTACAATCGATGTTAATCAATACTAACTCCGATTGTGCTAATAAGCTCCATTTTAGCGTGCCATGAGTATGACGTATCTAAACCTTTATATTAATCATTGACTTGTTCAATATTTTCAACAAATCAGCGTAATGTAGGGTACCTCAAACGACGTCCAGATCACTGAACTTAAATTCCTGCCTCGGTGGCGTAGTTGTACTGCGGTACGACAACGCTCTGAGATCCTGGGTTCGAATCCCGGCCGGGCAAAGTTATATTTGGGTCTTTTTGCTCAGAATCAGCCCGGAGTCGGGAATTTGAGCGATATAGTGATAGGCTCGCCCCCTATCACATCATGGGACGAAACACATTTGGCCAAAAGTGGGTGTCCGGTTGCGCCTATGCATACCCCTTCGGGGATGAATGCGTGATGATATGTGTGTATGTGAACTTAAATTCCAGAGGGCCTAACAAGAATTTAATAAGCGTATCGTCCACATTGTGACCAAAAATTTACAAAATATTTAAATAACTTACATAACATGCTCTTGGATATAATCAAATTCTTCATGTCAAGGCTTGTTTAAATTTTTTTGGTATACCTTAGTTTGTTTTACATCCATTGGATAGTAACAGTCACAATTACTGTTACTTTTACTTAAGCTATGACTTTTGTTTATTAAACCTTCTCAGTAGAGGCGACTTTTGGTAACCAGGGGACAGTATATAATACGCTGGTAGTATTATTATATTTATAGATATTGCTCGCGGTTACGCCCGCGTGAAAGAGTTTTTTCGAGATAAAAAAGTAGCCTATAACCTTTCCTACCATCAAACTTAATCCATGCCAAATTTCATCGAAACCTCTTCGGTAGTTTTGAGTTTATCGCGTTGGAACAGACAGGCGCGGGTGAGAGGAAACAGGGCTGTTTTACAATATATAAGGAAAAATATAATGACATCAGTTTGCAGTGAATTAATTTACAATACTTAATCACTACATAGTACAAAACATAGTCGCTTTCTCTGTCCCTATGTGTGCTTAAATCTTTAAAACTACGCAACAGATTTTGATGCGGATTTTTTTAATAGATAGAGTGATTCAAGAGGAAGGTTTATATGTATAATAATAACATCCATTAAATAGTCGGCATTGCTCCCGTGCGAAGCCGGGGCGGGTCGCTAGTTAATTATAAACAACCACAAAACTAGAGGTATCGTTGGTAGGTTTCCCGCCTTCAACGTAAGAAAATGCGATTTTTTTAAAGTCCCTAACTTGGTGTTGAAAATACCGTAAGTAATTTCATTAAAACGTATTTCTGGTATAAAGGTTGACGTTTGCGCGGTGCCTTAGACTAGCTTAGAGTAAATGTAAGTTTTAACGCTGCAACATGAACTTTTTGCTCGTAGTTGGAAGCTAACGCAAAACATTGCTAATATGATTCCACAGCAGATGCTGGTAATGTTTTCGTTAAAGCGAAAGATAGTTTTGGACTGCCTTATTACTATGGACATAGTATATATATTTGACCTTATTTTCTATACAATCAAGGCAGTGACTTCACTACAACTGATAGTAAATGCAGTCCCGCTAAACTGATAAGAGATGATTACCGCTCGGTAATGCTTTCATGACTGAACCTCTGAAGCGATATCGAAGAAATTTGGTATGGATAGTTTGAGACCCTGGGAAGGACGTAGGCTAATTCTAACCTGGGAAAATATATAGCGGGACTATAATCCCGGAAAACCTTTTATGCTGGCGGTGCAACAACCAGAATCTACAACAAATTGAACAATATATAGTTGGCGATGCTTGAAACTATTGGGACAGAATAATGAGTGTATTTGTGAATGTTTGCACATTTTTATTTGGTAAGCACATAAGAACAATACTATACTAAGAAAACTGAAATAATATTAATTGTATGTGTAAACCGTTGATGTTCCTGTGTATAATAAAAATCGCAGAACTGGCTGAACTTTGAGTGATTTTAAAGCAATTTGTGCCAGTCCTCTAAGTGAGGTAGACTACATACAAACGAAAAAATTCAGCCAAATCCTTTCTGCAACATTTTTAGAAAAGTGTGGATAAAGGCTACATATATAAAAAAAAATTAATGTTCTATGCTCACTAACTGAAACGCAAGAGCTAGTTTTTGGTGAAGCAGTAACACATTAATTTTCACCTACCCTGGCGACGGCAGGGTAGATGAAAATGGTAGGGTCAAGCCAACTCAAAATTCATTCAAATTTATGTATGAATGCGTCGCATGAATTTTGGCAAGCGGTGGCTGTTTCTATTTGACACGAAAGTCCGTGGGCAATGCGAGTATGGGGAATAGGTTATATTACAAGCAGTCTTTGTATCGCTGGTACGTTTAATATTAAATAATTCGAAATCTATCTATATATATGAAAATGAATCAATATTTCCCTTAGTCACGCCATCACGAGTGAACGGCTGGACCGATTTAACTATTTTTTTTTGTGTTTGTTATTGTCAGCAGAAGGTCCTTATGAAAGAAAAAATTCAAAAAGTTGCGCGGAAAATTGGAAAGTTTAAGAAAACTTAACGAAAATATAGATTTTGTATAACTGTCAACTGTTTGAAATAACTGTGAGCGATTGACAGAATGCGCGCAGCAAATTCATAGTTAAGACGGGACAACGTGTGTCGGATTAGCTAGTCTTTTATAAAATTTGTTTTAAAATTGAAAAGGCCGTGGCACGTCTTGCAGATAAAAGATGCGTCAAGAAGGGTCACAACTGGGCATGAAGGAGAGGAAAGTAGTAGAAGAGAGGAAAGGGCCGGACGTGCGCGCACTGGACTGATGGAACAAAGAAGGGACTGGACCTAGCTGGATGCACAAAGCGAGGAATCGACAAACCTGGGAGAGATTGGAAATGTCCTTTACCCGAAAGAGGCCTTAATGAATAGTTATATATAGAAGTATGCTGATGCTTTTATTATTTAAATATCTGTTTAAATCCTGCAAATTATTCGTTAGTTTGTTTGCAGCCAATCCTCGTTCTAACCCAAAGTTACAAATTCTGTGGCACTGCGGTCACCTACGATCCCACAAAACATTCTTACCAAAGACCTTCAAACACTCGACTCGAAAATACTTGAGACCCTAAAGATTAATTACCCATTAACTGGTACTATCTCCTCAATCATTTACTAGGTACTCCTAGCCCTTAAACTTAGCAATACAAATAAACCCTCTGGCACTAACTCTGGTTATTTCACAAGTGACCCATTTCCTCTTCTATAAATCCAGAGCGCTACCAACCGTCCAGTGCTTTACGAGCCTGAAGAAACAGGTAGTCCAACAAAGCGGAATGATAAAAGAGCTTCCGCCGAAGCGTGAAATAAATTGGATGTGTTTATGCCAAAAGGAACTAAGCCGCAAATGGAAAATATGAGTTGGGTATGCGATGGTTTGGAATTCTGTGTTTATGTGTTAATAGAGGTGGGTTTATTTAAAATATTATGGGACGCCGTTATACAGGAGAGAACCAAGCTGCAATTGAAAATAACAAATTAAGTACACAATAGCTTTAAATATTCCGTATATGTGCCAAAAAGGCAAGCATTATGTATTAAAATGTAAAATATTTCTCCTTGGCATTCAAAAGAGTTCTTGAAAGTCTAGTTACCTCGAAACTGTCATAAGTAAGTTTCATTTTGCATAACAACGTCGAATTGGACCAACTTCAACAAAACCTTTGCTATTACAATTACTGGCCAAACTTTGGAATGGTCGAAGTTACTTTGTTCTCATGTTTTATTAATGTATTTGATTATACACTAATATAAAAAATATCAGGTCGGAATTAATGCTCCATGTATTTTGTATTAGTTTTTGTATATGAAAAGATGACCTAATTCACTAGATATCATAGTGAGTATTCCTATATAAAACATAAGTTTTTTTTTATATTGCTATGAATGACGAGACGAGTTTGCCGTTCGTCTGATGGTAAGTGATACGACCGCCCATAAACACTAGAAACACCATCCAACACCAAGGTGTTGGATGGTGTTTCTAGTTCTTCTTCTAGATGTTGAATTCAAGAATTACAAAGTATTGTTTGGTATTCCACTGCGTTTGCTATCTTGAGACGTGAGATATTAAGTATAATTATGTCCAGTAGTTACACTGTCTACGATATCAAACCGAAGAACAACGGTGACTACACTCTGCTGCTTGGCGACATAAATAGACATGTCGGTGGTACCTACCCCAGCGGACTTCCCATAATAGGCGAGCCTATGCCCCCTATCACGCCCAGAGTCTGGAATATGTACCCGATATGATGGGAGTCTATCGTTATATCGGGCACCAAATTTCAAATCCCGGGCTGATGACTGTAGTGTATGCAAACTATGCGGAATATTATGGCACTATGGGCAGAGGTTGTAAGAATGACATTGGATACGTCAGTGGGAAATAAACCATGCTAACAACTATTAGCTGTGTTTCTTTACGCTCCAAAGGACATTACAATGACTAAGCAGGAATACCCAAATATATAGCCTGAATCAGAATTCGAACCAAGACCTCAGAGCACTGCCGTATCGCACACGCAGTACACGCCACCAAGGCCGTCAACAATGAAATCAAGTTATGCTCCCTGGCAGTAAACTACGGTCATTATCCTGATACCCAGCTACCATATCTCACCAGCTAGTACTGCACTGACCATATCATTCAACAGTGGCTTAACCAACACGAGGACCCAGGAGAAAGGAATAAAACAACGCAAGGCTTTAGAGGGAGAAAAAAGTTTCCCGGTTTTAACGTTTCGTCGGTAAGACGGTAGAAACGGTGGCCTTCAAGGCAGCGCGCACGGCTCCTGTAAACGCGAGGCCCCGGCGGTTGTCCGTGTCGCCTCCCTCTAAAGCCTCTGTTTTTCAATTAGTAATACAACTGCTTGACTGCATCGTAGCAGAAATAGACATCGCATTGGCGCTACAATAAAAATATCACTGTACATCAAAACATTGTAAATAACATACACAAACATATTGTGAATTATCGCTTGCTTTAACGGTGAAGGAAAAACATCGTGAGGAAACCTGCATACCTGTGAAATTCTCTTTAGGAGTCTACCAATCCGCACTAGACCAGCGTGGTGGACTAAGACCTAATCCCTCTCCGTGATAGAGGAGGCCCGTGCCCAACAGTGGGACAGTATATAATACAGGGCTCATATTATTTAACATATACGAAATATTTTCGTTTATTAGAACGAAATGGTCCCTAAAACATTATCTTTTTAAATACAGACGCCAGCATCAGGAACGGACGGGAAACGATTCATTATCCCGGAATCCGGTAATCCCGTCAATATCTCGCCAATCCCTAACAGTGTAAGGCACATTAAACACAATAGTGATGGCGTATCGATAATTCATTTCAATCGTGAATGATTGATTGAGGCATTTATTCACGATTCATTCGGTATTTGGGGAATATCGGTTTATACAGGATGTTCAAATTTATTGAATTATTAATTTTTAACCTTGACATTTAGGCTTGGTATTTTAGTTTTGAGTGATGTTTATATATACTGAATTTTTATAGTTAATGATTGCTAACCGTAATTTTCAATAAATAATCCTAGTTGTTTTTTCCGATCTTTTTCAAAAATAGAATAATCAGAACAATGATTTTTTTGACATGCTTAGTGCTTACAAATGAGTTATTTTGATTGGTTCATTCTCGGAATCGAATTGAAGATTGAGATTGGAATCGTTTATTGAAAACGACTGTAAGTTAGCATAATTTAAAAAACGGCCGTTGCGCGGATAGCGACTACCGTACACAAAGTGTTAAAACCCGCCATAGTGGCCCACGTAAGTGTGTCGCGTTTCGAGATCAGCCTGGGTATATCCGGTTCCAACAGGCCGGCATAATTGTGGAGACTGCCGAGGGATAATCATCTCTCGTCAGTCAACATTCTATTGGACCCCACTCCATCGACCATCAGGTATCGAAGGGTCGACGGAAAAATTAAGAAAATTTCGTGAAAAATGCTTAAAACTAGTTGTCGGTTTCACAGATCATTTAAGTTTGGAATTTTGAACCTATATTACTACACTTCATTCAAAATGTATCCCTATTTTACAATGATAATAGATTACTGTAGTTCATTTTCGTTTACCCACAGAATAAACGAGTTAAACTAAATTCCACTAAAGATAAAGGAAAATACAAAATATACAGCAAAAACTAAACGGCTTTAGAAATTCTTTAGTAAATTCTAAAGGTCCACACGAATGGAATGAGCTCGAAATATTATTAAAGAGACGGTTATTTTTCTCTTGCGATTTAAAAAGGTACATGACATCCAATTTTGTCAATTTCGCTGCTAGCGAGACTAAGTTAAGAGAGATGACAGTGAAGTTAGTAATTTATTATGTCACTGAGTCGTCGATGAAAGGTAGAACGAGCAGAGCTGCATTAAAGTATAATAATTTGCTATAATAAGTACCATATAATAATTTGCTTTGCAATCCTTTATTAATCTTAGATCAGGCACCAGACTCCAGAGATATTGTGTAATAAGTATATTTTGATATATGCTTTCATAATTGTTCAGACTGTGGAGAATTAAATAAATTATTTTATTATTATTAGTGTAAAACGAATCGTCGGAACCTAGCGGAGTTTAAGAAAATAAACTCGCCATAGCAGCCAACGTTAATATGTCGATTTTGGGAACAGCCTGTATATATTCTTTTGAAACAGGTCGGCATAATTGTGTCGACTAGCCAGGGGTAATCATCTCTTGTCCGTCAACGTTGTATTTGACTGATATATTAGATGCAGTCGGTCAGGTAATGTAAAACTATAAAATTTAACTTCGTGTGATCATGTAAATATAAAAAAGCCAGTCCCAAACAAGATAATAAAATTTCTACTGGCCCCTTGAAAATTAGTTTTATTTTATTTTATTATGTTTGGGACCTTGGGTGGCTTACAGCTATCAAAACAAACAAATATAGGACGAAATACAATACATAAGCCAATTACGAGCCACCGCAGATAGTTTTCCCTGAGACTCGCCGAACTTTACTGCTCAGTGTCATAAAATGCCACTGCTGATCCTGGTTTACAGGAGTTGTAGTGGTGGGTGTTAGGGGAATGTCTCAGTACCCTTTGCACTCATCATTTGGTCGTGTCTGAATAAAAAAGAGACCCCGATCTCACACCCGCCGCTGCATCTCCTGTTAGCCAAGATCAACAGCATATAACACTGCGCGGCAAAGCTTGGAGCACTGATCAATCTTTAACATAACCTGCTAGCTGTGCCCGCGGCTTCGCTCGCGTGGAAATCAGTTTGTCACAAACTTTTTCCCACGTCAAACCCTACCCACGCGACCTCTTCAACAGTAATCGTTATATTTCAGTTAATTTGGATAAAACCGTAATGTACTATTAACGTAAACCTTCCTCAAGAATTGCACTATCTTTAAGTTAAAACCGTACAAAAATCCGATTAGCATATTTTGAGAAAATCGATCACATATAGACAGCTTTTGGAGACTTTGTTTTATAATATGTTGGACTATCTTTTAGTTAAAACCGTACAAAAATCCGTTCAGAAGACTTTTAGAAAATCGATCACATACAGACAGTTTTTAGAGACTTTGTTTTATAATATGTATATATATAGATAGATACGGGTATTTCTCTATTGCTTTCTCTTTTTCTCTTCCTTCAAGAGTTTACTAACTAAAACCACAGTCAACAGTAGAATAAAGCAATAAGGCTTATTAAACATTTCCTACGCAAATCGCTTGCCATCACAACTTGCGCCACAAAAACAGGACGCGACTCATAAAATATGTTTTATAAGTAAAATGTACAAAAAGGAATTATAACTCCATTTCTCAATGTGTCGTTCAACGGTCGGATATTACGGACCCTTGGGTTCTTTGGGTTTTTAGGTCTTTTATAAAATCAGGCAGTTACGTCCGATATAAAACTTACGAAAGATAAAGATTGGATAATGAAATGATTTGAACCTTATGGTGATTATGATAATGGTGATAATGAAATGAAAATTTTGATCAACAAACTCCAGGTTAGTGCCAGCATAAATGAGCGTGGTTGTTCTAGATTGTGTGCGCAGTACACGGGTGCACTCTCTGTTCCTTCACTCTTATAGCCCGGTGTGACGGCAATCAGAAATGACCGGAGAGAGATCAGGCGCAAGACCAACGGCTTTACGTGCTTGCCGAGGCACGGGGGTATCACCGCCAACTTCCTGACTCCGAGCTGCGACTGAGTAAGTTTTAGGATGGAAAAACCCAAATCGAGATTCGAACCTAGAACCTCAGCGCGGTAGTCGTACTCGTACCGCGTACACATTACAACCAAGCCACCGAGGCAGTTAGATCATAAATAGCAAAGGTATTAAAACAAAATAGTTTTCAAAGCCAAGGTCAGCAAAAGCGCAAAATATATTTTAAATTCTCTGAAAGCGTTGCCTTCGTACGTGAATACTCGAATTCAGAATCGCTATATTCATATATTTGCATACTAAAATTGTATGTTAGTTGGGGAAAGTGGAAATTCACACGTAGAGAATATTAGATGCAAAAATGTTTAGAATTATACTGAAAAAGAAGTTGTTTACTATTAGATTTACTTTTTTGCTGTTCGTAGTATATTTATCGGCCTGGATGGTGTCCATACACAAATTGCAACGCCATAGTGGCCTATGTAAGTGTATCGCTTTCCTAACCTAAATCAGCCTGTGAATCATCATTATCATCATCATTTCAGCCGGGCATCGTCCACTGCTGGACATAGGCCTCCCCCATTGAGCGCCACGGGGATCGGTTCTGGGCCGCCCTCATCCATCGGACTCCGGCGATCCTCACCAGATCGTCGGTCCATCTCGTGGGGGGCCTGCCTGCGCTACGTCTCCCGGTTCGTGGTTGTCACTCCAGAACTTTTCCGCCCCAACGGCCATCAGTTCTACGAGCTATGTGTCTACCCACTGCCACTTTAGTTTCGCAACTCTGAGGGCTATGTCGGTTACTTTGGTTCTCCCGCGGATCACCTCATTTCTGATTCGATCCCGCAAGGAATCTCCGAGTATAGCCCTCTACATTGCCCTCTGGGTGACTTTCACCCTTCTGATAAGCCTGTGAATATTCAGGCATAAATTTGTCGTCTGTCATCACTCAATCTGGACGGTATACTTACCATCAGGTCAAATAGAATGTTGACGGACGAGAGATGATTACCACTCGACAGTCGATACAATTATGCCGGCCTGATCGAACCGGATATATACAAGCTGATTCCAGAACGCGACACACTTACGTGAGCTATGGCGGGTTTTAATACAATATATTACAAGTTAAGATCACTTTGTGGTCTTTGGCAACAGATCGTTGATAGTTTAGCCTTTACGCGAAGTTGATTGAGGATTTGTTTGAAGCGTCAAATAAAATCATCAAATTATTCCTCACTAACATCATAAATTAGTATGTTAGTGAAAATGTTTTGTATGTTTGTTAGAAGTAAACGCATTAACCGCTGAAGTATTTAAATGAAATTTGATAAACGGATAGACCATGTTCTGACTTCTGGATAACATATTATAAACTACTTTTATCTCATCACCTTATTATCTATATAATATCGAGAATTATTAAAATACTACTTACCCTGTACTATAGGATCTGTTTCTTGAAATAATCTCACATTCACAACGAACCACCCCATCCCCGAATTTGAACCAACGACCCCAAAGTGGAAAGCGCGTTACGGTCGAAGAGCGTCGAAGGGTCAAGTGTGAAGTGTACCTGAAAAAAATAAAATATAAATATAATAAAAAGCATGTTTTTCTTTCTATTTTCATATTATTTAGACAAAGCTGAAAAAGTTCCTAGTTTCAATTTGGGTAATTTAGGTTAGTAAGTTGGGTATTATTTTGACGTGAACATCTCACAATATATTTTACGAAGGTGAACAGTAGACTATCCCCCTTATTCATAGACGTTTTTATCTAAGGACGGAGCATTGTGATAACAAGTCTGTTTCTCAGTGCTGACGGCATGGCAGCCTTCGCAGTGCGTAGACATAGGGCCGTTGTGATTGGCTAATATTGAGATACAACTTGAATCTAATTGGCTGTCAAATAAACAAAAATGAACAAAGAGCAAGCTGTCAGATAAACGAAGCTCAGAAACAGACTTGTTATCACGGCAATGCTCCGTCCTTAGATAAAAAAAAACGTCAAGAAACAAGGAGGTATATGTTTATTTAGGATATATTATATCAGTCACCGTTTTAGATATAGAACCATTACAAGCATTATTATATATGTATGTAATATAACCCACAACCCTTAATGTAACGACATAAGGCCTCAACCGGGTCAAGTACATTGAACCCGCACCCTCCAGTGGGTAGGAAGTACCCTCTTAGCAAAACCCTTACCTCTTAGACCGTTATGTACAAGTAAAAATATCGCCAAATATTGATACTCCCTCACTTATGAGTTGTGACCCGTTATTATTAATATGCCGGTCTCCATTGACGTATATTCTATAGACACGAACGTCCATATAAACTATTTGTTCAAAATCTGAACTAAAATAGCGACCAAAACGTCGCTGTTATGACGTATTTATTCACTTGAAAAACAAATAATTTTAGTTATTTGAAAAATATTTAAATTAAACTATTTGACGGGTTTTATCGCGGTTTTAATATTTTACTTTTCTCCCGACGTTTCGAAGACTTTGCAGCCTTCATGATCACGGAGGGGACTGAGGTGTTGTTCATCCGTAAAGTCAGTTACAATATCTACCTACATTTTATAAATATACAACTTTTTAAAAAACTTTAGCTGTTAGTGGTCCAATCTACGCAGAATGAGCTCACAGTGTCTTGAAGTCCGAGTTAAAACCGCGATAAAATCCGTAAAATAGTTTAATTTAAATAACATTCGCGTAAACATAAGAAATCATTATTTGAAAAATATTTTTTATTCTCATTCAGGTTTACACTTAGACTCAAGTTCTTATATCATGAGCGCCAATCCGTACACAACCACAAGCTGTCAATATTGACACCATACTAAAGTCAGTTTGAATGGATTGCAGATCATTTCAGTTGAACACAGTGAATGTTCGGATCGCCAAATCTAGTGCGTAGTACATATATATCGATGCCGGACTTCTATTGGCTTAGTTCCTAGTACGATAGTGTTGAGGTTTTGGGTTCAATTCTTAGTTCGGTTAGTATTGGAATTTTCTGTTCAAGAACACGGATTTAGTAGTCAATTTCATCCACGAAGACGCGCTCCACTATTTTAGCAGGGGTATTGCGGAGTGCCGTGATGGAGGGAAGTAGTGGGGCTGGGTCTTCGTGGATGAAATTATCTATGCATAGTATACAACATAACTGAAGAAATGTTTTTAACGAAATATCTTGTTTATGATTTTAACATTTTGAAGGGGGGCGATGTTCTGCTATTTGATATGTAGTTCTTCCCCTCTAGGAAATGTGGGTTTGATACACTTCTGCCTATCCCTAAAAAGGCGTAATACTGTATGTTTTTTGAGTGTTAGCCTGTAGTCATAATTTCTCCGTGTGAAAGGACAAAATTAAAAAAAACTTTCGCACCAACAAGAATTATTATGCAATTACCAAATTGGAAACATCCCATCCAATTATCTTATAAAAAGGAATTCGAACCGCATTCGAGTCGGCACGTAATTACAATGCTAGTCAAATTATACGCGTTGGGAAATTACCGAGTTTTTTAATAAACCTTGACAAAATACGGAAGGCACGTAAACGCGGCCTCAGGCGTTGATACGGCACAGGAGAAAATACTTACGTGTTAAAAATCTATCTATATATGTAAAAATAAATCACCGAAATGTTTGTACGCGCATAACTTCCAAAGGGCTGCACCAAATTGCATAAATGTTTTATGTGTTCGTTATTGTAAGGTTTGTATGAAAAAAAAGAATAGCAAATATTTAAAAATCTCAGTAAAGTGAGTGAGAGAATGAGACTGAAGACTGTGAAATACTTATAACACTATCGTAGTAATACAATCAAAGCTAAATCATATTTACTGAGCTTAGAAAGCGCAGTGGAATACTGAATAAAACCTTGTAATTCAAGGTGTTGGATGGTGTTTTTGCTGTTTATGGGCGGTCGTATCGCTTACAATCAGGCAAGCGGCAAGCTCGTCTCGTCATTCAAAAGAAGAAAATATAATATATAAAGTTTGTTACATAATAACATAACATCACGCATTTATTCCCGAAGGGGTATGCAGAGGCGCAACTAGGGCACCCACTTTTCGCCAAGTATGTTCCGTCCTATGATGTGATAGGGGGCGAGCCTATCGCCATATCGGGCACAAATTCCAGACTCCGGGCTGATACTGAGCAGAAAAACCCAAATATCACTTTGCCCGACCCGGGATTCGAACCCAGGACCTCAGAGCGCTATTGTACCGGGCATGCAATACAACTACGCCACCGAGGCAGTCGTTAACTTAGAGAAAAAGTATTAAATTGACTTTTGAATAGCATTTGTTAAGTATAAGTTTTAAATGAATTTTTATAACGATATTTCATTATATACTTTATTACTCCATTTCTTGGGAAGCGTCGAAAGTATCGTTTGATGAGGGACGATCCTTCGCCAGAAACAATACCAATCAACACTAATGCCGGCCTCATCGGCTTATCATAAGCCGTTGTAGATAAAAAACAGAGACGTAAACTAGCGATACAGTCGATAAATAAAATGTTTGATTCTCTATGATATAGGCGTCAAAAATGGAAACTAATTTTTACTTGCCTAAAGTTATACTATTATTTTTTTGGAATTCTAAATACATAGATCGTCGATCGCAGTTCATTTGATGACTTATTGAAGAGTTCCATTATTTATCCCTCAAGATCTCCATCACATTCTAATATATTATATACTAAAACCTACCCTGATAAATATTGATTTAAACACCGAAAATCGCATCCAAATCGGATTAGTAGTTTTTGAGAAAATTACGAACATACAAGAATACCGGTCGAATACAGAACCTCCTTTTTTATGACGGTTAAATATCTATTATTCTTCAGTATAAAAAGGTCTTTGATAAGATATCGAAATCTGTCAACCTTCATTTCGTAACATTAAAACTTTTTTCGCGAAAATCTTTTTTGACTACTTTTACACTTTCTCCTCTCCTGTCAAAAGTAACAAACAGATACTCTGACTGACGATAATGTATTTTTTACTTTACAGACATTGGAATAAAGGTGAATTCACCACGTGATCAAGTGATATTATTTAAAATGAAAAGTGCGAAGTGTATAAATGAAATATTAAATTAACGAATCCATTATTTTGAAATGATTGATTAAAGATTTTATTTCGATTATTTTTCACATTAATTTGTGTCGTCGGGCATCATTAATGCGAATGTATTCCTTATTTAATAACATTACTGGCTATTTCTGTGTATCACGCTTTTTAAAGGGGTAGGCAAAGTTGCATAACACTTTTTTTTTTTTTTTTTTTTGTTTTTTTTTTTTTTTTTTTTTTTTGACTGGTTTGAGAGGGCAATCATCTCTCGTCAGTTGACATTCTACTGGACTCTACTCCACTTACCATTAGGTGCAGTGGGATAATGTCGTGCCATTATAAAAAAATATCAACGAAAACGGGTGGACTTCGACGCATACGAGACGGTTTGCTAAGCAGAAAAATTCAATACCGCGATTCGAACTGATTCGACTGCATCGGTGGCGTAGTTGTACTGCATGCGCGGTACGACAGCGCTCTGAGGTCCGGGTTCGAATCCCGGGTCGAGCAAAGTGATATTAGGGTTTTTCTACTCAGTATAAGCCCGGAGTCTGGAATTTGTGTCCGATATGGAAATACGCTCGCCCCCTATCGTGGAACGGAACACACTTGGCGAAAAGTGGGTGCCTTGGTTGCGCCTCTGCATACCCCTTCGGGGATAAATGCGTGATGTGTGTGTTGTATGGGATTTGAACTCTTAGAAAAGTCGCAGCACAACTAACAGTTAATATGGCAATTTGTTTTAAATAGAAGTTTGGAAATCAGTCTATTTGCGACGGTGTGTAACATTTCCTGGT
The DNA here is from genome assembly GCF_014839805.1 of Manduca sexta. Taxonomy (NCBI): domain Eukaryota; kingdom Metazoa; phylum Arthropoda; class Insecta; order Lepidoptera; family Sphingidae; genus Manduca; species Manduca sexta. The sequence continues at coordinate 5,710,944 of NC_051116.1, read as the reverse complement.
TTTAATTGACATGATTTGTCAACGTCTAGTTCCGCTGTTAGGGTTATTATGATAGATTTTATTGAGAAAATGAATGATGTATGTAAATTTAGTTCGGTAGCCGGTTGTGAAAGTTGTTACAGTGGTAAAGTAGCTGATTTTAGACACACCTGAGAGTGAACGAAACAGTGTAGTTTTAAATTTATACTAATAGATGAGTGCCTCGGTGGCGTAGTTGTACTGCATGCGCGGTATGGACGCGCTCTGAGGTCCTGGGTTCGAATCCCGAGTCGAGCAAAGTGATATTTGGGTTTACTGCTCACTATCAGCCCAGAGTATGGAATTTGTGCCCGATATGGCCGTAGGCTCGCCCCCATCACATCATGGGACGGAACACTTGGCGAAAACTAGATCTCCTGGTTACGCCTCTGCATACCCCTTCAGGCATAAATGCGTGATGTTGTGTGAACATTATTCCTTAGTTCCAATCTAAAATATTAAATATATAAAAATATTCTAAACGCGCCAACCCTAACCTAAACGTATCAGAATTAGCTTACAGTCCTTGTTTTTTCTACAAAAGTTTTCCCCGACTAAGCACAATTTCTGAGAAGAAAAAAACATCTGAGCTATGATTGGTGCTTTTTGATTCCTAAGTGATTGCCACCAGATAAATTGTGCTCTTAAGCTGATTAGGTTTTAGGGATCCGCCTAGCTGTAGACATTATTAGCATATGTTTTCTATCTATTCTTTTTTTTTATTGCTTGGCACGACGAAACGAGCTTGCCGTTCGCCTGATGGTTAAGGATCGCCCATTAACAGTAGAAACACCATCCTACACTTTGAGTTAGAAAGTATTGTTTGGTATTCCACTGCGCTCGCCATCTTGAGATATGAGATGTTAAGTCTTATTACGTCCAGTAGTTACACTAGCTACAATGTGCTTCAAAACTGACCACAACAGTGACTACACACTGCTGCTTGTAACTTTGACTTTTCGGACGACTAACACTTCAGTCCGTCGTGACCATGAAGGCTTTATAGTCTTCGAAACTTCAAGAGAAAATCATAATACAAAAACCGCAACAAAAAAACAATTAGTACTTTTATTACATTGTCTAACATTGGCGTGATCATAAAAAATCATTAAAAATGATGAAAGAATTCTTTACCACATTACGGAACTCCACTTCAAGAGTCCGGCTTACACTTGACACGTTTAATTTTTCTAGAGTATCGAATAAGTCTGTTTGAAATACGTTTATTGAGTACCCGAGTTCGTGAATAGCTATAGTTCGTATGTAAATATTCATAAGTGATTGAATTTGTGCGATCGTTCACTTAGTTTTGTACTATTGTCTCGAGGATAATAGGTAATATCACTTATTGCTAATGCGAAAGTTTGTGAAGATGTTTGGATGTTATAAGTTAATGCAGAGGTTCCCAAACTTTTTTGTTCTCATTTGCAAAATTTGCTGTCTTTCGTGGACTTTTTTTTTGATTCGCAGAGACATTTATATTTATCGCCAAACCATTGCGGGGGGCGTCTGGACAGTTATATTGGGATCACCATGCCTCTCGCGACCTCTATTATCTGCCCATATTGGTAGGTGAAGTCAAGCCCACATTTTAGTACTTTATCAAACCAGATAAATTTTCGTGGACCCCCGCTGACGAATTGTGAACCCCGATTTTTTGGTCACGCCAACGTAGACCTCTGTCCAGTCTCCCGTAGACCCCTGGGGGGCCCACTGGACCACTTTAAGAACCAATGAGGTAATGTATTTGTATAAATTTGGCATGCTACCAATCCTGGATTAAAATAAAGACTACATGTCGGTAATTTTTGAATGGAGTCCCTCATCGGTGTTTCCTGAACGCTATCACTTTTCCTTTAAACGAGGCTTAAAACGAGTGCTCAGCAACCGGTAGGCAAAGGCTTGGCATTGCTTTAGCCCATGGGCGGAGCTAACCATCAGGAGCACCGCTAGCTCCTCTGCCTACTAAGGCAATAAAAAATATGTTAACCCGGTGAGTATCTTAAATCAAAGTGTTTCATGAAGACGAATCCAGCATCAAAACCTAGCAGCAAATGACCCTGTAGAAATGGTATTGTGTAGACAAATATTCCAGTAAACTTAACAATGTTCAGCCTGACACAAAAATAACTGATCAAATCCAAAATTCACCCCTTCTAACTTTCGATAAAAGCACCTATATGGTGCTATTATCATGAAAAAGCCAGTCCGCCAAGCTGGTATAATTTGGCAAATGTGAAGCAAAGTTATTGATGAGATACAAATAATATTACAATAAAAAAAAATATATCGTATACGTCTCAAGACAATCTCAAGTCCGCAGTATGTGGAACATATTCGAAGGGTATTTAATTACTATTATTATCTGCATGGCTAGGGGCGAATTTCGACACATCGTTTGGGTCTCATTATCACTTCTTTTTAATGGTACAGTCGAGAGGATTTTGATTCGATAAAAACTAGGATATGGAATCGAAAGGGTCTGTGTGTCATGTTAGCTTTGATGTTAATTACAGTTCTTATAAGAAATGTGCGAGTCTTTACTTGTGTTCAAATCTCAATACGTATAATTAGTGCGCGGATAGGTTAAAAAATAATCTAAATAGTATTTGTAAATGAATAATAAAATCCTAAAAATAGCACTCGAGGAAACTATAAAAAATATGATTTAGAGTAAATTTAGAGATTTTTTTTGTTAACAAACTACGTTTGCATATTATAACATTCTGTCATTCTTTTGACTGCCTCGGTGGCGTAGTTGTATTGCACGTCCGGTACAATAGCGCTCTGAGGTCCTGGGTTCGAATCCCGGGTCGGGCAAAGTGATATTTGGGTTTTTCTGCTCAGTATCAGCCCGGAGTCTGGAATTTGTGCCCGATATGGCGATAGGCTCGCCCCCTATCACATCATGGGACGGAACATACTTGGCGAAAAGTGGGTGCCCTAGTTGCGCCTCTGCATACCCCTTCGGGGATAAAATGCGTGATGTTATGTATGTATGTATGTATGTCATTCTTTAAAACTCCTAAACAACTGCCTGGGCGCGTGTTCCTATAATCCTGGGTCCTTCCACCGTAGCATGAAGAAACATCTTAGTAGGCATGATTGAATGTCATGAGATAGCCCTCTATTAATACTCTGGAAAATATCACGCTTACTATCAAGCGTTAGTCACTTCATGCTATAATAAATGAAATAAACACCGCAACGCGCACATTACCATTGCATTTCGAATCATTAAATCCCAATGGAAAATGTTACCAAAATTGGAAACCGACCATAACAATCCACAATTTCTCGGTTCGTCTGTACGTTACATGTTGAAATTATCCTGTCTTCATTGTCGACACATTTCGATGTAAATTGCAAGCTTGCGCACGCAACCGATGATTTTAATCATTTGTTTTTTTTTTGTTATGAAACAACTGTAGGAACTGTAGGTAACTGTAGGAAAATATCGGCTGTGTTGTAATTATAATGTCTATTTCTGCTCCTAAGCTGTGTACCCTTATAGTTTAACACACTAGATTTAGCATAACTATGTATATTTTTTTAGAATCGGAAAAGATAATACTACTTTGCCGGTGGTTAAGAAGGTGTTAAAACCTTCCATAGTGGCCTACGTAAGTGTCGCGTTCCGAGATCAGCCTGTGTATATCCAGTTCCAACAGGCCGGCATAATTGTGTCGACTGCCGAGGGGTAATCATCTCTCTTGAAGCGACATTCTATTGGACCCCAGTCCACCAGTTCATTTGCAGATGGGTCAAAGAAGTTCAAAACTCTGAATCATTGACCTAACCCGGAAAAGAACCCAATAAATCATAGCAGAAGAGGCGAATCGCCACATAGAGCACAAACTCTAATCTCCTACAATGTATTTATCAAATAGAAAAATACAAAAGTAAAGAACACTTTGAATCAATACTCAGTTGCTAAAAGCTCAATACATTTTTACAGCTTTTAAAGGCATGCTTATATCTTACTTACCGTCTTAGGTCGCCTAGGGACGCTAAAATCTAAGAGTAAATACTAGATAAACCTAAATCTTCTTTAAGAATTCAACAACTATCATGAACTTACGAGGTAAAAGCGTTTCCTAGAATATGGAATATTTATTTTGGTGCAGCATGGGGACTGCGTTGCTGAAGTCTCGAGTTCGTACCCCGGTTAGCGATATTAATTTATATTCAGTATCAGTTTGGAATCGCAGCATAGGGCAATATTCTTCTTCTTCCCATTACAACATGGGAAGGAAAAAAGTGGCAAAAATAATTAAATTAAAAATGAAATAATTTTTAGTGTAAGGACATCGTAATGGTCTTTCCATATGTCAAATACTATTAACATCCGTTCGCTATTTCTGCAAACTTACAAAGTTAGTATTTAACACTTAATTACTATAATTTTGTCTTCACATGAATAAATGTTATATACACTATGATACCCATACATATCTACAATTTGAACCTGTGAACACTCATCTCGGCAGTCCATTCCACACCCAACTAGTCTAGCGTCGCTTTTTTTAACGTCAAATATATATTCTATTTATAACTCAATAACTATAATTTCCCTTGACGCAATTAAAACGATTTGCAGAAACACGGAAAAATGTAGTTGAAAATGTTCTACAATAGCGGAGTTTGAATGAGAAAACTTTCGATGCTGCATAAAATATGTCGTTTGAAACTATTGTTGGAGTGGAGCGTGTGCTAATTACACAGGACAATACTGGACACTTAATGTAGGATTAATAGTCGAATATTTCGATGGTTCATGATGCACGATGCAATTCACGCCGCCGATGATAGAACCAGATGGAGGGCGCTTGTTGACTCTATAGACTCAGCCTACTGTGGTCACGATCCTCAGCATTGAGGAAACGACATGATGGATAGATAGATTTCGATGGTTCCTAAGTAAACTATCATATCTGGAAAAATAGCGATATTCACATAGCGTTTCCTTATCAATGTACTGTTTTACTTATGAGGGATGTTTTACTCTTTAACCTATGCCACGATGAAAGCTGTTCTTCAGTTAGAACGCCTGTAATTGCAAAAACACGGATTCGCTCCCTTATACGGAATACTTCAACTTCCCTTTGACTGTATATGCATAAAATAGATGTTTGATTTCTGTTCATTGAAATATGACTATTTTTGAGATATTAACGCGTTTTTTTTATAATATAATTTTCTCTTCTAATTCTCTCTTTCTGCAGCCTTCATTCATTCGCGTAAACATAAGTTTTTTTTTTAATTGACCTTACTTTTGTTAGCCTGGAAATGGCCAGCTTAAAATAACACACCGGAGTTTTGTGTGAGCGCTATAGGCACTCGCAACTCTTGTTAAGAAATCATTATGACATCTGTTCAGTCATATTAATTAGGTACCGACTCCAAAATTGGTATCCATTATATACCTGTTTGGTTTTGAGTGGTTTTTGAAGGCGGTTTAATTTTTTGTTAAAATTATTTTTATTTGTTTAAGAGATAACTTTTAGACACGTTTGGAACATTGGTCGATATACGAACATTTTGCCTTCTCAAACCTTCTCTGTTAGCAGAACTTTGTTAATCAAAGTTCTTGATGGCACTGCACCGCACTCCAGTACATGCGATGGATCTCGTGATGTGTCAAAGAATTTCAATTGCTCGCACATAAAGTACATTTCTTGCATAGTTTATTAATAAAATTGGACGAAGCATAACGCTGGTAAGTGCATTCAACTTAGAACGTTAGATTGTTTCAAATTAAACAGCTTACTATCTCTGAAATGGCTTCATCGAATTTGGCCTTTTATTGGTCGACATAGGATTCTCCGATTTGATAAAGGTATGTCGTAAACATTTCCATGCAACATAGTTATGAGAAGTTGCTAAATGAATACCGCTTCCAAGAAGCCGTTCTGGTAATGTCGAATAATTATTTTTTTGATTTTTTTATACCTGCAAGGTAGTGACCCTACTGATCCAATAGAATGTCGACTGAGAGATGATTATCCCTCGACAGTCGACACAAATACGCCGGCCTGTTGGAACTGGATTTACACAAGCTGATCTCGGAAAGCGACACACTTACGTGAGTCACTATAGCGGGTTTTAACACCTTGTGTACAGTGGTCGCTATCCAGGCGGATATAAAATATATCCCATTATCAGCAAGTATATAGTCGTCTTGTATTTCTTTAGTTTTAATTTTTTTCGGATGTTCATTACCGCTGCTTCACATGTCTCGCTCGCCGTACAAGGGACGATGCACTATCGAGTGTCACTTTTTGCAGCTGGCCGGCACTGGTGATCTATTCACTGTAGTATTGCTATATACTTCTCTAATTATTTATGAACTTCGCATTTCGCATCTACTTTTGAGTGGTTACTGAGTGCCCCAGTTGTGTCTCTACACCCCCCTTCAGGGATAAATGCGTGATGTATGTCTGTGGCTAACTATGAAAAAAAGCGTAAGTAATTAAAAACAAGGTTTTACTATTCGGAAGCCCACTTTATTAGAAGTAATATTACAGAAAGATCGTCTTCAAACTAATAAAACCTGGCCTTCCACAAAACCCTTGAATCGAGAGGCAATATTTAAAAACGGCTCAAGCCAGATGTCCAATCAAGATAAAGATCCCAAATGGGCCCGGAGCTTAGTGAATTCTCCGGCATCATGATTAACTCTGATTTCGCGATTCCAATAATGTATCAGTCTTATGGGGTCGTTCCCGTTTTCTGTTAAATCGAGCATAGATATTGGGGTTGCCGGGTTTTTTTGTTTAGTTGTGATGTGGTTGATGGCGTCTAGTGATAACCAATAAATAATTAATAAACTTGTGATGTGGTTAATTGCGCCTAGTAGTGACCAATTAATAATTAATAAAACTAATGAAATGTTGTTTCTATAGCACGCCTTTGAGCTTTTTTTTATTGCTTTGAGTGACGGGACGAGCTTGCCGTTCTCCTGATGATAAGCTATACGACCGCCCATAAACAGCAACACTTTGAATTACAAAGTATTGTTTAGTATTCCACTGTGCTTATGAGATATGAGATGTTAAGTCTTAATATGTCTAGTAGTTACACGGGTTATAATGTCCTTATACCGGAACACCACAGTGACTACACACTGTTGCTTGGCGGCAGAAAGATTCTCACATATGACGGACCTACCACTAGTAAACTATTAAACCATTATAAACAATTAATTGAAACATAAAGTTTTTTTTTATATTAAGCAAGCCAAGCAGCAGTGAGTAGTCGCTGTTGTGTTCCAGTTTGAAAGACATTGTAGCCAGTGTAACTACTGGACATAATAAGACAACATCTCGTGTCTTAGGATAGCGAGCGCATTGGAGTGCTAAGCAGTGCTTTGTAATTCAAGGTGTTGGATGGTGTTTTTGTTGTTTATGAGGGTTAGAATCGCTTACCATCAGGCGAACGGCAGACTCGTCTCGTCAAAAAAAGAAAAAAAAATCCAAAAACAGCCGAATTGGAATAGCCGTTTTGCGGACGAAGCCGCGAGCAGAAACAAGTCATAAAACAGTTTCATCTACATTGAATGAGTGCTCGATATTAGCCTCATAAATAAAAAAACACAAATCCACGAATTAGTTACCTCTTTTTTCCTGGTTCAAAACAAAATTAACCAAGTTTGCAATTTTCAAAAAAATGCTCTCAGAAAAACGTGACAGCTTTGTACAGAGCGTATTGGTTACCGGCCCGCGGGAAATATTTTGCTGTCCTTGTTTTAGCAATGTATCGAGTATCACGTGTCATGGAAATATTTTTTATGAATAACTAGAAGCTAGACACTTTAGCAAGCTGACAAATTTCACTGTAGATATCTTTGATTTCCAAAAATGCACGGTTCGCTCTGCAGTCGTTATGAAAATGATGTAAGCAATTTGAAATACTACTACTGTATTACTGTTGTAACTACTGAACATACTTAACGTTTTATTTCTCAGGATGGCGAGCGCAGTGGAATACCAAACAACACCTTGTAATTTGTAGTGTTGGATGGTATTTCTAGTGTTTATGGGCGGTCGTATGGCTCACCATCGGGCAAGGCAAGCTCGTCTCGTAATTCAAAGTAATAAAAAAATATTCTAAGGTTTTATCGCGGTTTTTTTTTATAATTTTCTCCCGACGTTTCGAAGACTGCATTGCTTTCTTGGTCTCTGGCGACTGAGGTGTTGGTCATCCGAAAAGTCAGTTACAATATCTATCTACATTTAATATTTACTTATGAAAACTGCAGTCTCTAAACGGGAGAAAACTATAATATAATAAACTCCGTATAAAATATAAAAAAATCCGTAAAATAGTTTTATTTTAACATAAGAAATCATACAACTGTTACAGAAAGAAATAGTCAAGCGAAATACCAATTCGCCACATTCACTAGACAAAAATGCATAGAATACGCTCCCATTCCAAAAACCTTTGATATTCCTAAAGAGGAAAACTAAAACTAAAAGCAACGCTAGTAGGCTTTGTTAAAATATTTAATACCGCAAGAGTTGTTAGCATTCCGTTTGGTATTTTAATTAAGATCTAGGACGGTGACATGCATTTTAATAATGCGCTGTTTTTGTATACAATAGCCTAGAACACGTGTAAAATGGGATATGTTTTTAAACGAATGAAGTAGGGCGTATAAGCGAAATTAGCTGCATTTTTAATAAGAATTTCAGTTGTAGATATTTCTTTCATGTTTTTGATGTTAATCGCTCACTTTTATGTCGGTGCAACATACTTTAAACATATAAATGATTTGAATGTTTTTAAACCTAACAGATTTCCTGAAATCAACCATCTCTGGGGATTCAATTAGGGGCGTATCGTGTTAGAAAACTCACACACAATTTGGGCCGAGCTAGAATGCTTGTGTCGGCAACAAAGATTAATACTGACCTAGGATACTTGTAATGTTTGGATAATTGTATCGTCTAGCTAGGGATAATCTCTTGTCAGTCCACAGTATCTGAATCCTACTCTACTGGGGGTGAGCTATGTATCTAATAGCCGAACCTCACCCCTCCCCCCTTCGACACCCCTTACTAATTAACACAAGCATAATATATTTCTTTTGTAAAATGTATACCGTTTTGTAAAATTATTAATAAAAATCCCTAATTCACTTACCATCAAGTGCAGTGGAGTCTCCTTAATAAAAAAATAGTACACAAGGTTCAATATACTTTAAACCAAACTCCCTAAGCAGTGGTCTACCAAAATTGTCTCTATTACTTTTACACAAGAGCCCTATAACCTAATTCAAGAATTATCGTTTCATCACCTAATTGAAGTCCATATCGAAGATTAGGCACTAAATTACTAGATCGATAAAAGCTAGATTAACAGCGGTCAACGGGGCGGCCTAATCTACTTAGATATTAACATCGGCTTAATTATCACTATATCTTAATTTTTTGGATAAGAAATATGAAATGGCTAGGAGATTCCAGTTAATGAGTAATTGACTGTGGTCTAGACTGAAGAATCGATCAGGCAATTTTTTGTTATACTGGCAACGTGAGTTGGTAAGTGGAGTGCAGTTCAGATAAAATTAAATAACGCCAAAATTATGCCGGCGTGCTTTTTTAGAGTAGGCGTCCTGTGGAGGAAACCTGCGCATGCGATACTGGAATACCCGCTTAATGACAGGGGCCTGTAGGAGAATAGAGAGAGTGGGGGAAGGCTTTCCTAAGAGAAGGTTCATATGAACCTTCTCTTAGGACGGGCGGAGTGACGAGGAAATGTTCGCGTGCCCTCATAAACCTCAATGTGAATAACCAAGATGTAAACACACTGAGCTGTGTGCCTAGGGCCGCAGCAAATGTCTTCCCGTTCCTGGACGTGCTTTTGGTGTAGACCGTGCGCACAAGAAATGCGGGCCAGCCTGTTTGAAAAAGTTGACATTGGGTTTTTCAAAATTAGCCTGGAATCTGGAATTTATGCCCGATATGGCGATCAGTTCGGCCCCTATCACATAATGTGGGACATCACATTGTGTGGGAAACACAGGGTGAATGTTTCCTAGTTGAAACTCTGTCTACTATTAGATGCACCTCTGCCTACCCTGGAGATAACAGCGTGATTATATGTTATAATCTATTATATTATCTATGTGAAAGTAAACTATGAAAAGTAAATTACAGTTACTAACGTAGACAGATGTTTGAAAGAATATTAATTTGAAACGAACAAGATTTACAGTTCATTATTTATTTTTTAATCAAACAAATAATGGTCTTATGATTAAATATTTGCATTCTTCATAACATTAATAAGCTATTAATAATATTTTGATAAATTATGTATATTTTAAACTTTTTTGAATCTACACACTGTACGGTTAAAAAACGCAAAACGTTTGTTGCTTCTTTTAGTACTTAAAACCAGAGTATTAACAGTTTAAATATTTCTTTGTTAATTAAAATAAATATCCAAACTATACCATAATTCACGAAAAACTGATCATTCAAATATGTATACTATTCCTACACAGTCTAAAATTATCATAGGTCTCCTAAAATCACAAATTTAAAGATTTAAAATAAACAATATTACAAAAACACCTAAACATTAAGATAAATTAGATTTTTGCAGCAGATTTTTATCGGAATCGCAAGATGACTCTTTATTTAGCTACGCTGAGCTTTAAGTTCTAACAGAACACAGAAAAGATATTTAATACGTCATTTTATAGCTACTAAAAGTCGGACGAATGTCCGTATTTTCAAAACCCTAGGGCACGCACCTCTGACTTTTCTAAAGTTATGTGTGTATTCTTTGTGAATTATCGCTTGCTTTCACGGTGAAGGAAAACATCGTGAGGAAACCTGCATATCTGAGAAATTCTCTATACGAATTTTGAGGGTATGTGAAGTCTGCCAATCCGCACTAGGCCACCGTGGTGGCCTTAGTCCTAATCCCTCCCGACAGAAGAGGAGGCTCGTGCCCAGCCGTGGGAAAGTAGAATATAATACAAAGCTGATATCATTATATAAAAGTCGGTCGACTAAAAATCGTCAGCATGCAAACACCTTTATCTATAATCATGGAAATATTAAGCATAGTTAACATAAACCTATACAGTTTATCGTTACAGTTATTTATGACGCATAAAATTAACTAAATTATGGCTATTAGAAGACGGTCTATGTGTTAAACATTTTGTTTTATTGTTATTTTAATTTTTCGAACATAAATCGTATGACGCGTAACACTGGCGTAGTTGTATTACGTTTCGTCTGTCGGGCTGTAGTCTTGGGTTCGATCCCCGGGTCGGGCAAAGTGATACTGGGTTTTTCTATTCAGCACCAACTCGGGATTTATAAGTATGGTATTTATAAGTTATGGTGATAGCCTCGCCATATCACATCATGGGACGGAATACATACACCGAAAAGTGCCTACTTGGGGATCACTTGGGGACATATTTTTCGCCGTGATACTGAAAAGAAAAACCCTGACTTGCCCGACCCGGGATTCGAACCCAAAACAGAGCAGAAATCGTACCACGCACGCAATTCTGCGCCACCGAGGCAGTAACTACCAATCCCAACAACTTTTTATAAATTTAATCACTAACCGAGAATCGAACCACGAACCCCAATTTCAGAACCTACGAGATAACAACGTGCAGCATAACAAATCTTCAATTAATCTCCAAGATTCCAACGTTTAAAAGAAAATCGAAGCGCACAAAAGCTTTACAAATGATCTCCAATTAAACATGGATCGAATAATGGTAACCGACGGAGAAATGTGGATCATTACCCACAACGCTATGGGTTCCAGCATTTGTTAAAGGAATTAGAGAAATCTTGAATCTACATTCAATAGCAGTAAATAGTTTATCGTTGATTTGAAATAAAGAAAATACTTCCGACGGCAAAAATATATATTCCAATTATAAAAAGTCCCCTTTTCTGTCTATCTGTATGTTATCGATTTTTTAAAAATCTACTGAACGCATTTTTATGAAATTTGGTATAGAGATGGTTTAAGACCGTGGGAAGGTTATACGCTACTTTGTATCCCGGAAAAATATATAGCGGGACTTTTATACCATAAAATTCATTCACGCAGGCGAAGGCGCGAGCAAAAACTAGTTGTTAATAAACATCATTGGTATATTACAGGGACTGAACTAGGGTTGCCAAAACGTTAAAGCCAAATTGTGACATTATAAATTCCATGACAAAAGTATTTTTTTAAACTTTATTTTATATTTTTTTCAAATTCTCTGGTCATACCCATTAGTCGTAGATTCTGGACGTATGTTCGTCTAATTACAATTCAGCTACATTTTGTAAAACCGGGACCCGGCAACCCTAATCTAAACATGTCCCCTCCACTTACAAACGTTTATTCGTACGGTCAGCATGATGAATGCGTGTTAACTTGCGGTCAAGCTAATGTGCGCACCGTACTTCAGATACAACTGTTGTTTTAGTTTGATATGTTTTGCTACGCGATATGTCCGCTTCTAGATTACTTGTATCACTAATGTCCAGGACACATCTGTCATGCCATACTATGTCTAATACAACAGTGAATAAGGGGCAGAATCGGATATCACATGCGGTTTTTGTCAGCGTCTTGACTGTATAAATATGCTTCGTTTTGAATAATACGCTAATGAATATCATTAGATATTTAACTGAATCCCTCTTAGCCTAATTCGGCCACGGCGGTCAATCTCAACGGAGATCAGCAACGCAGGAGATATTATAGTGCACAAGTGTGTGCGCAATACACAAGCACCCTCTGTTCCTTCTCGCCGTCTCACCGATCTATGAGAGTCCGGTGAGACGGCAACCCAACATGACCGGAGATAGATCAAGCGCATGACCAACGGCTTTACGTGGTTTCCGAGGCACGGGACGTTGGCGGGGGTATCACACCGCCAACGTCCTGACTCCGAGCTGCGAGTGAGTTAGTTTTTTTTAGTTGTAGAAAATAATCAATTGTAACAGTTAAATCTCATAATAACACTGGCAACGAAGTCCAATTATGTATTTCTAAAGAGCTTTCAAGACATTTCAATTTCAAACAATTATTACAACACTCGAATCTGAAACCCTAACCTAATTTAAGAGCCATTAATTTAAATTCTCATTAAGGGGCCATTTTTTTAAATTCCAAGTACCCACATACCAATTTCGTTAAATTAATCCAGTATAATTAAGTTCCCCTCTGGAATCCTATTAATTAGAGATGACAATCTTGAGAGCCGGAAGAACGAAGGGTCCCTGAGATAGCAAATTTTTGGCCCAATCGGACACACATAGTGCGTTGTCCACTGCCGCCGGCAACGAATAAGATTTCGGACTAAGCGGAAGGTCACTGCGAACGCCCATTGTGAAGTTTGAACGATGTTAATTAATTATTAAAATAAATACTTAAGAGCGCAATCACGACATCTGTGAAGTGTGAACGATGTTAATTAATTATTAAAATAAATACTTAAGAGCGCAATCACATTAGATAACATGAGAGGCCGTCAGATTACTGAACGTTATGAGACTTAACATATTGTTTGGGCGATTGGTTTTATACAGGCAGGGAAAATTGAAAAGCGACCCCACTACATCTGATGGTAACGGGTTTTAACACCTTGTGTACGGTGGTCGCTATCCGGGTGCATGTAAAATATATCCTGACTCTAGCAAATAGCAAAGAATGAGTGCAGTGCAACGCCGCGCAGTGCTTTGTAATTCAAAACTGAGTGTTTCTACGGTTTATGAGTGTCGTTTATCATCAGGCGACTCGCTAACTCATGTCTTCACATTTTTCTAAAAACACGATTAAATGGTAGCGCTGATCTACTCTCGATGAGTTTCGGTCGAAGCACGAACGGACACGAAGTCATAGTAATCGCTCCTTCGTTGATGTTATGTCGACGACAGTGGACAAACGCGCGGCAATTAAAACTCGGCAGTCAATGTCAAATAAATTGAAAAAGTTTTTCGCACGTTACTCTAGGATATTCGGGGGAACAGAAGTTTGAGTACCTTTGCCGTTTTCATTAAATACAGATTTGTTAATAGGTTTTCTGGGAATTTAGCATTTAATAAGTAGAAAATGTTGACTTTAATTGATTGGATAGCTTAGTCGTCAGAAGGCAGTGTGATTTTAATATCAATATTTATAATTATTTTGATTAAGGATTTTTTTATACGTGCAAAGCAGCGTGATCCCTGTGCTCCTGATGGTAAGTAGAGTGGGGTCCAACAGATTGTCGACTGATGATGATAACCCCTCGGCAGTCGATACAATTATGCCGGCCTGTTGAAACCGGATATACACAGACTGATCCCAGAACGCTACACTTACGAGGGCCACTATGGCGGGTTTTGACAGCTTGTGTATGATGTGATGGTCGCTATCCCGGCGTATGTAAAATATATCCACCCACCAGCTCAACTTCACTAAGATATACAAGGTTCATCAACAATTACTTGCATTCACAATTTTATTTTAAAATAAATACACAATATTTTTCATTGGAACAAACATTTACTAGCTCGCTATAAATAAAAATTCCACTCGTGTTATTTTTATTTTGTGAAGTGCTTAATACTCCAGACGAGACTACTCAAACATTATGTCAGCAATATTAATGTTTGTGTCGCTCCATATCAAGTAAACTCACAAATTGGTGATGTAAGACTGTAATCGGAAAAAGGGTACGTAGAATTCTTTATTCTAGATATTAAGGCAGAGAATTGGAATGGAGTAAGACACATTGTCGTATATAGAGACACGAAAGTCAATAGAAACTAGATGTTAAACATCACTGTTAAACTTATTTATTCACTTATATAAAATAATTTTACTTATTTGACTAATATTTTTTGTTCTCATCCAGATTTGCACTTAGACTCGCGTTTTTATATTATGACTGCCACTCCGTACACAACCAAAAGCATCAATATTGACACCATGCAAAAATCGGAATGGATTACAGTTCAATTAATTGAACACAATGAATGTTCGGAACGCCAAATCTAGTACGTAGTACATATGTATCTATGGTAAGTAAGACACATGTAACAAAATAGAAATATAACCTTACGCAGAAGTGGAAGGCAAAAAATGAGTCGACTTCACGCTGGCTAGAAATAATTTTGTTATGGAATAATATAACCCTTTTCAAACCTTTCTTTACGTCGGTGACGTATATTGCGTGCGCGTTACGACTACGACTTTGAGGTTCCAGGTTCGGTGCTCGGGGCGGGCAGTGATATTGGGGTTTTCTGCACAGTATCAGCCTGAAAGAATTTGTGCCCGATATGGCGATAGGCTCGTCATATCACATCATGGGACAGAACACATGGCGTAAACTTGGTGCTCTTGTAGCGCCTCTGCCTACCCTTCGAGGATAAAGACGTATGTGTGTGTTTTGAACCACACCTCATCTTATTAATCTCAACCAAACCTTTGATCTATTATCATTGTTTAGTAGGTTGGTCAATAATCATGGGTTGCATTCGCTGGAATTGACTGATGCATAAATAGGAGTTATTTATAATTATTTAAGGAAGCTTAAAGCGACGATAGCCTAGTTGGGTATGGAACGGTCTGCCGAGACGAATGTCCGCAGGTTCAAATCCCAAGGGCACACACCTCTGACTTTTCTAAAAAATCATGTGTGTATTCTTTGTGAATTTATTGTTCGCTTTAACGGTGAAGGAAAACATCGTGAGGAAACCTGCACATCTGAGAAGTTCTCTATAGGAATTTCGAAGGTGTGTGAAGTCTACCAATCCGCACTAGGCCAGCGTGGTGGACTAAGGCCTAATCCCTCTCAGTAGTAGAGGAGGCCCGTGCTCAGCAGTGGGCAAGTATATAATACAGGGCTGATATTATTATTATTATTATTTATTATTAAGGAAGCTTAAAGAAGTAGCGGGGCAGCAAGCCGAAGATCACGCCTCGTGAAGAAAGATTACTGAATGACCGCATTGTCCTGGCACTTACTAATATTATAAATGGGAAAGTTTTTGAAACTGTTTGGCTGTTTGTTGGAAGTAAACGCAGAAACTAATGAATGGATTTGAACGAAATTTGGCACCAAGGTAGAGAATGTACTGGATTTACACAAAGGCAATTTTTTATCCCAGTTATTTGCTTCTATGGGAAATAATGAATTTTGAAATCTGATGTTGAATTAGATGGCGTTGGCACCGTACAGTGTTTTAGCAACTTGTAGCAAAAGAAACGTGTGACGCGCGTGAAGCCGCAAAAAATATTTAGTTTACCATAAGCTTTATAAGTCAGCTAAATTACTACATCAATAACAAAGATGTTACAACCCAAAATGAACCTTATATCAAGTCGAAAAGATACAAGCAACTCCCAGAATCTTGCGATCACAATAACGCAATTCTGGGGGGAACAAGAGCGGTAATAATGCAAGCGAGACTCGTTCGAAGGAAGTTCATTTCGTTAAGTATGCCGAATATTGTAGAACCCTCCCTTTGGGTGGAATATTGATTCTAGGTGGGGTTTTTGTTGTTTTAGGTCTTTTTATATTGGTGTTACAAGATGTTAATAGAAAAAATGACTCTAGTGTTGTTATTTGAACGATTAGAATTGTTATAAATTAAATAACTGACGCGGAATCGGCAATTTTCGTCTTTATTCCAAGCGTAGGAGAGTAGAGGTAACAATTGTCTTTCTTTAGTCATTGATTGCTTTGATGCTCTTCATTAGTTTAGATTCAACGAATAACAGATGGTGTAAGAATAATCTTGTGGTAGTGGATGATGACTGTGTTTTTCAATTTGAATAAAGTACTTTATTAATTGACCATAAGAGAAATGAGCACGGCAAAATGACCCCTCAGCAGTGGCAAGGCGTCCCTACAACCCGATTCCTACCGGATTCCCTTTTAAGTATACTTATGTTTGTCTCAGTTTTTGTTTTCTGTTAAATTGGCCGCGATATGTTAAGTAAGATTTGTTTTTTGCCTCGGGATGCCTTTTGAAAAATTTCACCCTTCGCCACTGCCCCTCAGAACCTGATATGCGGAGTGAGGTCTAAGTCGAGTCCACTAACAAGAGACAGTTAGACTATGAGGTCAGTCGACACCATTATGTCCACCTGTTTGTACCAGATCAGCCTGAGTACATAAAGACTAATCTCAGTCCACTTACATGGGTCACTATGACGTGTTATACGCCTTTTGTACGGTGGTCGGTATCCGGAACATACCCTACCACCATCTATTTCTGTCACGCATACTCACGCCTTTTATCCTCGAAGCGGTAGGCAGGGGCTCAACCGGAGTACCCCCTTTTCGCCGTTTGTATTCCCATGTGATCTAGAGTGAGTCTGTCGCTATATCAGGTACAGAGTCTCCGGGCTGTTGTTCAACAGAAAAACTTAACATCATTGCCAGGTCCTCAAACCCAAGACCTCAGCAGTGCAGTCGTACTACAACTACGCCACCGAGACATTTCAAGTCAGTAATGTATGAATTAAAAGTATATTACATTTTTATATAGTTAACTATTTGAATAATTTAGAAGGTAGGTTAGGTGGTTCAAATACTCAATATACTTTAAGTTACAAGTGGAAATTACTATTCAGGTAACTTCGATGGTAACCTCCTTATAGTTGAACTATTTCTCGTAACAAACAGTGTAACAAGAAATTAGGGCGTGGGGAAAGTTTTACCTGGTATCTTAAAGAAGTAGTTAAACTTAACAAAGCTTGGTTAAAAGGTCAAAAATATTTCGCTCAAGGAGTTTGAAACGATGAAACTTTTCTTGGTTTTCATACTGCATTATTATTTCTGTTATAAGAAAAGAAAATATGTATAAGATAAAACTTCGCGTCTTTTCCCCAGAAGGGGCAAGTACAGATGCAGCTAGCGTACCCACTATTCATTATGTTCCATCACATGACGTGATAGGGACCGAAGCCGCCATATTGGGCACAAATACTAGACTCCGAGCCAATACTTATTCTATTTATTCCGTCAAGATAAAGTTACCCCGCTGCGTCTGGTAAGTGGAGTCGGTCCAGATGTCAATTGATGAGAGTTGATTAACCCTCGCTAGTCGACACAATTATGCCGGCCTGTTTGAATAGTATACACAGGCTGATCCCGGAACTCGACACATAATGATGCTTGTACTGAGCAGAAACTCAATATCGGTGCAACTACCGCGTACGGATCCCGGATTCGGTTCCTGGTCAAAGTGATTCTGGAGCAGAACCTGAAATTATATCGGCGGGTGTAAGGCTAAATGACTTAAGTGGCATTTCTCGCGATACGAAATTTCGTACATATTTAAAATGAGCACTTTTTCCTACAAATTTTAACTAGGTTTCAATTAACCCAATTTTTTTGAAAAAGAATGTCGCTTAAGTCAATAAGCCATTCAACCGGCTATATATAACCAATATAGGGTCATTACGTATGTTCATGAACACTCCACACTACAGCTAAGTGTGGGGCACCGCCTTCCTAAAAATAAATAAAAACCTGGCAACACAGAGTCGTATCACTATCGTCAGGCACTTCTGTACTCGGCGCCTGTTTGCTTTGCGTCGGCCATTTTTTACACTTTTGTAATTTTCATAATAAAAGAAATGAAAACCTAATTAAGTGGTTAAACTTATTTTGGAACACATACAAGATGCACTGGCGCAATCACAACAATCAACGTATAAAATGAAACCTAAAAACTTTGCATGGCCCCCTTTTCTCGCGAAGTCTTACTGTCGTGTGACGTGAGGAAAGTGAATTCTATTTCCGATCAAACACGAACAGTGTAACTGACAAGGTGTGTTACTACTACCCCTGGAATAGAAAAAGGCGTGATGCATATTAATTTCCTCTATTTTAACATCACAAAACTCGTGCCGCTTCCAACGTAGCTTACCAACCGCATAAATTACCAAAGAATAAGTTAAAGAAAGAAGAGGCACTCAATTGAGCGATTCATGCCGCTCGACTTAATGCGAGTCGTGCGATTTATTAGTCGGCATTCAATAGTACTGTAGAGGGAGAAAAAGCGGTTCATCTCCAAGAATTACGACTTATCGCGAGGTTCGCTTTATGTCTAGTTAATGCTATCTTATTAACTCATGATAGAGATGAGTGGAAGAAACTAGGGGAAGCCTATGTCGAAGAACAATTTTTTTTTTTCTTTTTTTTTTTTTGGTTTCGCGGAGAAAGTGCCTTATTACTACCGCCCAGCCTTCGTGGGGGGCGACTGAGCGGTTATGCTGGGGTAAGACCAACAAACTGGTTGCTGAAGAATAAGAAGGCATTTTTTTTTTCATTAACTGGTTCTTGTACAATAAGTTAAAAATTGCACTATATTTGGTCGGTGAATAAAGGCTTTTATTATTATTATTATTTATTATTAATGCTATCTTCGGATTTTTAGCTGATTGAGACGAGCATGCCGTCTGATGGTAAGAGATGTGATCGCATACAGTAGCAATAGCATACAGAACTTTATATTACAAGTATTATGTTTCCACTACTCGATTATTGTTTCTTGAAAAAATCTGTTGTCGATCTGGAAGTTTAGGGGAGGCAAATGATCAGCAACGGCGGCGAGGTGATGACGTAGTTGAAATACGTACGCAACTACGCAGTACGAGTACGACCATCACACTGAAGTCCTGAGTTTGAGTCCCGGATTGGACAAAAAATAAAGAAGACGGAGTCCAGCTAAAAAAATATCAGTCGCAGCTCGGCGTCAGGAAGCTTGCGGTGTGATATAACCGTGCCACCGAAAGGCCGTTGGTTCTGCGCCTGATTTCTCACTGGTCATGTCGGTACCGTCTCACCGGACTATGAGAGTGAAGTTACAGAGAGTGCTTGTGTATTGCGCACACACTTATGCACTATACTATCTCCTGTGTACCTGGCTGATCTCGGTTGAGATTGACCGCCGTAGCAGAGGAGATGATTCATTTAAGTTTTTATTTCAATGCATGGATTGTTGCTTGTGTTACTAATGACACTGGCTAAGTTTTTTTATCAGGCTGGATAGCAACCACTTCTATTGTTAAAACCCACAAGTATTAAGGCTAATTTAATTTCAATTACACTCCATTTATAATCGCGTGCAGTACCGTACCAAAGTGTACTCGCCGTACGTCAAAATACCTTATACTACTTACAGGGAAATTTTAATTTAATTAACCTACTTTGACAATGGATGAAAAGTAAGCGCGGAGTTATATTCTAGCTTTCTTCTAGTCATAAGGTAGTAAAGGCTAAGGTAAAGGTCTATTTATATTCCCGGGAAAAAGATTTAATGGGAGAAAACGCCCACTTATTTCCTTTTCACTCAGGAGTAATGTAGCTTCCTAATAGTGAAAGAATTATCAAAATTGGTTCAGTAATTCCAGAGATTAGCCCCTACAAAAAATCATTACCCTTTATAATAATGTAGATGTTATTGAAATGGTTCTTATTTTAAATTGATGGTCTTATCCCGTGATGTAGACTTTGTAACAATTTTACTCGGCCGAGGCAATTCTTGTACGTTGTTTTCACACCGAATGCACGCCCATCTATAGAAGGACATATGTCGCAGTCCTAGGCACGCAGTAAAGTCTATATACCTCATGCTTTGTAATTCATATCGAGACCTATAAGGGCCCCGCGATTATTTCAGTTTCTCCCCTCCAAATCCTAAAGAGTGTTCCTATCCACCCCCAACACTTTCCTCCCAAATTTCCTGCGGTCGCTAAACTGGGGGATTCCATTACCTTGTTGGCAAGTTCTCCTGGTGTAGCCTGTAAGAACTCCTACTAAGAAAACACGTACTCAGGAAAGAACAGAACCGAGACTTAACGCTAGTTCGGCAAAACGTTCACGTACAATATACATCATTATGCGCTTCGCTTGATGCTATGTAATTTACTCTGCAGTTAGATTTAGGTTTATTTAGTTAGCTCGTTGTAAACAAACTGATTTTCGCGACTTAGTTATCTATGCGGCTGTTTTAATGCGACATCCGGAAATGAAATACGTAATCTATACTAATATATAAAGAGTTTGTTTGTTTAAACGCGCTATTATCAACTACTAAAAGATTTTTATTTATTTTTACTAATAACAGCCTGCAGCTCCCCCGAGTGAAAAGTTTTATCCCGGATGAAAAGTAATCTATAGCATTCAGGAGTAATGTAGCTTCCTATTAGTGAAAGAAAATCAAAATAGATTTAGTGGTTCCTGAGATTAGCGCGTTCAAGCTCCTCAGCTTTATAATATTAGTATAGATAAGAAAGGAAGAAATCAAAAACGGCCATAGCCTAGTTGATTGTGGAACGGACTGCAGAGACGAATGTCCGTAGATTTATAAGGACACCTCTGAATTTTCTAAAAAAATATGTGTGTATTCTTTGTGAGTGATCGCTTGCTTTAGCGGTGAAGGTAAACATCGTGAGGAAACCTACATACCTCAGAAGTTCTCTGTAGGGATTTTGAGGGTTTGTGAAGTCTACCAATCCGCACTAGGCCAGCGTGGTGGAATAAGGCCTAATGCCTTTCAGTAGCAAAGGCGGCCCGTGCCCAGCAGTGGGACAGTATATAATACAGGGCTGATATTATTATATTACATAAGAAATCCCAGAATAACACTTATAATTCTCATTCCTTATTACATCATTGCAGTCCTCAATAACTATATTTTATTCTGTACGAATGTGACGCAACATACAGAAATTTGGCAAGCTTTAACAAAAGTAATCTGGCAGTGTCAGAGTTCATCGGCTTTTGTAAGAATAATAGAAATTCTAGAAGTTATGTATTGGCTATATACTGATTAATAGTTATAGTAAGTGTCAATACTATTGACTGATAAATTTGGATTGTGAATAGGCACTCTGGCTTCTCCTTTGACACTTTAAAGCAAAATTTGCGAATCTACTTAAAGGCCTTTTTTTACGAGCACGGTGACCCGCTGCACCTGATGGCGAGTAGAGTGCGGTCCAAAAGAAAGTCGACCCGAGTCGAAGATGATTACCCCTCGGCAGTCGGCACAATTATGCCGGCCTGTTGGCACCGGACATTGACAGGCTAGTCCCGGAACGCAACAGTTACGTGGGCCATTATGGGGGGTTTAACACCTTGTGAACAGTGGTCGCTATCCAGGCGGATATAAAATATATCCTACCACCAGCACTTGACAGCATTCTACGCAAATTTAAAAATCTTCAATTAATTTTTTAGGTAAAATAAGAGCTTTACATGCCTGGATTATCTACATGGCGATAGGTTTATTCCTTACGAAATGGGTTGCAAATACCGTAAGTTTTAGTGAGGATAGTGGCTGCATCTCTGCTTACCCCCTCTAGTTTCAATTAAGTTATGTTTCCTCCTTTCAAATTGTCAAAATAGAACATAGCATAAAATAATATAAAAGATAAGTGTGAGAAACAACAATAAAATTCAATACAAAAACGTTTCACCAAGCAATTAATTCAAGTTTTAAAAGGAAATAAAAAACCGTAAGCATCTTGAACTAAGGGGCAGTGAATCACGCACGGGACGGCTGACAAGAATAGTTCTTTCGCCCCTTAAAAATAAAAACTGAGTCCAAAATTACATAATAAATCTCGACGATAAAAGAATGTCAGATTTTTCGGAGCAGATATGTTCATTTTTTACCACAATTTATTACAGCGCAGTTTATTTATCTCCAAGACTACATTTTCGCGTGATGTCGAGTGTTTCAGGAAGTTTTGGGCTGTCTTTTATGGCAAAATTTGGATAGATTAACTTAATTTACTATTACAGTGGACATACAGATCTTGGGCCTTATTCTCCATCACACGTTATTTTGTCAGTGTGTAAGCACGTAACGCACCGCGTCGCGTTTACAATAGAAATTGGCATACCTTCCATTCCACACTAATTCCACGAAGATAAAACGCGTTACGAGTTTACACCATCAAAGATAATAAGAACACTCAATAATTATTTAAAAAGAAGACTACTCTTTTTATTCCTTTATTTTATTACACACTAGCTGACCTGACAGACGTTGTCCCGTCTTAACTATGAATTTGCAGCACGCATTCTGTCAATCTCTGACAGTTATTTCAAACAATTGACAGTTATATAAAATTAATATTTTCGTTAAGTTATCTTAAATTTTCTAATTATCCGCGCAATTTTTTTATTTTTTCTTTCATAAGAACCTTCTCCTCACAATAACAAACACAAAAAAAAAAAATAGTGATATCGGTCCAGCCGTTCACGCGTGATGGCGTGACCAAGGGACGTAGGGATTCATTTTTATATATTACACATAAAACATATGGATGCATAAAGCAGCAGATCTGGCTCTAAGCGTGCCTTGTGAGAGGCCTATATTCAGTAGTGGACTGTAAACGTCTGGTGATGAAACACAAAACATAATAATTATAAGCAGTTCTTTATCTTCTTTAAAACGTGAAGTTAAATTGCAGATTTGGATTCTCAAGAAGTCTAAAACAATTAATATTTACCGGAAAAAGTTATTGTTAAGTTACACTAATACTATTTTCTTGTTTGAATTATTTAACTATACACTAGTAAATAGTTTTGATTTATCTATTATTAACTAGTATAAGGGCGCATAGTTTAGGAATACAATCTAGTTTTATGTTTGTATATTTTATATTTTTTTATAGGTTTTGACTGTAATTCTCAAAATATAAGTTTATAGCCAAGTATTTGTTACCTGCCGGATAACAGTGTTCTATGTGGCCCTTGTCGTCGCGATGTTGCCACAAATCTTATAAATTGCCACTGTCAAAGCCAAAAGACTCTAGTTGGATACTTACCAAGTCTTAACAAATAGTTAAGTTTTAAGGTCCCGTAAAATATAGCTTGAAGTTTGTTTTATTTTGTAACTTCGAAGCATAAAAATGGTATTTCGTGTTAAACAACACACAATGGATCTTTTAAATCGAAGGTATTACACTTCTAGATCGAAGGCAACATAGTGTACTTTATTACTCCTTGAAAGTGTAAAGGGTCATTTTAACATTGCTTTACTCAATGAAACCACATATTTATCTTATTGGAAATAACATTTTACAATAAGTAAGTCGAGCCGTAGATGTAAAATAAAAAAGTGTAAGTTTGAACAAAATCAATATTAATGAAAAGTAATTTTAATTTGACCCGCCCTAATGCCACTACTATTACTCTAAAAAAATTCATCCAAGAAGCATTTCAGTCAGAAATACACGCACGTGCCATTTTCGAATTAGACTAACAAATGATCAAAAAATTAGAAAATTACAACTAGAAGTTTTGGTGAAAATATCCGTTATTTATGGTTGATTTTTGCCACAATGTCAGCAAAGGTGAATGCGAGTATGTGATTGCGTTTAGTAATGCAATGTCAAAATGACCCTGTATTTGCAGAGCCTATTGCCATCATCAGCCGTAAGATGTCCACTGCTGAACATGGGCCTACATTGGACCCTCATAACAGATTCGGAGCTGACACTCTTTAATCTTTGAAAAATATTTTAACTTGGTTATAACGCTAAATAAAACAGGACCCAATAACAAAACTTGTATAAAATAGCTGTATCTGATCCCAAAGGATTCGGGAAGGGGATTGCCACGTTAGAGGATTCATTATATTTATTGCAGCCGAAGGTAGAAGAGCTGACGGCCCACCAAATGGTAAGGTTACCGTTGTCCATGGACGTCGGCAGTGCCAGGAGTACAGGCAAGGCGCTGCCTCCGGTGAAAGACTTTCTTTAAACCTTGAAGGATAAGGCATAACGCCGAGGAAACACCGAACAACCCAAAACTGCTGTGGCGGTACTTAGTATACTCACCGCATAGCAATCACGCAAGATGACGACAGACGATACTGGATTACACTTGCACAATTTGAGCGACGCGTTGAATATACCACCTCCGAATAGGAACCATCGGAGAGGCCGCGGCCGGTCAGGCGCAATATCTGCCTGACTGGGAATCTTCCCTTTCCATAGAGGAACGCAACCATCTGTTCCTCTACAACGATGTCTACCTTTACGCCGCTAAACTACAAATAACCCAAAACATTGTGTTTGCCAAAGAACACACATTAAAACTGACCAGACTTTCGCATTGTACCAATTATGAAGACAACTTATGTCCAACCTTCTAAAACACTAATCCAAACAACACACTGTTAAAACCTCACGTATCAATTAATACACAACTCTATCCCATTAATATTAAGGTTAACATTCCAACAGTTTCCGTTCCAAAGATTTTCACACTTACAACAAAAGCATCGTTGTGTTGTGATTTAAGTAATTAACAGCCGTGAAATGTTTAATACATTCGTTCATCCATTCGGTCCGTTCGTTCATTAATGAATTGCTGTTTAAATTCTCATGTTTATGTACTAGTGTAACAAATCTTGTTCCATATTCTGGTAAAGTATTCTATATGTTAATAAGCATGGGGTGCCAATACTTTTTTGTCTTTAGAATAATTACATTCGAAATGTTCCTTTTTCTTTTATTTCTGTATCGTGAAATATTATTTTATGATTTAAAAGGCTACTTTGATTACAAACTTGTACAGTCGCTGATCCTAATTTTGATCAATGAATTATTTGGTCCCAAAAATAAAAAAAATGTTTCATAATGCTTACCGTCGAAGAACTGTATTTTTGTAACTATACTTTATTAAGCATAATGTGTTACATTTTTGTGACAAGGAACTTGAAGGTTAATGTGCCAATTACAAAGAGTTCTAAGATTACATAGAGCGGACATTGGAAAGATAGTCATACCAAAATTTTACGTTAAGTATTGGTTACTCAATCTACCATGAAATAGCGAAACACCAATGTAAAATACTATATATTTTTTCAATATCGTGATTGGCTTTTTAATGCGCATATTAGCATATTTTCTGGTACCATGTTATTTTTATATTAATATCTAAAGACGCTGTTACATCTTGTCACACGGACATTCCAAATAAGACAGCGATTTATTATCAATTGGTGATAACTTTTGTAGCGCAATTTTGGTCTTAACTAACTGTACGTTTAATGTCTTTGGCTAATAACAATTTATAACTTCAGTACAACGTTATAAGTATATCACTTTTTTTAGAACGATTTTAAAGCTGTTTTAAGTATATGAAAAATATATTTTGATAAATATCAATTTATTATAATGTACTATGTATATATATTCTACGGAAAATAAATCCTCCAATATGTTAATACTTAAAATATAATAATACAATATAAAAATTACCAAGTATAAACAATGGTTTTTTCAAGACAAATTTCCTATTTACACAAACCTACCACAGACATACATTCATACCATCGCACTTGCTCTAAATAATTAAACAGATTGCCAATTTTAAAAGCATTTAGTATTTTGTTAATTTAACAATTCGCGGTCTCGTATAATTAACGACTCAAATCCACGAGTTTGTTTACAAAATCGTATCCGAGTTATGCAATACAAACATCCGAGCTCACATAAATTATTCTATTGTCAATAACAGAGTGATTGATGGGCAAACGTATCCGTTTTAAATAGATACTAGGTTCAAATTTGGTGATATTGACGAGGAAAGATGGTTATAGGGTTGAGCGATATTGAATTTAAGTAGATTTTTACTTTTAAATCCACGCGGGCGAAGCTCGTCTGGTATTCATTTCAACTCGATACCTTTACGCGCTGACAGCCAAACACACATTCAGACAGACAACAAAGTGATCCTGGTGCCTTTTGTGGTATGGAACCCTAATAATAGAACATTCTACTATTTACTGGTGGTAGGTCTCTCATACGTGAGAGTCCGCCGGGTTGGTACCACCACAATTTCTATTTCTGTCGCCAAGCAGCAATGTGTAGTCACTGTTGTTCCGTTTTGAAGGACATTTTAGCCAGTGTTACTACTGGACTTAATAAGAATATCTCATGTATCAGGATGAGTGCAGTGGAATACAAAACAATACTTTGTAATTTAAGACGTTAGATGGTGTAACTACAGGCTGTTCTCTATTAGGCGAACGGCAAGCTCTTCTCATCAATCAAAGCAATAAAAAAAAACACAAAACAAGAGCCTAACACGATTATGACCTTAGATTTTGAATTCAAAGACCAGAAAAGCAAGATCCCTCCATCTACATATTCTCCAAGCGAACTTCAGACACGATTGATACTTTTCGTGTTCATATAAATTATTTAGCGAGTTTTGTAGTACTTGATCTTGAATGTGAAATTTTTTCGTTATTTTCGAGGATTTCTGATTGAGTTAATCCTTGTAGAATCAGGGATACAGTTGTACTTTTTTTGTTTCTCCGTTCTTTTTAACATTAATTCGAATTACTGATGTAACTTTTAGCTACTGGACCCTTGAAAATTTGATTGAGAATATAAAATTCTATCTAAAATGTTTGTAATGCCTATGAGCATGAACATGAGCATCTGCTGAACCATAAGGACCCAAACTTTTTTCTCATAGACCACTTTCAAAATTGGTTCTGGTGGACCCGGTGCAGTTAAATTTCTACCATATTCCCCAGAATATAGGTTTTTAAAAGTAACAGTCGATGAGCTTCCTAAAATATTATCTGCCAACATTTTCGTTCTTTACTATCAAAACCAGATAAATTGTAGTGGTCCGTCGCGCACGAATTTTGAACCCTCTTTTTTGGTCCCACTGACGTAGACTCCCATGGAGTCTTGCGTGGACCCCGAGGGTCTCGGTACACTTTGAAAATCAATCCATTGGACCATTTTGAAAGGACGCGCTGTTTTTTGCCGAATAAAAAATGACATTTCAATGTAATTCATAAAGAGTTCAACACAACTACCGTTTGCGTCATTATGAATGCGTACAAAAATAAATTTAGAACAAATTTGTTTTACGCACACGAAGCCTACAAGTTTTGATAAATGTGTGCCTGAGCACTTGTTCGTGTACTGTGGCGGCAAGGAATCTGTGAGAAAGATCATAGAAACCGCGTCCTCTATAAAATTATATTTTATGTCCAATATAAAATGTCCTTAGTTGTATAAGCGACTTCATTTAAGTAATAATTAAATATTCTCATGTACCTTGACTTATCATAAGTGCAACTATGTTCGCCTACGTAATGAATAAAGCGTTTTTTTTTTGCTAAATGCTAAGTGCGGGTGATATTGTTGAAGGACCAAAACCTGGATTACTCTTCACTTTGGATACACGTTTTCAGTGGGAGTTTTATTTCCAAAATATACTTACACGGACACAGTCCCGAACATAAGCTACCTTACTCTATATTTATTTCCTAAATGAAATTCTTAATATCTTAGTTTTACTTTTCTTTAGGTCAAAACCTATTAAAGCAAAGCCGATTATAATTGCTTGCTGTTTGTTTGAGATATTCAACACGCTTTTAGTTTAGTTGCTAATACGCGATAAGACTGCGCCAGGGATGGCGAACCTTTAATGTTTAACGTGTCATTAATAAAAAATGGCCTGTAACGTGCCATCCAGGTGCCCCTTTATTGGCGACCAATTTTTAATGACCCATTTTTTTTTCTGGGTTCGGCAAAGTGACTTCACTGCACATTTTTATTGCTTTCAATGACGAGACGAGCGTGCCGTTCGCCTGATGGTAAGCGATACGACAGCCCAAAAACAGTAGAAACACCATCCAACACCTTGAAATACGAAATATTGTTTGGTAGTCCACTGCGCTCGTCATCCTTTGTTTGGTATTCTACTGCGCTCGCCATACTGAGACGTGAGATGATAAATCTCAATATATCCGGTAGTCACACTGGCTACAATGTCCTTCAAACCGGAACACAACAATGACTACACACTGTTGCTTGGCGGCAGAAATAAACATTAGGCGGACTCCCACACATGAGAGGCCTACCACCAGTAAAGCACCTAATGTCAAGCGAAGTGAAGCTCAAAGAAAGTTACATATTCAATGTATGGATATCCGCGTGCTCAAATTATTTTGTTATGTACCACCACTGGCACGCTTGCCGTTGGTTTGCCATCCCTGGACTAGGCATTGCTCGTGGCTCCAACTGAAATACCTTACTTGGATTAAAAGACCCAATTCTTTTTGTCGGTCACGGTAACCACAGCATCTGATGGCAAGTGGAGTGCGTTCGGATAGAGTATCGATTAATGAGAGATTATTATCACTAGCTAGTGGACACAAAAATGTATCCCAGCACTTTTTTCGGGAATAAAATTATCCTGTACCTTATTCATCCAGAGCAATATAGTTTCTTTGGAGACTAAACATACAAGCATCTTCATAAACTTACTCATTTATATTAGTAAGAAGTAAGTCAATCTAGGAGGGTTCTTCAGATTTGTTGACAGTGGGTTTAATTTTAAGCCCTTCCATGCCTCAGGGAGCACGTTAAGCAGCCCTTATACCTACTGTATTAATCGTACTCATATAATGGAGGTAAAGGTTGGAAAGT
Source organism: Manduca sexta (assembly GCF_014839805.1). Taxonomy (NCBI): domain Eukaryota; kingdom Metazoa; phylum Arthropoda; class Insecta; order Lepidoptera; family Sphingidae; genus Manduca; species Manduca sexta. The sequence continues at coordinate 5,681,463 of NC_051116.1, read as the reverse complement.
ATATACTTCTGAATTACTGCTCCGATTTTTTTTTTATTGCTTTGAATGACGAGACGAGCTTGCCGTTCGCCTCATGGTAAGCGATGCGACCGCCGATAAACAGATGAAACACCATCCAACACCTTGAATTACAAAGTAATGTTCAGTGTTCTACAGCGCTCGCCATTCTCAGACATGATATTTTAAGTCTTATTATGTCCAGTAGTTACACTGGCTACAAAGCCCTTCAAACCAGAACACAATAGGGTCTAAACACTGCTGCTTAGCGGCAGAAATAGACATTGCGTTGGTACCTACCCAGACGGACTTTCGCATATAAGAGACCTAGCACCAATAAGTTTTAAAATCTCTTTCTATAACTGACAGCTACATTGCAGTTGAATTCTGCGAAGTACTTTTATCCCTAAAATCGGCTTATAAGTTGCTAGAATCGCAAGCAAAAACTAGTTAAGTAAAGGCAACTGCTGATCACGACGGGTTGTTAATTACCAATTTTCATTCAGTCACTATTCTGAACGATAAATTGCCAATCATAATTTCGCTATTCACAACCAGGAGGCATGATAAACCACTTCACTGCACTAATTTACACTCGTGCAAGCAATGGAGGGAAAGCCAAGAGATGAGTGTATCACCTCGCATGATCAGTCCCATCACTTAGGAGCAGTTCTTGGGCAAGGGTCAAAGGACTCCACCAACAAGTCGAGCGTATTGGGAGTTGGCTCAAAAACCCATGAGGATAAAATCTACCACACGAGCTCATATCCCATCACTCAGAAGCAGTTCTTGGGCAAGGGTCAAAGGACTCCAACAAGTCGAGCGTGTTGGTTGTTGGCTCAAAAACCCATGAGTATAAAATCTACCACACGAGCTCATATCCCATCACTCAGAAGCAGTTCTTGGGCAAGGGTCAAAGGACTCCACCAACAAGTCGAGCGTATTGGGAGTTGGCTCAAAAACCCATGAGGATAAAATCTAACACACGAGCTCAGACGCGAACACGATACAGGACGAACCATAATAGATGATGTCTCATCCTTTCCCAGTGGCCGTCCTGAGCTGAAGTTCGTAGCCCGTTAGTAGCATGCCCTCAGCATAGTCGCTTAATTTCCAAGGGTTGCGAACCCCTAAAGCGCTCACCCAAAAGTCTACTGAGTTTGTATAAGCCGACACTAGTAATGTCATGTCACTCTAGACATGTTAAAAACGAGACGAAGCGAGTCTTAATGAAGCAATACAATAATATAACTTCTCATAATTCTAAATAATTAGAAAGAAAGAAATTTATTCAGCAACAAACACAAGGTACACACATACAAAACAAAGAAACAAAAATCACTTAAAACAGTTCGTTACAAATAAAGCTCAACAATATGCTAGCAGTGAAGCAAACACAGGTCTTCCGTTACAGTTTTGATCCCCAAACACAAACAAAGCAACAACCAAAACCAGTAAATGATAAATAGTTATTTCCAATACATTGAAACGAATAGAATACTTTTCCAATACCCGAGGTGACGTTAAACATTCCCTCTGGATTTCGTGAGACGGTACTATACAAATCTTCGTGTACGCTCACCTTGACATTGGAGACGTTCGCGTTATGACCCCTATAAATATGTCAATGGTGATTCATCGTCTTCAAAAAAAAAGGTTCTCAATTCGTTGTGTATGTGGTGTATTTATATCAATTACTGTGAGATCTAGGAGCCGATTTGTGTCATTCTTGTTAAGTTTATAGAAGATGCTCTTACAATGGTCCTATAAAGCGATATCTAGGAATAATTTAATAATTAGACATTAAGTCAATCAAATCAATCAATCTTCAGGAAGTGTTGTTACTATGAAGATATACTTTTATTGTCTTTTATTTATTTGAACAAATTGTTCGACATTTAAACAAAACTATTTATTTTTTATATTCTAGTTTAAGAGAATCCAAAGAAAAAAAAACGTCATTGAATCGTTAAATATTTAATACATTTTTTTAGTAATATACTTGGTACTGTTACCTCCGTTGATACTGTGGGAATGTCTGTACCTGCAAACAAAAACAAACGTTTAGTAAATGAAGTTCTTCATTAGTCTTTTATACAGAAATAAAGAAGTATTAAATTGAAATAGATATGAAGGCTACGTACCCGCAAAGAAAAAATATATTAGTGAATGAAGTTGTTAATTAGTCTTTTATATAAAGAAAGTAAGAAGTCTTGAACTAATTTAAATAGGTATTAAGACCTACACCAATCAGAGACCTCCCAGCAGGCACGTGGGCATTCAAAAGCTCAACTAATAACTATAATTAAATTATTATAGATCCAGACTGATCAATAGGTTCATAATGAAAATAAAGAACTCTTTCTTTGAGGTAACGCCTACAAACATTATTTTATTAATTTTAAACATACTCCTAGCAAAATAAAAGGCCGTACGTTAAGGGTTTGATTAAATACATCATCATTTTGATACTATAAAGACAGATTGTAAAGATATTTGGAAATTTGTTAGAAAGACATAGAAATTGCTGGACGGTTTTGGATTAATTGTGCAGAAAGACCTAATCCTTCATTGACATACAGGATTACTAGCCTAGAAAAGTGTACACTGCGACTTATTCCAAAGCTTTCAGACGAGCAGAGTCACGAGAGAAATCTAGTTAAGCAATAGTGCGTGAAAATGGGCAAGTTTTTAGTACTATGATTAGGTACCACCGCAATGTCTATTTCTGCCGCGAAGCAGCAGTGTGTAGTCACAGTTATGTTCCGGTTTGAAATACATTGTAGCCAGTGTAACTACTGGATATAATGAGATTTAACATCTCATGTCTCAGGATGGCGAGCGCAGTGGAATACCAAACAATACGTTGTAATTCAAGGTGTTGGATGGTGTTTCTACTGTTTAAGGCGGTCGTATCGCTTACCATCGGGCGAACGGCAAGCTCGTCATGTCATTCAAAGCAATAAAAAAAATCTCTCTTGATACTGATACGTATACCGCCACACCTAGACATCTTAATACATATTTCACATTTAACGTGCTATTAAGAAGCGGAACCTTTGTTCCTTTGTAAATTTAATTAAGACCAAAACAAGAAGTCATACGGTTCTTAGATTAATTAATTTAATAAAATTACCCCAAGGTTTGGAGATCAGTTCAAAGGACTTGGATATTAATTGCTTTTGATAAATTGTTTATTTTTACTATTGGGCTAATATTGCTGAGTTTCTTAGGTGCCTTTGTATGTTCGTAGAATGTAGATAAACCAGTGTAAGTTGAACTCTTTAGAGTATGAGGGTACGTTCCAGAGAGATGTAATTGAAAGGGTTATGACATTATTATTATTTGGACTATTCTATAGATAATACAGGACTAGTATTGATGAGGTTTGGGTTTCGAATCCCCAGTCGGTAATATTCAGCCTGGAGTCTGGAATTTAAGCTCCATATGACGCCACACCGCCAATCACCTCATGGGATCGCAATACACATGGCGAAAAGTGGGTGCATTAGTTGCGCCTCTGTCTACCCCATTGGGGAAAACGGCGTGATTGTGTATGGTATTATAATTTAACCTGACCTGAAAAATAAAAATCCTATTTTGGCGGCGCTTCTTTCGCTTTTTTTATCTTAAAATTAAAGTTAAGTAGTCAGTTCCATATCTTCCAATACGAAGTCTTTGATTCTCCAGGTACGGCTATAAGCTTCTACCAAAGCCAAAATTCCCGTACGCTCCAAGAATTACGGACACAATAGCAAGTCTCCACGTCTTAGAAGTCATCAAGGAAGTGAAACTTTACATTGATTGCATATTGGAACTCGGCAAGTTCCAAACGTCGTGAGTTAGACGTAAATAGAACTTGTACAAAACTTATCCTATACTAGGAGTCTCTCACGACTAACTGCTAGGAATTCGGCTTTTGACAAATAGTAAGCCCACTATTAAAAGGTCTTATGTTAATTTCAGATGATCCAAAATTAAGAAGAAATTCATGTTTGTAAACATTAGAGAAAGCAATTATTTATGATTCCGCTTTTATTGGATTGTTATTAGTGGAAATATTTGCTGAAAAAGTAATTTTTCACATCAAATATGATTCATTGATTCCTTCCTAGCCGAATTTCGACCAAGGCCACCAGTCTCAACGGAGATCAGTCAACTACGCAGGAGATATTATAGCGCACAAGTGTGTGCGCAATATACAGATGCACTCTCTGTTCCTTCATTCTCATAGTCTGGTGAGACGTCAATCCGACATGACCGGAGAGATCAGGCGCAGGACAAAACGGCTTTACGTGCTTTCCGAAGGAGTATCACACCGCCAACTTTCTAACTCCGAGTTGCGACTAAGTAATTTATTAGATGGAAAACCCCAGTAAATTTTCGGCCGATCCGGGATTCGAAATCATGATCTCAATGGTAGTTGTACTCCTACCGTGTACGCATTACAACTACGCCGACAACTCAGTCGAATTATCAAAATATATGGAACGTTATAATAATGACAGCGAAATATTTAAATACCATATCATGTGCGTAGTATGTCATTTCTTAGGATAAAGCTTATTCCGTACCAAGTTTCATTAAATATTATAATTTTTGTGAAAGGAATCCTGCCTATTCAAAGGGTTTTTATTAAAATACTCATAATTATTCTCATTGTCCAGTCTAGACACCCAATTTGGGATTTTTATTTCACATACAGCTGCCACAATGGTAATACCAACCCTGTATTTTATACTGTCTCACTGCTGAGCACGTGTCTTCTCTACTACTGAGAAGGTTTACCCGCTTATTCATAGACGTTTTTTTATCTAAGCACGGAGCATTGTTGTGATAACAAGTCTGTTTCTCAGCTTTGTTTATCTGACAGCCAACTAGATTCAAGTTGTATCTCAATATTAGCCAATCACAGCAGCCCTATGTCTACGCACTGAGAAGGCTGCCATACCGTCAGCACTGAAAACAGACTTGTTATCACAGAAATGCTTCATCCTTAGATAAAAAACGTCTATGAATAAGGGGGTTAGTCTTTAGTTCATCACGCCGACCTATTGACGCTTTGTGGACTTCACATACCATCAAAATTCTTGTGGAGAATTGTCAGATACGTAGGTTTCTTCACGATGTTTTCTTCACCGTTAAAGCAGAATAGTTGATTAACAACCTAATTTCGTAAGTAAGAGGTGTGTAGCGTATCCGAACGCCACTCGGTATGTCTATGGACAAAAACTAAAACGGAGTATTGTCTACGACAAGGGAACTTACGCACACCAAACACACGCAGTAGAGTGCGCGACTCTGTACAAACAAACGTTAAAATAAAAGGCCGTTACAAGAAGACCGATTTTTTACTATTAGCAGCCTCTACGGTGCTCGCAGAAAAACCTACATCCAGCGATCCCAAAGGTGTCTTTGGACCTTCGACTTGACAGTCCGTTCAATATCCAATTAGAAATTTACACAATGAGATTACAACAAAACACATCATTAGTGACGCTTGTATACAAAGTCGATTTACTATCGCAATTTATAGATACTCTAACAAGTCAATTATTACACTAATATGCTTTCGCTTATTCGCTTTAAAGTCTAAGTTATTCACTTTCCAACTGGCAATCAAAGTTTTTGGAATACGTTGCGTTGCAGTATAGTTAAGATGCTTTCCCGAATGAACGCAGCGATTATTAGTCGTAAACGCATGCGACATTTTTTATTTTATTACTTACTATGTGTTGCTTAGTATCGCTCGCATTGAAGTGACGGGGTAAACTAAAACTATAGAAAACTAACACGTTGAAAGGCTTTACCACTACAAAAGTCCCTGAATCACTATAGTCTGTACATAGTACATCGAAACATTTGCATTAAATATCAATAATCTACTAACATTCTGCAAAGTAAATAGGACCTGATAATAAGTACTCCAAAACCGCAAACAGACTTTGTGGGTCCAAAACCGCAGTGAATTTTTATTTGGCAAGGGATCAGAGGTTGATTTTGATCCCTTACTAACTAAAAATTCACAAATTCCAGACTCCGGCCTGATACTGAGCAGAAAACCTCAAATATCACTTTGCCCGGGATTCGAACCCAGGACCTCAGAGCGCTGCCGTACCGAGAAAGATATATAATAACACCGTTAAGGTGTTTTAAAATCAACAAAGGCGATTTTATAATCGGTTGCTTGGGATACGCACCTTAAATGTGCGCTGACCTTTAAACACGTGGGTGGCCGCAGTGCGCTTTTGGCAAGCGTTTGCCAGCGGCCCCAAGAGTATGGCATATAAAAAATGCATAGAGACTTTTGTACAAATTTGAACTTTATTTTTTACCATTTGACGCATAAATTAAAAGCGTATGAACGGGAAATACGGTGCATATTAGGCAAGAAATGTAAATAAATATTTAGTCGATTTTCAAATGATTCTTTTTTAAAACCTTTTCACAAAATCAATGTGAACTTTGTACAGGAATTAACCTTAATTATACTTTGCCATTTTTCATATTTTGCCTACGCCTCCGTCCGCATGAAAGTTTTTCCGGGATAAATATTTTCTGGGAATAAAAATTTGCCTTTAAGCTTTCAGGAGTAACGTAGCTTCGTACTAGTATAAAAAAAAAACATTATTGGTTTAGCTCCTAAGACAAGCGATTTCGAATAAAGTTTTCAGCTTTATAATATACTAGATTTTGCTCGTGGCTTCGCCCGCGTGAAGGAGTTTTCCGGGATAAAATTCCCACTATATATTTTCTTGGAATAGTAGCCTATAACCTTCCCAGGATCTTAAACTATCCCCATACCAAAAAAATCCGTTCAGTAATTTTTGAGAAAATCTATAACATACAGGCAGAAACGGGATCTTAGTTCTATAATATGTATAGATAGATAGCCAGAATATCGATCACTTCCCCAGAAACTTACCTTCACCTCTCCAATATCGCGATAACTACACCAAATAATCTCCCAAAAAACATTGACAGCAAACGTAAAAACAACAAGCAAAGTTAATAAGAAAAAATATTTGGCGTCCAAAATAGTTTTCGTACCAACAGGGGGCCCGTGGCAATTTGATTAGCTTGTTTGGGACTGGCTTGTTTACACTTCCACGATCACACGAGGTTAAATAATATAGTATTGTAAGGGCTGTCGCGTGTCACAGCAGACTCCACTGATGGTAAAGTGTTGTTTATTTAATACGGCAAGGAAACTTACTGCTTTTGGATATCAGGGCTCTCGCGTGTCATTGCTGACTCCACCGATTGTAAAGTGATGTATGAGTTAATTTTTTAATAGCGGTTCGGCACAGTGACTTACTGCATTGGGATATCAGGGCTGTCGCGTGTTATAGCTGACTCTGCTGATGGTGAAGTGATGTATAAGTTATTTTTTTAATAGACGCTCGGCACAGTAACGCACTGCATTTTGATATCAGGGCTGCCGCATGTCACAGCAGACTCCACCGTTTATAAAGTGATGTATAAGTTATTTTTTTAATACGGGCTCGATAAAGGAACCTACTACATTTGGATATCGGGGCTGTCGCGTGTCACAGCAGACTCCACAGATGGCAAAGTTATGTACCTATAAGTATTTTAATAGATTTATTCCATTAAACGTCTGTCACCCAAACAACATTAAATACCTAATCTATACTAAAATATAAAGAGGAAAAATTGAGGGTATGTTTGTAGTGGCTAATCTCTGGAACTACTAAACAAACTACTAAACTAAAAAATTCTTTCACTAATACGAAGCTACATTACTCCTTAGTACAATAGTCTACTTTTTATCCAAAAACTTTTCACGCGGGCGATGCCGCGGGCAAAAGCTAGTAGCCTATAAATAAACTAACGAAACGATCACATTTTATTATTATTCTCTAATAACAAAAATAAATGTACACAAAACTTGTATAATTTAACACGCACCACACAAATGGTGTCAAAACGACTGAAACTCACGCAAAACGAAATGAACTGTTTCATTCCGTTTAACTTAATTAAACCATAGTGGAGCACGTTAATCAGTTATTTTTTGGATGAAATTCCTTTTTGTTGACAAAATGTGGTATTGATTTTTTAATACGGGCAAAGTGAACACTGCACCTGGTAAGTGTAGTGAAGTCCAATAGAACATCCACGGATGAGATGATTATCCCTCGACAGTCGACACAATTATGCCGGCCTGTTGGTACCGGATTTACACAGGCTGGTCCCGGAACGCAACTCTTACGTGGGCCACTATGGCGAGTTTTAACACCTTGTGTAAGGTGGTTGGTATCTTGGCGGATATTAAATATACCACCAGCTAACACAATATTTTTTTACGTGTGTTAAGAATATTTAATTAATGTTTATGCTAATTTACTTTAAAACATAGACACGAACGTCCATATAAACTATTTGTTCAAAAACTGAACCAAAATGGCACCCAAAATATCACTGTTATAACTTATTTATTCACTTGAACAACAAATAATTTTACTTATTTGACTAATATTTTTTATTCAAATCCAGGTTTACACTTAGACTCGAGTTCTTATATCATGAGCGCCACTCAGTACACAACCACAAACTGTCAATATTGACCGTACTTAAGTCAGTTTGAATGGATTGCAGTTAAATTCAGTTGAACACAGTAAACGGAACACAGAGTTCGGTACGCCAAATCTCGTACGTAGTACATATATGTATATCGGTGCTTTTAAACTATATCATTAATATTATTTTGACAAAACCTAATATTACTATAACAATTATTTTTGCATTATTATTAAGGTAGCATGGACACTAACGAAACTTATACTTATTTGATCAGGTGATGTAGGAATTTGTAGCTTATTTGTTGCTAATAAATAAACAAAAGCTGGCTTGAGCTAAAAAAATCCTTATTGAGGTGACTAATTAGCAACAAATTAGCTATAAATTGTAAAATGTATTTGGTTTAATTCTGCTTAGTTGCTACTGCTACCTTCATAGAGCTCACAGTAATCAGTACAGCTTGGCGACAGAAATAGACTATGCCACCCACCCAGACTGGATGAAAAATCACCTATTTATACGCCTGCATAAAATCATGTCTCAAGAACACATTAAAAATTCCCACACATATCTCTAACTTCTCAGTACTTCAATTAATCCCTTAATATATTTCAAGTACTGCTATTTAAAAGCGATCTCAATTACTTGGGAATGATTTATGTACCTAAAATCGTTAAGCATCAAGATAAATCAATAATCTGAACCTAAAAGACCGGCTACCAGACTTCAAGACAATGTAAGAGCATTCTGCATAAATCGGACCACCCAGAGCTAAACGTTTTAAAAGATATTATAAATTTGATTTTTCGGATGACCAACATCTTCATTCGTCCCCTGACCATGAAGGCTGCAAAGTCTGCGAAACCTTAGGAGAAAATTATAAATTGACAACTGCGATTTATGGAAAACCGGGTGATATGAAAAAATATAAAGCATTTTACATTGATGATTGCTATTTCACGGTAGATTGAAAAACCATCACATAAGCGCAAAATAGGATACCGGACTCATTTTTGTTCTTTACTTTTATCAAATATTTACATAATATAAATTATAACACAGAAGGAATTTTTAAAATCCGGTAAAAAATCAACAAGTTATAAGTCTTTAAATTTCGGTGGAAGGGGTAATTAACAAGAAACAGAAATGAGACGAAATATCCACATGTGACGTCATCGGGAATTACGACGCGAGCGAAAGAAAGAGATGAAGCGATATCCCCACATCGCGCCCACTTCTGCACATTACAATATTTTAAATATGAATTACTCGCTCATTTTTTAACCAATTTTTATGCAGTTTTCGCAGCAGTGCTTCTTTTTCGTATTATTAACCATTATATATAGAATAATGGACAAAATCAAGCATAGGCCGGTCCCCTATTTTTGTAAGAAAATTTATCCAATTACCACTCTATATAATCTTACAACTCTTTGCTCAAGGTCTAAATTTCAGGCAAATTGACTTCAGACCGAAAAATAAAAAACAATAACTCACGAAAGGAACGTCACGACGTCGCGAATAGTCGTAAAGCGTGTACCGACGAGTTTACGACCATAGCACATGAATCGGATTTAAAAACAAATTTGGCTTTTTTCGTGACTAGTGGAAATTGAAATAAAAACTGAAAAAGTCACAGGCGAAATTCTAAATTTCGTTTACTTGTACGACATACTTAAAACACGCATTTATCCCCGAAGCGGTATGCAGAGGCGCAACCAGGGCACCCACTTTTCGCCAAGTGTGTTCCGTCCTATGATATGATGGGGCGAGCCTATCGCCATATCGCGCATAAAGTCCTTACTCCGGGCTGATACTGCGCCGAAAAACCCAAATATTACTTTGCCTAACCCGGGATTCGACACTAGGACCTGAGACAAACTGCGGATTTTCATTTTGCTTCTTATCAAAACCGTTTTGGGAACTTTAGTGATATTTCAAAAATCTCATTCATCAAACACGCGAACTATCATTCGCGTGAAGTTAAATAAAATAGTCGATAAGTTTCCTGAAACTTTCCAATATTTTTTTTTATTTTTTTTGTTTCCTTATGAACCTTCTATAAGGTATTAGAAAACTAAAATTAAATTACTGAAATCTGTTAACACGATCTCAAATGGTCTTTGCCAAAAGGGCGAAAAGCGTTTGATCCTATTTTTTTTATTAGCAGCCACTAGGGCATCTGTTTAACAATAATTTTGAAACTCCATCTGAATTTACTTTTCGGTGCAGGGTAGTTTGTCGCGGTCGTACAAAAACGTTTATTTAAGCCCGTACCTCCACCAAAGCGGCTCGTTAACCGTATTTTATAAGTTAGTCGAAAGCAACACGGTTTTACTCACGTCTATGTAGTCGGAATCGCCGACCAGTTTCAACCTATTAAGTAGGTCATCCTCAAGGGCGAGTGCTAAGAGGAAGAAAAGAAAATTAAACATCGTATTTTTACAGTATGTTATCTTCAGTTCGTTATTTTTTTATAATGTGGGCATTCTTTCATCAATTTCATATTTGCAACTAAAATTATGGATTACGTATATCTCCGAATAAAAACATCATCGCAATTTCCAACCAACTACTAAATAGACAATTCAATAAGAAAAATTTCGATACCTTATAATTATCAAAAAAAACTAAAATTGATACTTCAAAACAATTATTAGTAAATCTACATTCAGTCGTGCGCCGTAAATGCATGGAATGAACGTTCAAGGCCATTCGGGAGCCTTAAGTGTTAGCCGCAGATATGACGTAACTAGGTGCGACGTCCGCAATCGACTATTTATCACGCATCACCCCCAGAGGCATCCACAAGTTTCCGCAGCGATAATCTGCATTAAAATCAATACGTGTACTGCATAACGAGTCCACATTTACATACGACATAACTTAGAATGTGAACTGACTAGGTATTAATAAATGAAACTCAGTTCCGCTCTCAAGTGCGATAGCTGAGGCGCTGTCGAAGGAAAGACGGCATCTTGAGATAGTCGCCAAATAAACCCACGTTATGATCACCTAAAATAAAGTTTTAAGTCAAAATATGTGATTTTGATAGCTGGCTGATTATGCAGTGCCGGCTCAGCTGAGATTGAGCTCTTAAGTGACAGCTTAAGCTTGGTTTATTGAATAGTGCAATGCATTGAATATCTACTTGAAATTTTAATAAAAATTGAGTTTGATTTTTTAAACGAACCCTTGTTAATTTTACTTACCATTTTACACTAAAAAATTACACTTGTAAATTTTGCATCTACATTTGAATAACTTATTGTAACATGTAATTATCAAGATGATAAGTATGTGGTTTAATTTAGTAACACAATGTCAAAATGACCCTCTATATTCTAATACAGAGGCTCATTTTGACATTGTGTTACTAATATAATAAGTACTATTTTGCAATAGACTGTCCAGTCCCACCGTAAATACCTCATTACTTTAACTTTATCCAATTCAATATTGTTTTACCATTAAAAGTAAAGTGAAGCGTCGTAATTCGGCCAAACTAAAATTAAACTCGAGTTAAAATGACGCGTAGCGACATTTTATTAATAAACTTTTGGACGGACGCGGGGCGTATGACGGTAAATTACAACCAATTTCGTTACCACAAAAACTCATTAATTTAACTTTAATTTGGGAGCGGTACGGCATTTTATTGTATTTAGGAAGTTGCGTTGTATTGATGCTTTATTAAAGTGAAGTTTATTTGTAACCTCTTATTTTTTATATACGTGCATGAGAAAGTGACCCCACTTCATGGTAAGTGGAATTGGGTCCAACAGAATGTCGAATGACGAGAGATTACCCCTTGACAGTCGACACAATTATGTCGGCCTGTTGGAACCCGATATACCTACACAGGCTGATGCCGGAACGCGACACACTTACGTGGGCCACTATTTTAACATCTTGTGTAAGGTGATTGCTAACCGAACGGATATAAAATACTCTTACACCCTACCATAAGCAAATTTAACTTATTGAACAGAGCGGTAAGATGGAACAACCTCCCACAGGATCAGTGCCGAATTTAATTTTTTTATGAGTGTAGGCCACTTTATTTCCGCCGCCCCATCTAGGTAGGTTTATGTATTTATGCATGTATGTATGTACGTAGGTTTCTAAAATACTTAACAAGTTTTCATTTGTTTGTAATATGGAAGGTACTAAAGTTAAATAACTCACTCACTCGATTTAATTAAACGAATAATTAATTAAATCGTGTGAGCGTCCTCTGAAACCTGCCGCCCATAGACCGCGGCTTATACGGCCTATTTACAAATCCAGGACTGCACAGGATATGGTCGCAGCAGAAAAAATAAACAGGTTTAACAACAAACTTGACAAATATTTAGCTAGGAAGTGAAACCGGTATCAAGAATTGCAGGATTCAGGCATATAGAAAATAGAGGTTATTGCATGTGGTGCTTGCAATAAATAATACAAGTACAGCACTACACGCCTGCGATGTGAATATATTTTTTTTATCTCCCCTTCAGTCAACACCATGGGATACGTGCGAACGGTATACTGCGATGTGACAATTAGGAGGCCAGCGCAGCACAATGCTGTGTTGCGAATCGAGCCACAACACAGAGTTCGTTTTCAGTGGACACCTTATCGATGGCTCCTAAGTAAACTACTGTAACTGAAATTAGCGATATTCACTTTTTTAACGTTTCGTTATGTAGTTACTGTTTACTACCAAAACCCATTAAAAAAAAGTTTATAAATGATTGTTCATGAAGTGTTTTTCGTTTATTAACTTTAGAATGAAATGGGTTTAGCTGTACAGTACCTAGATAAAGAAACGTGAATGTCAATTTGAATGTACACTTTTCCAAATACGATAGTTTACTTAGGAGCCGTAGCCATATATATACATAGCGGCGATAGCCTAGTTGGTTGTGGAACGGACGGCCGAGACGAATGACCGCAGGTTCAAAACCCATGGGCACACACCTCTGACTTTTCTAAAATGATTACAGGAGTTGTAGTGGTGGGTGTGGGGGCGGGAAAGGGTCTTTTCTAAAATGATGTGTGTATTCTTTGTGAATTATCGCTTGCTTTAACGGTGAAGGAAAACATCGTGAGGAAACCTGCACACCTGAGAAGTTCTCCTTAGGAATTTCGAGGGTGTGTGAAGTCTACCAATCCGCACTAGGCCAGCGTGGTGGACTAAGGCCTAATCCCTCTCAGAAGTAGAGGAGGCCCGTCAGTGGCACAGTATATAATACAGGGCTGATATTATATACTTAGGAGCCATCGTTATATTATTTGAATTGCCTGATAACAAATAATAACTTTACACATTGAAAGCCGGTATTTAATATGCAACCACTGATCACTGTAGAATTTAGGTTACACAATACACGCTTCCATTTCGTATTATTCTCAGTATACCCCTTTCTATGATATGAATAGGACTGCACTGCAGTCGCAGTTACGTATTCGGCGGAAATTAATCATAACTCGTTGTCGGATGGTTCAGTATATGGGTCGAAAGAGATGGAAGTACTAATTAGATTTTAGCTGATTCAAAGTTCAGTTACCTCTACTTTTAAGCCATAAGTGAGATAAATTCTATAAGTTATTTTGGTTGTGATTGTAAGAGAATGTCTTAAAGGAATCATTTGTATTGGCAAACATTAGTGTTTTTTGATTAAATCAAAGGACGGAACACATTGCGAATAAGCCCTGGTTGCGCCTTTGCCTACCCGGGGATGAAGGCGTTAAGACTTATTATTTTAAAAATTATACATATTTATACACAATATGGAAGATCGAACATGTTTATATATATATACGCTAACTAATCCAACATCTATATATATAAAAAATAATCCCTATCTCCCTTGGTCACACCATCACGCATGAACGGCTGGACCGATTTCACTATATATTTTTTTGTTGTGTTTGTTATTGTCGGGAGAAGGATCTTATGAAAGAAAAAATCAGCGATTGACACAATGCGCGCTGCAAATTCATAGTTAAGACGGGACAACGTCTGTCGGGTCAACTAGTAAGCGATAAAGGTTATTTGGTAAATAAATAAACCATGTCATGGAAATACTGAATGGAATATAGAATGAACTTTTTTCATACATTAGCTTGCCTGCGAATCCGCCTGCGTGATGAAAAATAGACTATAGCATTAAGGAGTAATGTAGCTTCCTAATACTGAAAATCAAAATATGTTTAGTAGTTCTTGAGATTACCGCGTTCAAATATATTTCAGCTCTATATATTAGTATATTAACATTTTTAATCCGGAAAATAATTCTTGGAATGCTCTTTTACACTAGAAAAATACCTGTCAAAGTCACTCAATGTAGCATCGAAAACTTGACAAAGACTACTGTACCGTTTCACAAATAGGGTCCAATTTACGGTAAAGAGCGTATGAATAAGCGGTCCAATTGTCCACTGCCATTTCCACCGACGTGGTATCAAAGAAAATTGATTACTGGAACTTCGTTGAATACTATTGAAGTGTGGACATTGTGGTCATCTTGATCAAACGATATAAGACTTTAAATAGAGAATGTTTAAAGGTAAAAATGAATTATTTCGAACAATTGTCATGCTTGGTCAAACGATATAATTTTAAATGGGACTGCGTAAAGGTAAATTAATTATTTCGTACAATTATTTTTTAAGTATAGACATTGACGTATATTTTATAGACACGAACGTCCAGATCTCAGGGTCCATATAAACTATGTTTTTCAAAATCTGCACCAAAACGCCAGCATTATAACCAAATTAATCACTTGAATAACAAAATTTTATTTATTTGACTAATATTTTTTATTCACATCCAGGTTTACACTTATACTCGAGTTCTTATATTATGAACGCCACTCCGTACATAACCACACACTATCCATGTTGAAATCATACTAAAGGATTACTGGTGGTGGATCTGTCATATGTGAGAGTCCGCCTGGGTAGGTACCACCGCAATGTCTATTTTAGCCGCTAAGCAGCGGTGTGTGGTCACTGTTGTGTTCCGGTTTAAACATTGTAGCCAGGGTAACTACTGGTCATAATAAGATTTAACATCTCATGTCTCAGGATGGCGAGGCAGTGGAATACCAAACAATACTTTGTAATTCATGTTGTTGGATGGTGTTATTACTGTTTATGGGCGGTCGTATCGCTTAGCATCAGACAAACGGCAAGCTCGTCTCGTAATTCAAAGCAATAATAAAAAACACTATGTCGTTCCAACCTTGAGAATTTCATAAGTGTTAAACCCACACGCTCAGTATAAAATTAGGCACAACATGTTACCCCTACGTGCTGTGACCTTTAAGAACTTTTGAAAAATTACGATCGCGCCGTGATATTTATTCGACCTTGGTTTAGTGGCGTATAGGGGCGTAGGTTCGATTTCGGTCGAGAAAAATGATAGGGCTTCGTGCCTCAAAAGGAACCCTTTACGATCGCATTTTTGCCCGTCTGTCTGCCTGATGTAATATTATTGTTCTATCCAACTCAAAAATAGACCAATCAGAACCAAGTATTTTTGACACGCTTACAAATGAGTTGTCTGATTGGTTCATTCTCGGAATCGAATTGAAGGTTGAGATTGGGATATTTTATTGAAAACCGCTGTTAATCGGGCTTATATAAGGTATTTTTGTTTTTTCTTTTTTTTTATAAGCAAAATGCGGGCTTATATACGGCATTTTCCTGTTTTCCTTTTTGCAAGCTATGTGACCCCACCGTACCTGATAGTAAGTGAAGTGGCGTCCAATAGAATTTCGACTGACGAGAGATGACTACGCCCGGCAGTCGACACAATTATGCCGGCCTATTGGAACTGGATATAAACAAGCTGATTCCAGAACGAGACACAATTACGTCGCCCACTATCACGGGTTGAAACACTGTATGGTGGGCGTTATCCGGCTAGATATATATAAAATATATCCTACCACCAGCAAAAACCTGTTACATAAACTTAAAACAAAAAGAATTGGGCCTAGTGCGGATTGGCAGACTTCAATGACCCTCGAAATTCGTATGGAGAACTTCTCAGTTATGCAGGTTTCATCACGATGTTTTCCTTCTTGTTAAAGCAAGCGATAATTCACAAAAAATACAAACATCATTTTAGAAAAGTCAGCGGTGTCCTTAAGATTTGCACCTGCGGACATTTGTCTCAGCAGTCCGTTCCATACCCAACAAAGCTATCGCCACTTATTAATAATAATATACTTATATTGAAATCTGGCCAAGTGGTAAAAACTAAAATCTAACAAAAGCCAGATTTTCCATCTTTATACCTCAAAACTTCTATACCGTCGTAAGTGCTATGTTTTGCGTCACTAACACCGCTACCCCACTTTAATCCCGTTTTCCCCCTAAGCTTTATCACAGGCATCCATTAGCCTGTTTTGAAAAAGCCTGAAATGTAAAACAAAGTTGAAATCCGTAAAATGTTTGTAGTTTCGTCAGTGTTAGATGATGTAATTGAGACCGAAGCGGTTACACATTAGAGTTGATAATTGATATTTATATGGGGTCATTTTGACATTGAGTTATGCCAATTACTAGGATAAATAGTAGCCAAATTTCGTTTTTTTTTATTGCTTAGAATGACGAGACGAGCTTGCCGTTTGCCTGATGGTAAGCGATACGACCGCCCATAAACAGTAGAAACACCATCTAACGCCTTGAATTAAAAACTGTGGTATGGTATTCCACTGTGCTCACCATCCCGAGACATGAGATGTTAAGTCTTATTATGTCCAATAGTTACACCGACTACAATGTTCTTCAAAACTAAACACTACTGCTTGGCGGCAGAAATAGACATTGCGGTGGTATCTACCCAGGCGGATTTTCACTTATGAGAGACCTATCAAGAGTTACGTCCGTTCCGTTCAGTTTTCTCTATATTCTTCTAACATATATTTTTTTTACAAATCTACGCATTTATAGTGTTACTAAGATAAGAAAAGTGAGATAGGATATATATTTATACCAAGACATGTTGAATGGAAGACAAGGAAAGTAGGTTTTATTAAATTTATCTGAAGACTGCGGGCTATCTTTAGCATCTTGACGCGCAGTTTTTCCCAGCTCATTCATTATTCACACAGCAACCCCGACAAAGGCGTTTAACTTATTTATATACGTGAAATGAACAATTTGTATTGAAATTTTTTTGTAAACATTTATGAAGTATGAAACAGTTTATTAGTCTACATACTGAGACGAAATGCTGCTGCGTGATATAAATGAAACGAACATTTTAAATGCTTTGAGAATTTTTGTAAACGTTTATTAAGTTAAAAATAAGGCGTTTAAATTATTATAATAATATTTAAATCACTTACAAAATAAAATGGGAATGTATTCTTACCTAGTCGAATTATTTTTTTTATCTTAGAACATTTTTGTTTTTATTCGAACACAGCGAAATGACTAACTTTACTTGAAGGTCGCTATAGTGTTGACTGGCGATCGATTACCCCACACAAGTCGACACAATTATGCCAACCTGTTAGAACCTTTTTTGAGTATTCTTCATCGGTTTCCCTCTCTTAAATACCAGCAGAAATCTGCCAAGCAAAAATCGGTTCAATAGTTTTGCCATTGATTAATAACCAAGCGTGGTTTTAGCATGCATGAGAACTGCATATTTGGCTTCCAGTTTAATGATTTCCGACATGACTTACCATACATCGGACTTTATAAATATTGTACTACCATGAATATAATTTGCGTTATTTCATTTCTAGTAAAAGCGGTGATAGCCTAGTTGGAAGTGGAACGGACTGCCGAGACGAATGTCTGCAGGTTCAAATCCCAAGGGCGCCTATGACTTTTCTAAAATTATGACGAATTTCCGCAGGTTCAAGATCCAAGGACCTCTGAATTTTCTGAAGAAATAATTGTATTATTTGTGAATTATCGCTTGCTTTAACGATGAAGCAAAACATCGTGAGGAAACCTGCATACCTGAGAATATGTGAACAATAAGAAGAAGAATATGTTAACTCCTATAGGAGTTTTGAAGGTGTGTGAAGTCTACCAATCCTCACTAGGCCAGCGTGGTGGACTAAGGCCTAATTCCTCTGCATAGTAGAGGAGGGCCGTGCCCAGCAGTGGGACAGTATATAATACAGGGCTGGTATTTGTATTTATTTATACCTATCACTTAGTAGCGTAGTTGTTTTACGGTACAACTACAGTGCTGAGGTGTCGGGTTCGATCCCGAGTCAGGCAAAGTGATATTGTGATATTCTACTCAGTATCAGTCTGAAGTCTGCAATTTGTGCCCGATATGGCTACAGACTATCACATAATGGTTATGGTTACATGGTAAAAATGGATGCATCACTGCTTACCCCTTCGAGAATCAAGGCGTGGGTATTATCTCTATGTTGCCGCCGTAGCTTCAAAGTATTAAAACCGTTGCAGTACTTACTGGATCATTTCATCCAGATCTATTTCCGCTTATTTAGAACGTGTAAACACGATCTCTTTCAATGTTTACAACGTTTCGCAACTCTAAGTGGAAGAAATCTGTTATGGTCGGTAAACAGTTTAAAACATACGATATTTTTCTAACTATAGTGTTTATTGATTCATCTTTGATAACTATGTAAAATACTTTATGGACATTTAAAAAGGCAAAAGAAAGAAAGAATGTAATGAAAGAAATTATGTTTACTGAGAAATTTTAATGGAATCAAACCTTGCGTTGTTAGTAATTGAATAAGCTTAAAATTATTTAACGAACATTTACAGTCATTTTGGCATTCAGTTACTATATGAAACCACGTACTCGTTTACCTCTGCTAACATTGTGCCAAAAATCACCAATGATTAATGAATCAACAAATATCCGATTTTAGTTTTCTAATTATTTAATCATTTTGTTGTTTAGTGTGTAAGTGTATTTCTGACTGACATATTTTTTTACGTATAGAAGAAGTGACCTGGGTATGTAAAATTAAAATTACTTTTTATTAATATTTATTTTGTTTTAAACTTATACTTTTTATGTTATAGCTATGGTTAAAGTAACTTATTGTAAAGTATTGTTAAGTGTATTATTTAATTTTTTAACGTAATGTCAATTTTACCCTTTTTCTAAATAGATTTTTAAATTTTCATAACTTATTTATCCATTAAAGTTCTTTAAACACTTTCAAGATCTTTAACTCACTTTAAGGTACAACAAACAAGCAGTATCATACATTTTGATTATCGATTTTATTTATTTATCGATATACCCGTAACATTACAAAATAAACTCTATTTACAACGTTATAAAATGTAAATCACCTTCCGAGATTAGTATCGGTCGTGTTATGGTACATTAAGATTTTTATTCTGAACATAATAAAGACTATATTTGATTGCGCGGAGTTTTATTAGTTCACCGAGGTTCAAGGATTCATGTACCAACATATGTGACGATACGTTACCGTGACGATTTTTTGTGAAAATAAATAAAACACAAACACACATCACGCCTTTGTCCGCGAACGGGTAGGCTGTGATCCAAACATGTCACCTACTTTTCGTCTGTGTTCCCTCTATGATGGGAGGCGAGCCTATTGCCATAACGAGCACAAATTCCAACTTCGGGCTGATATTGAGTAGAAAAACACATCCCTGCCTGACCTGGGATTCGAACTTAGGCATCCAAGCGCGCACGCAACACAACTGTGCCCCCCAGTGTTGACTACGAGGTCCGATACCAAAAAAAAAATAACTACGATTTGACAAACACTATTCCATATTTAATAAAGTAAAATTCTTTTATCAAAATACAAACTTTTTCATTTCTCACTTTTATTAGTAGAATTTTTTTTTACCAATAAATTACATTGTAACTAGTGTAACTTCTTGACATAATAAGACTTAACATCTCATGTCTCGAGATGCCGAGCGCAGTGGAATACTACAATATATTGTAATTCAAGTTGTTGGATAGTGTTTCTACTGTTAATGGGCGGTCGTATCGCTTACCATCAGGCGAACGGCAAACTCGTCATTGAAAGCAATAAAAATCATGCCAGATTAAAACGTGTTCCATTCCCAACCCGGAAACGTAAAACATAACTTATTCTACAGTTGTATAGCTGCACGAGGGTAGATGTAAATGAAACGCGCTTAACATTTCCACTCATTTCCTGTTCAAGTAATAAAATCATCCCTAAACGGTTTATCTTATTATTATGGTTATGTTCTTAATTATATTCAATTACTGTAAACGCGAGTGAAATTAGTATTCACTGTTTATTTAATCTTGCTTTTCTATCTCTTGTTTAGAGCGGTGGCGTCAGTACCATCAATGGGGTGAATAGGTCCCTATTAATGACTTCACGTGTACATGCGAAAGTTTGCTAAAATGTTTGTTAGAAGTAAACGGAGAAACAGCCGACTGGATTTGCCTGAAATTTAGCATACAAATAAACCCCAGACCTCAGCACTGCAGTAGGAACACAACTAGGGCAATCAGTATTTTTGGCTCATCAAGTAATGATGATCAAGTACATCTAGAAATGAATGGCCACAATTCATTCAGGCAATCTAGATCAACAAACTCAGGAATTTTATATTTAATATTATCTCAAAAGATCTCAAGGCGGTCGGCAGTATCGGTTAAGGAATCCCAATAGACATGATATTTAGAGATTAAAGGTCAGACTTCATCCCAATCTAGCGCATACCGAAGATTTGTGCATTTTTCTTTACACTACATACATTTTATACTAAGTTACAACACTCCAGGAAGTCCTCAGTTAGATTCCCATCAAACATCGTTCGATAAAAACAAATTAAATGCATTTGATATATCTCCCATTTTGAGAAATAAACAAATCTTATTCATTCCGAAAATACACGCGTCAGTTCTCCATCAACCAATAGCTCGCTATACCATTATGATTTTAGGTTTCTGTACCGATTTGTAAATTGATGTATTTCGGAATAGCTTTTGGCTTTGTTTACGAAACTTTAGCTATATATATGGGTGGACGATTCGTGACGATCACATCGTTTAGAATTTAGTAATGTCCAATATCCATGCCAGGGTGACTGATATATTTGACGATAAGGGGTTCCGTGATTTTAGAGTTTAGCAGTTTCCACCCCAAGGTAAGCTAGATAAGGCTTATAATAAAAACAATAGAAATAGAGATTGTTTTCTGTTGCCTATAATACGACTTTTGACTAAATTTAGCCAATGTTAAAATGAAAAATTTATCAAATCTTCAATTATTTTATTAGTATTTGGTACACAACCTGTTTTCATGGAGGATTATGTCGCATAGGCCGTCGTGTAAAACTCTAGATATGGTCATATTTGCAATTGAATGATGCTGCCAGACTTCGAGATACTGTGAGCTCATTCTACATATATCGGACCGTCAATAGATAAAAAGATGTATTATTGTAAAATGAAGACAGATATTATAACTTTGATTTTGATAACAAACACCTCAGTCCACCTCGTTAACACGAAGGCTGCAGTCTTTGAAATGTCGCGGGAAAAATATAATATAATACCGCGATAAAATCCGCAAATTAGTTTGTTTCAATGATGAGCCAAAAAGCCGTTAGGTTGAGAACCACATAAACACTAGTAGTATTACTATTAGTCTTTCCATTATTAGTTTCAATAAACGGCAATATTTTCCAAGTGACTCCCGTACTTCCTTGCCTAAAGAAATATAATAAAGAGTATAAATTTAATTCTTTCAAAATACTGTTTTGGTTTATTAAAACCAATATAATTCAAAACAAACAGTCCTGGTATAAATCCATTTATTTTAGCAACTGGTTTTTCGTTTTTGAACTGCAAAAGCCGATATTTTTGCAGTGGGTTTAACATGAATTATAAATATTCAATGTTTTTAGAACACATTTTTTCCTTTTCAATAGCCAATCGGGGATATTTTTAAAAATCAAAACTAAACTCGAAATAGCTTTCTCAAATAAAGACTGACCAAATACAATAATAATTTATGAAGATTATTCCCTTATTTAGTAATAATAGTTTTAATTTTACAAAACACTGTTTGAAATATATTTTATGTATCATATGAGTGAAAAATAAAAAAATATATACCTAGTCTTGCCATAAATATTGTAATAAAGAAAAAAGAAAATTGTTAACTGCAAATAACATTTATTACTTTTACAGTGTGTCAGTTTAATACATAAATATAAAACAATTAAAAATATAAAAAGCTTATTCGAAGTGGTCTCCATTGGCTGCAATACAGTCCTTTAAACGATGAGGCCAGTTATCAATAGAAGCACGCACTCTTTCCATGGGAAAATTCTTCACTGCCAATCGTATAGATTGTTTTAGGGACTCCAAATTATCATGGCGTTTAGAGCAAGCTGTACTCTCTAAAACTGACCACAAATCATAATCCAGCGGATTAAGATCGGGACTAGACGACGGCCAGTCTTCAGCTCTGATGAAGTCCGAAACGTTCGATTCCAACCAAGACTGCGTGGACCGAGCTTTATGACCCGGCGCCGAGTCTTGCTGGAAGGACCATACTTGGTTATTGAACATGGTGATGTTAAGGGGCTTAACTACCTTCTCAAGAATGGTATCTTGATACACTTGTGCCGATGTTTTGATACCTTTTCACAAAAATATGGCTCAGTCACTCCTTCATAGCTAACACCCCACCAAACCATCACTGAAGTCGGATAATGTCCACGTTGCACTCTGTCGACTAATTGGGAAGCTTCCTTAGAGCTTTGAGCATAAATACGGTCATTTTGTTTGTTAAAATGTTGCTCAATTGTAAAAATTTTCTCATCCGTAAACAAAATTTTTCTGTGACCTCCCTTTGCGTACCGCTTCAGTAGTTGTTTCGATTTTACCACCCTATTCTTCTTTAAATTATCAGTTAAGAAATGGCCAGTGCGTCTCTTATAGGCTGCAAGTCCTAAGTCATCTTTTAAAATACGCGACATGGTTCTAGGTGCTATCTTCATTTCCCGAGATAAAATCTTTTGCTTTCGGACAGGATTTCTTCGAATTCTTTCCCTTACTGCTTTGACCACCTTTTTCGTACGAACACTACGTGGACGGCCAGATCTTTTTCTGTCACAAACAGAGGAGGTCTCATTGTACCTATTAATAGCCCGGTACACAAACATTTTACTAATACCAAGTGTATGGAGAGTTTTAAAAATTGCATTTGGCTCCATACCTACTTTGTGTAATGCTATCACAGCGATTCGGTTCTCTTTATCACCCCACACCATTTTAATATCGCAAAATATTTTACAATGTATTGGCGCCAAAATGAGAAAACACAATGAACAATCGTATAAAAATGACAGATTCGAAATTCAAATGTAATATTTTTTTATAATTAAGTGTAACAGTATTTATGGCCAGACTAAGTATATAAAAAGCGGCGATAGCCTAGTTAGGTGTGGAACGGACTCCTATACGAATGTCCGCAGGTTAAAATCCCAAGGGCTCACACCTCTGACTTTTCTAAAAAATCATGTGTGTATTCTCTGTGAATTTATCGTTCACTTTAACGGTGAAGGAAAACATCGTGAGGAAACCTGCACATCCGAGAAGTTCTCTATAGGAATTTTGAAGGTGTGTGAAGTCTACCAATCCGCACTAGGCCAGCGTGGTGGACTAAGGCCTAATCCCTCTCAGTAGAAGTATAAACATACATCCTTCTTCAAAACAAAACCAAACAAAATCCGTTTTCCAAATAACCACGATTTATAACAAAAATATATAAAACAGACACATCTATTAATTTTTATAGACGAATTCAGTGGAAAATGAATGGTGTTTTCTGCGAAAACTTTTAGCGCTATAAACGTTTGATCGACATGATCCGGTAAGTGTGTTATTGCTTATATTCGTCATTCCCATAGTTTACGAGTTCGGCCTCTTTTTTTAAGTGGTCTGGATTATAAGACAGGAGATGGATCAAAATTTATCTGATGTTTTTGGTATTTTGAAAACTTACGCTATTGCATCATTGGTCATAGCCAAAAACAAAAGCTGAGTTGAAATATTGTCAAGAATGGGCTGACAGTGTTAATTTTGAGACTTTCTATTTCTAATTCTAGCTTAATATTAGTGAAAAAAAAAATCAGTCGTACCACTAACAGCTAAAAATTTGTAAAATGTAGGTTATTTTAATTTTGACTGCGTTTGACCAATACCTCAGTCCCTACCGTGACCATGAAGTCTGCAAAGTCTTCGAAACGTCGGGAGAAAAATATAAAAACCGCGATAAATTCCGAAATATAGTTTCATTTTAATTAAAAAAAAATAATTGTTTTATTAGTTCCTGAGATGAGCAAGTTCAAACAAACTCTTTAGCTTTATATATACGTATAGATTGCTTGTGTTTTTTATTAACCCTCTTAGTCCTACACAATATAATTTTTCCTTACGTTATGGTTTGTCATTTTTTATTATAATATAAATATAAATGCGTCAATATTTTTTAATAATATTATCACGCTTGTTCCTAATGAAAATTAGACACATTAATGAATTATCTACACAATTATAGGACCTCTTCAAACATCTCATTTACAATTTCAAACACACGCTTAAAAAACACTATTTCCGACAAAGCGTCACGCGAACATTAAAAACACATTTTTTATTTTTTATGTCGTCGAGGTGTGAACAGACCTTTTTTTAAGGACGATTCCTAGACTCGTTATCTCGAGATAAGACAGGAAACTTAGACAGGTGATACTACATGTTTATTTTAAACCGTGTTTTTGCAGTACAACGGCCCTTTGTTGAGTATACTACATTTTTTGTTAATTAAAGTGATGTTTCTGAGTGGTATCGTCGGATTAGTCCAGTGGCAGCTGTAGGCTGTGGACCGGAAGGTCTTGGTTTCCAATTCTAGAGTAGAGGACTTGCTTAAATATCGGGCAATTTTTTTTCAATTAAATCTTTGATCCGCAACTATTAACCAAAGTATCAAATTAAATAACAATTGAAAGACTTTATCTGTTTATATTTTAGTAAACCAGGATATTACGGTGCGACTGTAGTGATGAGGTCTCAGGTTTGAACCTTGGGTTGGGCAAAGTAAAATTGAGTTTTTATACTCAGTATCAGCCTATCAGGAAGTTGTGCCCGTTATGGTTATTTACATTGATCCATATGAACCCAGAAAGTTGCCTATTAAAATTGATTCATAAGATTAAGATTATAAATTATAAAATCTATCATAACCACCTACTTTTATAAGAGTAATAGTTGTTATAAATTTTCGTTTCCACAATGCCAACATAATTCATCAAATAGTATTACTTTTTATTGTTTTGAATAACGAGACGAGCTTGCCGCTCGCCTAATGGTAAGCGATACGGCCGCCCATAAACAGTAGAAACACCATCCAACACCTTGAATTACAAAGCATTGTTTGGTATTCCACTGCGATCGCCATCCTGGGACATGAGATGTTAAGTCTTATTATGTCCAGTAGTTACACTGACTACAAAGTAATTTTACGGCAGTCTCTAGTATTTATTTAAAAATTGATTGATGTTACCAAAATTATTTAAAATCATACATATCTGGATAACAGCAAAACGTTGTTGCCTAAACAGGAGAGATCCTAGGTTCTCGGCAAACCACCATGATACGCTTAAATATAATGACAAATCTAAGCAAATGCATTTATCATTAATCTAAATTCGTCCGCATCTTCAAATGCAATTATCAATCATTTAGGAACTTCTAGAACTTATTATTAAAATAAATTAAAAATATTTATCACGTAGACGAACAAAGTTGAACTTATGATACGTCAAAACAATGTATAGGAATAATAATTATTATTTCTAAATAACAATTAAAATTACTTATATAACTATGGACATTTTAAAATTAGGTATAATTTATATAAAATAACAAGGTATAAATCAAAGTAGACAGCTCGGACTGGCAAGTAGGGGGAAATAAAGGGATATTAATTCCTAAACCCACAAAAGTACAGTAAAAACAGGGCTTAGTGAAAAAACGAAACAAATTGCGACAGATTGATTTAAACAGACAAACACATCGAACTAGTGGGTGGGTGCGGAATAAATTCAGTACACGACTGAACGTACGTACACCCCGCAAAAAGTGGGGAAAACCCGCAATAGCGTTTTGTTTGGGCGAGTTACTTTATAACAAACAGTGAGATGGGATTTAATCTTCGAAAATAACATATACTTTTGGTATAAGTAAAATTAATGAAACCCAAATTGCCAATAATTGAAATTTAAAATTGTATGTATAAGGTCATTTTTACATCGCGTTACTAAATGAAACCACATACTTATCTACTTGGAAATAACACTTTACAATAAGTTACTTGAACCGTAGTCGTAAAAAAAGTGTAAGTTTCGAACAAAATAAATATTAATAACAAGTAATTTTAGTTTTACGAGAATTCGTCGCAGCGGCAACGTCATACTTTCAGACAGAAATACACCCACGCAAACGCCACATTCGCATTAAACTACAAAATGATAAAAAAATCAGAAAACTAAAATCAGAATTTTTGGTTAAAATATAAGTTATTAATGGACAATTTTTGGCACAATGTCAACAAAGGTGAAGACGAGTATGTGGTTTCATTTAGTAACGTAATGTCAAAATTAACCGAATTATAGCGGTAAATAGGTACATTAGTCTTAAGTAATAACGATAGAGTTCGCCGATATCCGCTTTCGGAATATATAAATATTTAGAAAATAGATGCTTAGGTCTAGCCAAGAAATAATAAGCTTATAGCAGCAAAAAGTTCTCACTACATATTTTACCCGTTTCTTAATATTTTTCATTGCTACTCCGCTTCTGTTAGTCATAGCGTGATGTTATATAGCCTATAGCCTGCCTTGATAAATGGGCTATCGAACACTAAAAGATTTTTTTAATTCGAGCCAGTAGTTTCTGAGATTAGCGCATTTAAACAAACTGTTTAGATTTATTTTAGTATAAATATAAATACATTCAAATTCCGTTGAGATTAAATAAAATAAAATTTCTTTGTGTTTATATCAATTTAAGCGATATCATTGAATTTAATAATAGCTTTCAAATAATTTACCACACAATTTCCTTTTGAAATACCTTCTGGTATTAAGTTAATAACTTGATTAACGGAAGTGAGGCAGGAAAACAAATTTAATATAATAATGACAAAATTCATGCTATTATAATTTGTGATGAGTGATATGATATCTTTCAAGGCTTATCTAATTATGCCTACGGGTGGCTTGAATGTTCAGCCTACGTTTTGTTTAGCGAGGCCTGTGTTAGTTATTTCCCGGAATTAATGTAAGGCTGTACGATTTTCCGGAATCAAAGTACAACCATAATTAGTCCGGAAATTGGTTTATCTGTGTATTATATATGCAATTAATTTATATATTTTTATAGTTTACTTCTAGTGTATTTATACATAAACATATGCAACGTTTTCTAAACTTTTGCATTGTACCATTTTACTTCTTATGTTATTTTATCTTACTACTCTTATTGTTTAGGTGTTTGTATGTTTGTTTCGGGTGTGTGAAGTCTACCAATCCGTACTAGGCCAGCGTGGTGGACTAACACCTAATCCATCTCAGTAGTAGAGGAGGTCCGTGCCCAGCAGTGGGACAGTAATACAGGGCTGATGATGATGTTTGTTAGAAGTAAGCTTAGCAGCAGCTTGTTTAAACCCTAGTCATTTGCGCCCATAAGAAATAATTGATGTTTTTAAATAGATTTTTCAAATAGATGGCGCTCTTGATCTTTAAACCGAATGCATGCTCATGTACGGGAGGACATTTGTCGGAGCCCAGGAAAACAGTTAAGTATGTATACCTCATGGTTGTCAAAACACATGGAGACCTAAGAGGGCTCGTGAACATTTCCTGGCTTACTCTTTTATGTATTAATTTATTTGTTTATTATACTGTGTTTGAAAACTTTTTTCTTTTACACGGCACGTTTTTTGTGCACGGCGGTGACCCTACTACACCTGATAAGTGGAGCGTGGTCGAATAGAATGTCGACTAACAAGAGATGATTACCCGACTGCCGACACAATTATGCCAATGGAACCGGATATACACAGGCTGATCACGTAACGCGACACTTACGTGGGCCACTATGGCGGGTTATAACATCTTGTGTACGGAGGTAGCTAGCCGGGCGATAATAAACAATTATGCCAATGGAACCGGATATACACAGGCTTAAATCGCCCGGAACGCGTATCTTACGTAGGCTATTATGGCGAGTTTTAACATTTTGTACGGTGGTCGTTATCCAGGCGATAATAAATTATATCCTACAGCCAAAAAACCTTCAGAACTGTGAACTACAAGTAGGTAAACACTCCTATCACAAAAGTCGTGTCACACCTAGGGCTGCCATCCGTCCGTTTTTCCCCGGATTTGTCCTAGTTTGAAAGGCGCCCGGGGGCCGTCCGGCAGGGGTTTTTAAAAAGTGTCTTATTAAAAACTTTGTTGCTAGCTGAAATCCATTTATTTTAAATAGGTAAGCGATTATTTGAAAAATTATAGTTTTTATTAGACCGACTGCCAGGCTTCAAGACACTGTGAGGTCATTCTGCGTAGATCGGACCACCAACGGCTAAAAATTTAAAAAGTTGTATAATTGTAAAATGTAGGTAGATATTGTAACTTTGACTTTGCGGATGAACAACACCTCAGACTCCCCCGTGACCATGAAGGCTGAAAATTCTTCGAAACGTCGGGAGAAAACTAAAATATTTTTATATTTTAGTTTTCTCCGTGATAAACTCCCAAAAATAGTTTAATTTTAATGTCTAACATTCGCGTAAACATTATATAATTTTTATTATATTTATTCAAAAAAAAAAATCTGTAGTGTCCGGGGAAATCCCCATATTTCCCCAAACGTCTGGGATTTTTGCCGTGTTCATCCGGCGTCGGCAGCCCTAGTCACACCCAACGTAATTGACGTAGACGTAGAGTGTGACATGTCGTTAATTATAATCTGCGTCTGTTTTCATTAGCACGTGGATTCACGTGGGACCTCATTACTGCACTGAGGACATGAATGTCTTTTAATACGCTCACAATGCCGCGTGTCTTTTGCTGGTGCAATTATAAATGCCAGCGTGTCGGATGTGTTTGTGTTTTGTGAAAAATCCCCTAAGTTGGTATATAAAAGCTTTTCATCTAGAAGAAACCTTTATACCTTGGAGTTTCGAAGATATGTAAATTGTTGACGACTTAAAATACATTTATCAAAAAAGTATTATGCAAAATCTATCGGAGAAATAATTTTCCAAATCCACGCGATAATAAGTTATAAAGCTTTGAAATTTGGTGGAAAGGGAAGCTGTCAAATTAAAGTAATAGTGAAATGTGACGTCATCCAGTGCCACCGGTAATAACGCTGCGTGAGTGAGAAAAGGACAGCACGATAACCCCATCACGCCCACACTTTTGCTCACAACAATATTTTAAATATGAATAACTGGTTTGTTTTTCAATAAATTTTGATGCTGATTTCACAGAATTTCTTTTCATATTATTTTCTGTTACATGTATAAAATAATAAATCAAACATAGGAAACTACCCTCTGCCAACCAGCACTAGGCCAGCGTCAGCGTTGAAAAGGTCTCAACCTTCTCAGTAGTAGAGGAGTAATGCCAAATATAACAGCGCTTTTATCGCGAAGAAATCACGCGGGTGAAGCCGGGAGCATGAGATATAGACCTATGACGTAACTAGATCTGTAATTAAAATAAAACTATTTTACAGATTTTATCTCGGTTTTTTATATTATAATTTTTTCCTAAAAAAGGCTGCCAGACTTCCAAGACACTGTGAGCTTATTCTGCGTAGATCGGACCACCAATAGCTCTAAAAAATTAAAAAGTACTATAATTGTAAAATAAAGGTAAATATTGTAACTTTAACTTTGCAGGTGACCAGTAACCTCAGTCCGCCCCGTGACCACGAAGGCGGCAGTCTTAGAAAGGTCGGGACAAAATTATAACACAAAACCGCGATAGAATCCATAAAATAATTCCATTTGTAGCTAATGTCTACTTATAATAAAACGAATACAAATAAGTATAGTGTGATACAAAAAACGGCGGGGCCGCGCACCGCACAGTCCACGGTGTGTCGCGGTCGCGTTACGGGGCGCTTGTGTCACGTCGGCGCGCGCCGATGTGAGGACGAGCGGGGGGCCCGAGGAGCGGGCGCCGGCCGAACAACGGCGCGTCGCCGGCACGGCCCATTATTGGCCAGCGGAGCGGTAGGCTTACGGCGGGAATTTTACTCCCGATTTAAACGCGCGCTACACATTTTAATTCGCATAAACATAGATTTAAGTCATTTTGTTACTTAAGCATTTTCCTTAAATTTAATTAACTATTCCCATAATGTAGAATGTAAGTAGTTGTTTATTCTTGATAATTTTTATTGTTTCGTTTTCTTTTTATTTTGTCTATTTGTTTTTTTTTTAACTCTAGCGTCTTGGTGCTTTTCCACTGTAAGCTTTTGTGATACTTAATTGATAAATAAATAAATAAGAAATCATTAGAACCTTAGTCCCAAATAAACATATACCTTGTATTTACCCACAATCGCCTGTTTTGCGAACATTAGGGAAACTAGATTTCTCTGTCGCCTAAGCATACAGAATAATGAACTTACACGACTCGAATGCGACTAATGAAGCAAACTTACAATGCAATGGGTTTCCGATAGCTCTGCGGGGTGAGCTAGACGCTTGTTATTCTTGCATTAAACATGGTACAGTTGTAATAAATTAGGAATAATATGGTAGAAGCTTGTTTGACATTTTACACATTATTTTGTATGTATAAATGATGTTAGAAAATAATCTATTTAGTGAAACCAAATGTAGGTAAACACTGACAAGTTCTAGAAAATGTAAATAAAACCAACAGGTATGTATCGCTTCGTAAAAGTAACATTCAGTCTTGATAAAAGAAGGTGTAGTTGGAAACATATAAAACACAGTTGCCTTTTCTTTCTGTCATATGTTATGATTTTCTCAAAATCTACTGAACGGATTTTTATTAAATTTTATATAGAAATTGTTTACATCCTGGGAAGGTCATATGCTTCTGTCTATCCCGGAAAAATATAAAGCGGGACTTTTATCCCGCAAAACTTCTTCCCGCGGGCGAGGCCCGAAAACCTAATATATCAATAAAACTGTAGCCAGAAATATGTAGCTAGAAAATTGTAACGACATAGATGTAGCTAAAAACTTTGCCAGAAAAAATGGGTACGACAGATTTCCACTAGACTATTGAAATATACGTAGACTCCACATAAATCATTTCTCACGCTCCACTGATATCGGTATTAATGTTTTTTCGCGCCTTTATAAAACCAGTTAATATATTTAACAACCTGTCGTTTTTATTAAGTGTAAACGACGCGGATTGGTTGGCGGCTAGCAAGATGGCCGCTAGTTGTCACGCTGTGACGTCACTTTGTTAGGGTTGCCATTGGGCCCGCAGCGGGTCGTAGCGCAGCGGGCCATACGGGCGTACCGCACGGTCTCGTACGAGGCGGCTTGTCTTTTGGCCGGATTCCTGCCCTGGGATCTGGACGCCAAAGCCCTCTCCGATACCTTTCATTGGAGGGAGGAGGCGTTCAGGAACGGGCAGCGTCCGGCCCTGAAGGAGGTGGAGGCCAAAGGGCCTCCTTACGGCGAGCCGCCGTGGAGGAGTGGCGTCTCAGGCTGGAGGCCCCGTCAGCGGGGCTTCGGGCCGTAGCGGCAGTGCGTCCTGTCTTTGCACAGTGGCTGGACAGGCGCCACGGCGCGGCGACATTTCGCCTGACGCAGGTGCTCACCGGGCATGGGTGCTTCGGGGAGTACCTGTGTCAGATAGTAGGCACGGAGGTTAGCGCCGTGTGTCACCATTGTGACAACTGCCCGCGGGATACGGCCCAACATACGTTGGAGTCTTGCCCAGCCTGGGACGATGAGCGCAGCGCTCTCGTGTCAAGTCGTCGGAGGAGACCTCTCGCTGCCGGCCGTGGTCGCTTCCATGGTCGGCAGCCCGGAGGCCTGGCGTGCGGTGGCCCACTTCTGCGAGGTGGTCCTCTCGCAGAAGGAGAGTGCCGAGAGGGATCGTGAGAGGGAGGATCCCTCCCGCCGTCAGAGGAGACGTAGGAGGCGCCGGGTGGACGACTGACCGGCGTCTCCCGCCCTGTGGAATGGGGGCGTTTGGAGAATTCCACCACGGTATCCCCTGCCTGTCGTAAAAGGCGACTAATAGGGGCCACGAAGGGGGTCGTCGGCGGGCAGCAGGGGGCTGCCCGTCCTAGTGCGCGCGCACTTTTCAGTGCGCGCAGTGCGTTCATCGCACACTCTCGGTTGACCCCCGGGATGGACGGCAGTGTGTTGTTGGCCTCACGCTGCCGTAGACGCCGAGGGCGTCCTTCGGTGCGCGGGGGCTTTTGAGCCCCCCCCCATAGGAGACGGGCCGCAAGGCGGCACCGCGCAGGGGCGGTTGCGGTCGCAGACTAGACATTTCAACGTCAGAGGAAGCCCGCAGCCGTCCCTAATGCGCCGAAGAGGGCCACCGCGGAGTTTTAGTTGGTATGCCGTGCGTTGTACATAGGTTAGGGACTCGGCCCGGCGGTCGCCCGAAGGTCTACGTCAATTCCGGGCGGCGCAACGTCGGGTCGTAAGGCACGGTGACCCCAACATAACCGCTCAGTCGCCCCCCACGAAGGCTGGGCGGTAGTAATAAGGTACTTTCTCCGCGAAACCAAAAAAAAAAAAAAAAAAAAAAAAAAAAAGGGTTGCCATATTTTTAACGCGATTTACATTCAGAGATGCCTCGCGCCGTCGTTACTTATTCTAATCCAGAAGATGTAAGTTTTCATCGCCCTGTTTTTGTTCAATCTACAAAGGAGACCACCTAATAAGGTCAACATAGTTTTGCCAACACTTAAAATGTTGTGAGTACCTTTGAGAAAATGAATTTTGGCGGATATTCAAACACAACATTATAACGATATTGTGGTTGCCTTGTCTACTTTGATAGAAATTTGGAAATGCCTATTTTTTGACCCTCTGGTCGACAACATCATGCATTTATCCCCGAAAAGGTATGCACTTTTCGTCAAGTGTATTCCGTCCCATGATATCATACGAGGCGGCCTATCGCCATATCGGGCACAAATTCCAGACTCCGGGCTGATACTGAGCAAAACCCAAATATCACTTTACCCGACCCGGAATTCGAACCCAGGACCTCAGAGCGCTATCGTACCGCGCAAGACAACTACGCCACCGATTCAGTCATTTACCGATTTAATTTTCAAATTAGTTAATTAACAGACTATAGGTAATAGGTAAAAAACACGAAGAAAATTCCATCTACAATAGTATTCGACATTCCTTAACTCTCAAAGCTTACAATACCGTAGTAACCCGTCAAACACACGGCATCCATGCATAAAATTCGACATGGAAAGACACGCGAGGGTATTTTTTATCACTCTAGAGCAGACAAAGCTGATATATAGGCGATATCGGGTGGAAC
The DNA here is from genome assembly GCF_014839805.1 of Manduca sexta. NCBI lineage: Eukaryota > Metazoa > Arthropoda > Insecta > Lepidoptera > Sphingidae > Manduca > Manduca sexta. Next base: position 5,647,338 of record NC_051116.1, on the reverse strand, counting down.
CGATGTTTTTGGCAAGCGGGGTGTTGTCGACCAGTGTTTTATAGGGTTTCTTGAAGATTAATTTCGGAGTGTAGGTGAGATTTCATTCGTTCGAGTAAGTATAACTTGGTTTTTCGATAATAGAGTGGAAATCAGAAACCAGACAACTTGGAGAAGTTGGTGCTCACCGGCAAGCTTGAAGGCAAGCGACCAAGAGGGCGTAATCCGAAGCGCTGGTCGGAAGGTCGCCAACTCCCTGAATATGCCAATGAACGTCGCGATACACCAAGCCGAAGATCGAGCCTCGTGAAGAAGACTACTGAATGACGGGACGGGATCACGATCCTCAGTAATGAGAGACCAACTGAAGAGAGAGTGTGGGAATCATGCTTGCGTTTAGATTTTTGGAACGTGCACGGCAAAGGTACCTTACTGGATGGATGTACTCACGTAAGTGTGTCGGGTTCCGGGATCAGTCTATGTTCCTGTTCCAACAGGCCGGCATGATTGTGTAGACTGTCGAGGAGTAATCATCTCTCGTCAGTCGACATTCTATTGGACCCTACCCACTTACAGATGTGTAGCAAAGAGTAATGATTATCTCTCAACAGTCGATACAGTTTAGAAACCGGATATACACAGGCTGGTGCCGGAACGCGACACGTGGGCCACTATGGCGGGTTTTAAACCTTGTATACAGTCGCTATTGGACCGGGACAAATATCCAGTTTAGTATTAAACTGATAACTGTAATAGTTTCATTTGTCAAGAAAGAGCACAAAAAACGCTCTGAACCAATAAAAGATAAAAACTTTTCAAAGTTATGCAAAGTCTAATGCATTCACAAAGTAACCTAATTGATGATTGTACTTTTCAAAATCAGCTTAAACATACTGTATTCAAATAGGGTTCAATTTTAGGTCATGACTTACGCCTGAAATTCGCAAGTCTAGACTTAAACTAAATAGGTCTTAAAGTCAGCCTTTTTGCATACATTATATGTAAAGTGAAGTACTTTGGATGATGTAGCAGACAGCGTTAAGAAATTCAGTAAATATTATAAATTATATTATAAATAAATTCAGTAAATATTCTTTGCCTGGGTTTTAACTTTTAAAAGTAGTCAAACACACATTAAATAAATTAAAATATATGATCAATGTAAGTTTTGTAACCTAGTTACACAAAATCTTGAGGAGCGAGCTACATTTCAAATAGAGTTACACTAGAACCTCCCCCCCCCCCCCGCGCTCCAGGTACATATTTTAAACGTTTGTTAATCAATAAAGAAAAATTAAATATTATGTGATTGATCTATTTTTAATACCCGAGAAAAAGAAGATAATAAGTTTCAGATGTATCTGGAAGTCTGTCTGGCATGTCCAAATGGATGGTCTGATTTTGATGCGTTTTTTTTTATTGATAGCTGATGTCGTTAGGATGGTTCTTGGCTATAAATTTGAAGATTTATTCAAGCGTTCTCTATAGGAATTTCGAAGGTGTGTGAAGTCTACCAATCCGCACTAGGCCAGCGTGGTGGACTAAGGCCTAATCCCTCTCAGTAGTAGAGGAGGCCCGTGCTCAGCAGTGGGCAAGTATATAATACAGGGCTGATATTATTATTCAAGCGTTTGAAAATCATGTGCTATTTTTTTATATACGATCAGGGCAAAGCGACCCCACTGCACCTTATGGTAAGTGGACTGGGATCCTATAGCATGTCGACTGTCAAGAGTTGATTACCCGTCGGCAGTCGACACAATTATGCCGGCCTGTTCCTCCTGTACGCATCTTACAGTGTGAAATTCCGTTCCGAATTAACAATCATTTCTCTCGTCGGGATTCGAAGCCGCAACCTCACTTAACAATCAACTACTACTTTCACAAACGGTGCAAACAAGTCAAAAATAAGAATAAATAAATTTTAAGAATTTTTTTTTTTTCATTTAAACAATGAATTACTGAAAATCTATCCAGCTAGCCTACTTTGTAAGTACTAAGTAAGAAGTACAACTAATTTTACAGTGTCAGAGTACCCTACTTTTGTAAGTGGCAGTCGCCGCGTCCCCAACTGCCACTAAAATCTTTATTAAGCCTCCAACTAATTAAATTGATTTACATTCGTTCAGCCACCAGTGGCAGCTAACTTGATTAACCAGGGGCCTTATTCTCTATCCCGCACGTTATTTTGACAGTGTGTAACAAGCACGTAACACAACGCATCATGTTTAGGACTATAGAAATTTGGCTTACAGAATACCATTGCACGCACATTTCTCGAAGATAACATGACACGGCCGCGTTACGCGTTTACACTATCATACAGAATAAGGGCCCAGGGACCTTATTCTGACAGTACGTAAGCACGTAACGCAACGCGTCGCGTTTACAATAGAAATTGGCATACAAAATAAGGCCCCATATAGATCATTTTTTACGAGAAAAATTGTAAACAAATTAAGACTAGACAAATGTATAACTACAAGACCTTGACGTTGCAAATTATGACAATAATGATTGCTTTTAACAGTCAAATAATAAACTGATTTGTTTTTAAAATTATAACTAACAAAAAGTAAAATATCGGTATAAAGTATATCCCATGAGGGTACGCGCTAACGCCGCGAATTGTAACACTAGATACGGAAACAATTGCTAATCAAAAAACGAACTAATTAGTATAGCAATATACTGCCATTTTCAATAATCGACCCAGAGCGCTTCTTTCAGAACAAAGTATTTATGACATCTCACAAATGAGTTATTTTGATTGGTTCATTCTCAGAATCGGATTGAAAATTGAGATTGAGATGAATTATTAAAAAATCCTGTTGTATAAACTGTATTATAAATAAAACTAAAGAAAGAACAGTGCATTTTAGTTTGTGTGCGTAAGTTTGCGCGTCAAAACTCCATTTCACTTAAGAGTAGACAGAAATTGTCACGAATCCATTATCTCTCAATTTAATATTTAATTACATTCGTCACTTGGGACATTTGATATCTCTCAAACATTACAGAACTCATCGCGTTAATATACAACTTTGTTTTAGTTTGTTTTTAATCATAATTAATGTACGTTCTTTCATTGTGTAGACCTCGATAGGCTAGTCAGAGACGCAACTTGTAAACATTTCGGTTATGTATATCCCTCCCATGGTAGGGGACGAACCCATATTGGACGCAATTTAGAATCCTATGCACTAGACCCCTTAATCATAGACGTTATTTATCTAAGGACGAAGCATTACTGTGATAACAAGTCTGTTTCTCAGCTTTGTTTATCTGACAGCCCACTAGATTCAAGTTGTATCTCAATATTAGCCAATCACAACGACCCTGTTTACGCACTGCGAAGGCTGCCATGCCGTCAGCACTGAGAAACACATTTGTTATCACAGCAATGCTCCGTCCTTAGATAAATAACGTCTATGAATAAGGGGCTAGGACTTTAAGATTTTTTTTCGAATTGATTACCTCCTTTTTTAAAGTCGATTGAGAATACCAGAAAAACCTAACAGTGTAGTTGTAGGTATTCAATAACAAAGCAAGCGATCTGTGTCGTAAGTTACTAACAGGCCATTGAAAACGCTTTTGCCCTTTCACTCTTTTATCCCATTGTTTTAACCCGATGTCTGCATAATAGGGTGTTTTGGGGTTTACCTATTGTAATTCGTGTAAGGGAACAAAATGGCCGCCCTACTAAAACACCGTTGGAAAGGTGAATTTGGTATATTTTGGGATTAAATAGTCGTTAGACATAAATAATTCTTCGATCTCATTGCACAGATGTTAAAGCTATATCAGAAATTTGTCATAAACAAAATAGCTTTTCCGAATTGGAGTTGGCTGAACGAATTTGCTTTTGTGTAATAAAAAAATCGGTAAAATCGGTTCACAATTGGCGCGAAAATATCCGAATTTTATATTTTTTGGAACTGGGTTAGCACGTAGCAAAAAATACCAATGTTACAAACGGTTTTGAACTTTATACGAATATTAAATACGACCTACTTTTATATAGTTTAGTAATACCCTGTCGAATTTAATACTGAGGTTTTATACTATTGATTTTTAAAATAAATTTTATTGAAAGAATAACATTGTGGTAATAGCTTTAGAGAATTGAAATTCTAACCTAATTATCCGATTTAGATATCTGAACATTGAACAAACAGTCTAGATATTTTATTATTATTGTTAATGAGATAAAAAACTTTCAACCTTTTCAAAACATAAACCTCAAAGAAGCAGTAACATTTTAGTACTTAAATATTTTAACACGATATGGACGAAAAAACACTGTTTTTAACCACGGTGGTTAAATAACCTTTCGCTGCAAAAGGTTTACTGTAACCTGCAAACTTGTCAGATATTCGCTTGTTCTACGCATAAAACTATTTTTCGCTCTATTTATAGCATCTTATCGAAATTCATTTGTGTTCCAGAAAAAATCATCAGTGCTAATAATAATATCAGGCTTGTATCAAAAGGTAAACGATTCAACAGGTGAACAGATTTCGATAAAATTTAGTACACGGATAGACCATGCCCTAGATTAACACATAGCTATTCTAGTAATTTCTACCCATGGGAAAAAAAATTTATACCTAGATGATGCTGACGTTTTAGAAATAGCGATATGAATTGTGCAGTATTTTAGGGATTAGTAGCGGGAAAGGCAAAACCGCGAACAAAACCTAGTATGTTATAAATTGTCCTTTATTTATGCTACCCCTATTTATCCACAATATACTTATGAAATAACTTACAAATAACATTTTAAGACTAATTTAGGTCTTACATTTAAACTAAGTTAGGATACTATGTTACAAGTAATGTATTGTTAGAGTATCTCAAGTTGCTTTATAATTATAACTTGAATACTTAAGGTGTCGAGTGCCTTGAGTAGGAGTTAGTATTTTCCTACGCTGAGAATTAATCTAATCTTAAGACTGTAGTCAGAAAACAAGTTTACGGTTAATCCGTATGCAATTTGCATATGAAATAAATTTAATAAATAAAAAAAATATATTTTTTCTATTTTACACGTCTAGTTGCTGAAGTCATAACATTATTTACAATGATCCGAATTAATTTATAAATTGGCGGCATAGCCGATTCCCCACAGAACGAATAAAAAAATCACGGTAAAAGGATAAAATTTTAAAATTAGTTGCTTTTTGTTTTCAAATCTAGTGAAGACGTCGTTTTAGATGTTTAGTTCAGGACACAGTTTCAATTCCTTGAAATTTCATTCATTTCATTTCATTCGATTCAAAAGTATTACCTAGTTAATTTTTAATTACATAAAACACGTTTGCCCTTTTTTACCTAGGTATTTAATTTATTGCATGCAGCACGTTAGGTGCGAATGAAAGATCAATGGAATTAAATCTTTCATAAGATTGTTCGAATTTTGTACAACATTCTCGTAACATGCAAGTTGCTTCGAAAAAAAAATACGTTTATTTAGTGATAAGCTTATGTATCACATCGTGAGACGATCATTCACAAGTCAATCGAGGGTTCATTTAACTTCTATTTACTCCTCTGGCTAGCACTGACAATTGAAGCCGTGAATTTTAAAAATCATAGGCAAATCGTTACAGTAAAAATTATATTCAATAAATACTTTTAACAACGTAGGGCAGTATCAACCACACTACAAAATCGCATTAAAAATACCTACGCGTACGCCTAACGCCATATTGCTTTTGATCATTCGTTGTATAATGATTTCTTAAGTTTACGCGAATGTTAGACATTTAAATTAAACTATTTTACGAATTTTATCGCGGTTTTAATATTTTACTTTTCTCCCGACGTTTCGAAGACTTTGTAGCCTTCATGGTCACGGGGGTCATTCGTTATAATTTGAAATGACCAAAGTCATAAAAACATTCAGCCTAAAAACTAACGACACACGGTTAGAAAACTATTCACTAGTTCAATATATGTTTCAATGCAATCCTTTCCCATGTTTTTATCAAGGCAACATTCTACAAGCTAGAGTTGTCTATGTTTTTTTAAGTTTAAATCAGGGCTAGTGGTAAGGTACTCGCTAGCATAGTTCGTATTTATAGCTATAATGGCATTTTAATATTCAATCTCTGCTACAAAATTGATGGTGATAATGGAAATAGCGCATTTTGTTTTTATTAAGGCTTTTTATAATGTGAATAATCAACTTTTTTTTATGGCAATTGCTTTACTTTCTATCAATTTCCAGTTGGAAAAAATTTAAAAACTTTTCAATTAACCGATGATTTCATAGACCATTACGATAATAAAATAGCCGGTACTAACGCAAACCCAATCATATAAACTATAACTTCTTTATAGAAACGTAAACATTTGCACGAGATAAAAAAAGAACAGAAAAAAAATTAAAATTCTAAGATAGGAAATCACTATGCGGCGATAGATTAATAATATAATTATTTCAATATAAAAGATGCCTCACATAGGTAGGTGTCTTATCGTTGGATATTTCCTTCATAAAAAGAAAAAACTAGATAGTTAGTAGCCAAATACCTATTAAGCCTTTTTAGTTCGATTTTGATCATATTTCATACTATAATCAAGAATCAGGGCATATCAAACGTTGAATAGGTAAGTACCTATACTTTTAGACCACATTTCATTCTGTAATCAGGAGCTAGACCGTATCATCAGTATCTATACTATAGCAACCTTTGTCAAACTTGTATTATTGAAAAGATAATATTTTTTTATTATAAGATGGCCTAAGGGATAAGAAATGTACATCCAACTATCCGTATTTATGACTATAAATTTAAACATTATTTAATGACAAGAAAAAGCTCGTTATAAATATCTAAGTATGTATTTATGTATATGAAATAGAAATTGAGTCCGACATTTATGATAAAATTACCATTATAACCGTTTATTTGTAATTTTGCGAGCATTTTGCACCGTTTATTAAGATTATAAGCAGTAAATGCATAAAATATAATGTTACCAACAAATTTACTATAACCAAAACACCTTTAATAGAAATTATTAAGACTTTATCCTTTGTCAATAACACATTTAACTAAATAGGCCTACACATATAACGCATATCCGACGTAAACAAAACGAAACAATAAACCGACCTGTTTCAAATGATGTACGCGTTTTCCAAGAATCCTGATTTCAATACACAAACCAAACACAAAAACTATAAATCTTAAATCACATTATCCCGTCACACTAAAAACATCGTAATCGCACCATAAAAAACCATTATTCACTGTACATATGTTTTAAACACACTGAAATCCGTAAAAACGATTTGTGCGTCTGTTTCATATCACGACTACGTACGTAATGTTGGTCATCGATTAGCCCGCAACCGCATATATAATAACAACCGCACGCCACGAGCGGCAATGCTCGACTGACGCGCGATGGGATGCGACGGACGCGGCAATCGTGCGAGCTTCGAATCAAAAATCAAAGAAAAAATAGAGCGTTTATATTGATGTTCCAAATTCGAAATTTAAAATTGACAGCGTTAAGTAGATCGTTTCTGAACACGCAGCTTGTTATGATTATACTGGTTTATTTCGTTTTGTTTCTTTTAAAGTTAAAATTATATCAATATCATAATAATATGTTGTGAATGCAATGGAAATTCATCGTACCAACCTACAATTAACATAATATTTGAACTATGTCATTAGAGATACGTCCATATCGTTAAAGTGAATATAATAGAGTGGTAACTACATTGTACATTACAATAATTAATATTCATATCTAATTAAGTACGTTACTCGTTTAATTAATTTTACAATATGTGTGAAATTATTAGTTTACCATATGTATTTTGAATTTCCTTTCCCGATAAATAGGTGTGTACACTATTTATTTGCTATAATTGTATAGAAGTAAATTATAGAGGCAACTAAAATTTTATACATCGAACATTGAGAAAACCGTTTTTAATATACAAAAAAAGTTTGCATCGCATTCTTCAATGGGCAAGTACGACACAATCTTAATTCAAAATACTACCTGCACGTCAAACCATTTTTTTAAACTGTTACCTGATTACACAAAGGTAGCTCTCTAAACATCCACAATAGCTGCTTTTTCATTAATCCACCTTCGCGTTTAGTCGAAGTTAATTACAATTAAATCAAAAGATTAGATAAACCGGGTCGAGGTGTCGGCAAGTCGACAACTATTTGGATTGGTGCCGGGTTAATTTCCTGGCTGTGGGGTAGCTTCGCCGGAGTCAATGCGGATTTATATATTTTTGTAATTAAAGGCGCAGATTCTTGGTATTTTGCGGAATGTGCTTTTAAATGGAGTGAATGTGGTTTCGGTGTGGATTGCGGTTACGATAAAACCTTTTGTTAGTGTGTTTGCGTCGTAAATACTTTGTGAAACGGAATGCTAAAAGTTCCGGAAATGTTCCGTTTTTAAAGATTTATTTACTCTTACGTTTAGATATTTACTGCCGTACTATGTTTGCATGACAAGTTTATTGGTGTTTTTGTGTAAAATGCGCCTATGTAGGTAATAAAAGAATAAGTAGTTCGAAATTCGAATTATATATTCCAGCCAGTTATTCCAATTTACTTTTAAAACATTCGTAAAACGAAACGCATTTTTCGCAATATGCCTCATGAAATAAACACTTTTTTTTACAATTTCCGAGTCAAGGAAACATTAATCTTGGTACCGCCGTCTTGTAATTACTGAATGTAGGTACTTTTTCTTTTACTTGTTACCTTGAGTCGCCCCGCCTTTGCACTCCCATATTTAATTACCCTAAAAGGCGAGTATTCGTTATTGATTAAAAAAACTCCAATGACAGACGCCAGATGAAAGGTATATTGCACCGAAGCCATGACATGCGAGTAAATTAATTTTTACGATGTTTTACTCATGTTGTTACTCGAACTTGTGGTCTTTTTTATTACTTATTTATATCCATACATTTTATAAAACAAAGTCACCTTTTTGTCTGTCTATATTTGATCGATTTTCTCAAAATCCACTGATCGGATTTTTTATAAAATTTGGTATGCAGTTAGTTAAGGACCCTGGAAAGGTTATATACTTTCTATCTCGGAAAAATATATAGCAGGACTTTTACCCCGCATAACTTTTTCACGCGGGCAAAGCCGCGACCAATAGCTAATTTTAAATATTTCTCTTGGCAACACTACATATTCCATATTCAAATTTTGTTCAAACTAATCATTTAAAGCAATATGTCCATTACTAGATATTAAATGATTACAGGCTTCGTATCAATTTCATCGCCAGAATTATGTAGTTTTAGCAGATAGTATTTCATTATCAATGTCCAAATTTATAATTCAAGTTCTATTATTAGTTTAAAGCCGTTATGATATCTATTGCTTTATTCGTTTATTATTTATGAAAATAGCATTTGATATGAAATGTATTATTTTAATATTTTATGTAGTAAATACTTCCAATTAAGATTAATTCTTATGTTTACGTGAATGTTAGTCATTGAAATAAATCAATTTTTTATTGCGGTTTTATATTTTAATTTTCCTTCAACGTTTCACGTTATATCAGCCCTGTATTACATACTGTCCCACTGCTGGGCATGGGCCTCCTCTAATACTGAGAGGGATTAGGCCTTAGTCCACCATGCTGTCCTAGTGCGGATTGATAGACATCACACCGTCAAAATTTATATACAAAATTGCTCAGGTATGCAGGTTTCTCACCATGTTCTCCTTAACTCTTATAATATAAAACCGCGATAAAACCTACGATATAGCTTCATCCCAATACTTATTAATTGTTTGATACTTATTGATTGATTAATTCAAGGTGTTGGATAGTGTCAACTGTTTATGGGCGGTCGTATCGCTTACAGGCGAACGGCAAGCTCGTCTCGTCATTCAAAGCAATAAAAAAAATGTACAATTAGTTTAAAGTATTTACAGTACAAAATCCGTACCGAGTATTATTTTAATCCGAAAGTAATTGTGTTACGCTTGCGCGGCTCAACCGATTTTCACGTAATTTTGTACGACTCCACCAAAAAGGACATATACGTAAGGTACTTTTTTAATTATTAAAAATCGTATTCCACGCGGACGGAGCTGCGAGCGCAAGCTCATTATAATAAATTGTATTCATCCAATAAATTGTATCAATTATGTTATTTATGTTTGAATATTTATTACATTCTTCAATGGACTAGATTAATTAAATTCTTCCAGTTATTGTTATATCAAGCGTAGTTTTGTAATAATCTATTTTCTTATACGCCAGCTTGAGTTTTCTGGAATAAAAATCGCAAGGGAGCGGATTATCTTACTTCTTATCTTACTAATATTATAAACTAGCTTTTGCTCGCGGCTTCGCCCGCGGGAAGGAGTTTTCAAGGATAAAAGGCCGCTATATATTTTCCCGGCATAGAAAGAAACCTATAACCTTCCCAGAGTCTTAAACTATGTACCGAAAATCATAAAAATTCGTTCGGTAGATTTTGAGAAAATGATCACATACATACAGACAGCTTTTGAGGACTTTGTTTTATAGTTTGTATATTGTATAGACAGATACTAATATTATAAATGCACAACTATATGAAAATGTTTGTTACAAGTAAACGATGAAACAACTGAACGAATTTGGATGAAATTTGTCACACAGGTAGACCAAGTATTGCATATCACGTAAATACTGTAATATCACGGATTGCATAACACATACCACGCCTTTTCCGTGGGGGTAACCAGAGATGCAACCAGGACACCCACTTTTCGCCATGAGTGATCCATCCCACGATGTGTTAGGAGGCAAGCCATATCGGATACAAATTCCAGACTGCGCTGACACTGAGTAGAAAAACCCAAATATCATTTTGCCCCACCCGGAATTCGAAACCAGGACCTCAGACAGCTGCGGTACAGCGCATGCAGTATTACGCCACCGAGGCATTCAAAAATATCAAAAATCATTGCCTGATTAGGGATTTGAATGCGGGACCTCACCCGTCCTCACCACGCAAAACAACTACACCCCTGAGACAGTTTATTTTAAATTTATATTCTATGCTGTAGCGGGCACCTATTTCCGCTGGCCATAAACTAGAAGAGGATAATAAGCGATCCGCCCGCTTTATTGTTTTCAGTAGTCGTTATGCCGAGTCGAGATTATACCTTGAAACATCTGGTACTAACTTAGCCATTAATTTAATCTATTCGAACAATCTAGAGCAGCTTTCTTGGTAAGAGAACTATTAAATACAAAATATTATAGAAGGTTATTGTAAACTGGATTGAATTACTGGTAGTTCTCTCGTATAAGTCCGTGTAGGTACCACCACAATGTCTGTAATGCTGCCAAGCAGCAGTGTGTAGTCACTGTTGTGTTCAAGTTTGAACGACATTGTAGCCAGCGTAACTACTGATAATAAGACTTAACATCCCATGTCTCAGGATGACGAGGGCAGTGGAATACCAAACCATACTTTGTAATTCGAGGTGTTGGATGTTTCTACTGTTTATGGACGGTCATATCGCTTACTATTAAGCGAACGGCAAGCTCGTCTCGTCTTTCAAAGCAACAAAAAAGAAGCCATCGCACTAACTTAAAACTCGCCATAATCGCTTACTTAAGTGTGTCCCGATCCGTAACAAATGTATATACATCCCGTTTCGAACACGCCGTTACTGCGTCGACTAGGGGGATAATCATCCGTCGGCAATCGATACTCTCCACTTATCATCAGGTTCAAAAGAGTCACTTTTCTGCGGCAAATTTATTTTCGAGAGCTTAGTTACATTCACAGTACACAACAAAAATATCTATCTACTTCAAAAATCATAGTACATAAAAATCTTAGTACATACTGCCATCTAGTGTCATAAATCGGAATAGCAAAAAGCGCCATCTACAACTCCGAACTCAAACTATTTATATTCAAACTGTAAACCGAAAATACGGCGCCTTTTCCTTAATGAAAGTTCATAAACCCTATAGTTAATATGAATTTTATGAGAGCGGTTATGTTAAGCGTGCGCTGTAATTGGAGCGTAAAGCTGAACATAATATTTAACAACCGCATGCCCCGGGTTTGTCCATAACGTGTTGTATCGTTTTAAACCGAGTCAGTAGACGCGTAACGGCCACCACAAAATGGCGCGACATGACATGAAATGCCTATAGACCTCTGGACATAGAAAATGGACTGAGCTATTCAGCTGTGAATTAAATACAGGAGTGAGAGAGATAAAACTATGTTGGGACTAAAAACATGAACAATATCTGATTCGATCAGATTCGACATTAGACTTATTAGATACGACAGCGATAGTTTATAATAATAATAATCTATATATATAAAAATGAATCTCTATTTCCCTTGGTCATCGCATCACGCGTGAATGGGTGGAACTATTTCGCTAATTCTTTTTTTATTGTATTAATTATAGTCAGGAGAAGGTTCTTATGAAAGAAAAAAATCAAAAAATTGCGCGGACAATTAGAAAATTTAAGTAACCTTAACGAAAATATTAATTTTATATAACTGTCAATTGTTTGAAATAATTGTCAGCGATTGACAAAATGCGCGCTTCTAATTCATAGTTAAGATGGGCCAACGTCTGTCGGGTCAACTAGTATTATTATAAAACAAAGTATAAAACTTAGGATCGTTTGTACCATCATTATAAGTGGATACAAGTTTAACTGATATGACACTCACTCAAAATCATTCTGTCATGATTTCTGAATATTAATTAGTAATAAAACAAAATTATGATTTTATAATCAAATCCTAAAATTTCTACATATTATGTAGTAATAAAACCAATATTCGATTTTCAAATCAAATCTCAAAAATGTGTCGCATTTAGCTTTCGATTATGATCTTAAATTTAATTACTAAATTTGATGTTAACATCAAAGTGGGTAGTACAGTAGCGGTGAGACGCTCGTACGGAGTGCCCGTGTCCGCGTTCATCGTACAATTCTACGTTAATTATTAAACAGCGTGCACGTGCTCGCGCCGTGCGCCGTGCGCCGCCCGCGCACGGCTATTACACGACGGCGAATAATTATTTCAAATCAATATATTAATGTCGAATAACGAAATGGAATTATGCTCATCCGACAGCAATATTTGTGACCCTGGCTTAGAAGATGATATAGTGCGACATAATATTCTGCTATCCAATAACATTGAACAAAATACACTAACAGAAGAATTACAAACGCCTAACAAGCGTATTAGAGAGGAAGATGAAAATGATTGGACCGTGGTAGAACGAAATGCCAAAAAAATAAAAGAGTGCTACAATAAAATCGAAGTTTATGTCTCATGCCTAGAAAAATTGCCCAAACATTTTGGATTAGCCAAAATACTTAAAGAACATAATATTAATGACATTACAAAGATTAAGTACATAAATGCATATAAAATAAGATTAGAATTCAGTAATGAGTTAAGCGCAGAGAAATTTCTAAAATGTCAGCAACTAGTTAGTTTGGGATGGAGAATGTCCAAAGCTATGGAGGTGAGTTATTCATATGGCTTAATTAAAAATATAGACATTGACCTTAAAGAAGAACAGATACTAAGAGATATTGCAAGTCCTAACTCAATCGAAATTATTTCTGCGAGACGCCTTAACCGGCGTAACCAAGGTGGAGACGGATGGATTCCCAGCGAAACAATTCGGCTATGTTTCAAAGGACCATACTTACCAGCGTATGTCACTGTAGATAACCTTAATATTAATGTTGAGAAATATGTATTTCCTGTGTCCCAATGCACTCGATGCTGGAAACTAGGACATTCGGTTAAAAATGTGTATTTTCCAAAATTATTTGCCCTAAATGTAGCGGAGAACATGCAGACTGTGAAACAGACAGATTAAAGTGTGCCAATTGCTCTGGGGACCATGCAGCCCTATCAAAAGATTGCCCAATGTATAAAAAGGAAAGGAAACTCAGGCTCATTATGTCAGAGTTTAATTGCACGTTAGGTATACCCGAAACATCTTTGAACACTAGTCACTATGCGGATGCCGTAAAACGTACGTTACACTATAATCAACGACCGAAGCCCGCTAAATCTCCATTAGAGAAACCAAGATCTACGGCTAGAAGCAAAATGAAGTTCAATACTCAAAGCTGGGTTCTCGACCTGTCTGATGAAGAATCTGTGGATAGTGAGTGCAATGATACAACTGAGACTAAAAATCCAGCAAATGAACGAACCTCAGAAGAAAACGTTACTTTAAAAGAACTTTTTTTTAAGCTAAAACAAGCAATATTTTCTAAAAGAGACTCAATATCGGTAAAAATTCATAATGTCATTAAAATTTGTATAAAGTGGTTATTTATTTGGATTGTAGGCTTTATGTCACAGTGGCCTTTACTTATGAGAATATTTAACTTTATAATTGATTCCAATAATGTTTAGAACGTGTAATAATATTCGTATAAATATAATACAATGGAATTGTCAAAGTCTTCGACCAAAATTGTTAAATTTCGAAAACTTACTTATTCAAGAAAAAATCCACATTGCTGCTCTTTGTGAGACTTGGTTAGAGCCGGAGACTGAACTTACACTAAGAAACTATAACATATTTCGTAATGACCGATCGGATGGCTATGGAGGTATTGCATTGTTAGTTCACAATTCTATAAAAGTTTCCAGTACTGTAGTAATATGTCAGAACGCAGGAATTCAAGTACTAAGAATTCAAGTATTTAATTGCAAAGATATCCAACATATAATCTGCGTTTATTGTCCACCTTCGGTGACCACTTCTTCTGGGGATTGGGACTCTCTTCTATCGCTAGTTAACAGAGGTACTCTAATACTCGGTGATTTCAATGGCCACCATAGTACCTGGTCCTATAAAACCGACCAACGAGGAAATCAATTGTTCGATTCCTTATCCGAAAATAATTACATTGTATTGAATGATGGTAGGCCAACGCGCATGAAATTAGTTAACGGCATTTTACAGAAATCCTCACCAGACCTATCATTAGCTTCCCATGATATAGCGGTTAAACTTGAATGGTTGACGTTATATGAGACATTGGGAAGCGACCATCTTATGATTAAAATAACATATGGTTCTTTCAACCCAAGTAAGTTCCCGTCATTCAATCGTCGAAATTTTAAAGTTGTCGATTGGGCTTCATACAGAACACTTGTACGCGGTTTATTTAATAATTTTACTAAGTTAGATGATCTACAACATACCTATGATTTGTTTGAAAGTTTGGTGAACACAGCCGCTGATAAATATATTCCATATTATAAAGCTCATACAGGGCCTGCAATTAATTTTACACCGAAACCCTATTGGAACCCTACATTGTCGAGGGCAGTTGCCAAACGACGCCTAGCATTAGCAAATTTTCGACGAAACCCGATCCCAGAAAATTATAATATCTTAAGAAACAGATTAGATGAGTCACATAAACTGATAAGAGAGGCTAGACGTTCTTCTTTCCGTAATTTTTGTTCCTCAATAGATCACCGAATCTCCGCCGGTGAAATGTGGCATAAATTGCGATGGATGAAAGGCTATCACAATTCGTCCAAACTGTATATAGACAAAATCAACATTGAAAATCTTTTAACATCATTGACACCAGACTCCGCAAGCCCAGATACGCCTAGCTTTATTCCACATATGTCAAAATTAGAGGTACCTTTTACTAGACATGAGCTTCTAAAATGTTTAAAATCTAGACACACGACTCCCGGAAAAGATAACATCTCCTATAGTATGATCAAATATTTTCCAGAAAATGCTATAGATGTCCTATTAATGTTATATAATGAGATCTTCCTTAACGGATTCGTACCTAAACAGTGGCGTCAAATCAGTATTGTACCGATACTGATTCTTCTTCCAATTTTGTAAAGTTGCGTCCTATTTCCATGTTATCTTGTATATGCAAAACATTTCATTATTTGATACTTAACAGATTAGAGTGGTATTTAGAAAAAAATAAAATATTTTCAGACAGCACAGTAGGATTCAGAAAAAGTCGTTCTAGTCTGGACAGTCTTTCAAACTTAGTCTGCAGAATACAAGCGGGATTTTCGGAAGGTCAGAAGACTATAAGATGTTTCATTGACATCGATAATGCATACAATAATATCGAAATAGTCCCGCTACTGCAATATATGAACAAAAATTTACATATAGGACCCAAAATTTGTCTTTATTTGTGGAATTTTCTTAAAGATAGGCAACTTACCATTAGCGTAGACAACATGATATTTAACAGAAATACTGGCCGCGGTCTAGCCCAAGGTGACCCGTTATCGCCCTTATTATTTAACATTGCTACTGTACCTATTTGTAAAACTATAAATGAAGTTCATGTAGCTCAATACGCTGATGATTTTGTCTTATACACTACTTGCCAAAACTGTTTCGCAGGATCACTTAAATTACAATCAGCCTTAAATAAGTTTAATGATATCATCACAGGTTTGGGTTTAGATATTTCTACTACAAAAAGTAAAGTTTGTATATTTAAAAGAGGTTATAAAAGGGAAAATATCAAACTATATATCAATGGATTACTACTAGAAGTAGTTGATAGCATAAAATATCTGGGCTTATGGATTGATTTTAGATGTCTTTGGATAAAACATATAAACGAATTGACAGCAAAAACACTAAAATTCGTTAAAATTTTCAAGTTATTAGCAGGGTCTGGATGGGGTGTACACCCATCATCTCTAAGACGTCTTTACATAGCTTCTATCAGAAGTCGTTTAGATTACGGTTGTTTTTTCTATGGTAGCGGTAGCCGAACACATCTAATAAAGCTTGATCGTGTACAGAATATGTGTTTGCGTATTATTGGAGGCTTCATAAAGACTACACCTACACATATTATGGAAAATGAACTTTCGATCCCCCCTTTGAGCATCCGTCGGCAATATTTGTCTAGCAAATTTTGGTTAAAATGTAAATCTTTTAAAAATAATTGTACTATCAGTTTATTGGATAATTTATCAGCGATGAGGTCTTACCCTTACTGGAGAAATAAAGACAAACCCATTTTAGTGACGGTTCATGAAACATTAAAAAATGAAATAATTTTCCGTAGCGACATTTTAGAATTTTTTAAGTTACCTACTTGGGTTAGGAGTGTGGACTTGAATAATGTAGTTAAAATAGATATTGATGGGGTCGCACAAGCAAAGAAAAATTACAAGGGGTGTCAATTAAAACTGCTATGTGATAAATACTTAAATGATAACTATATCGGTCACTATATTATATATACCGATGCTTCAATATGCGATGGTGAAATTGGAGCTGCTGTTTTTGATTCGGCGACAAAAATATCAATAAAATTTAAAATTAATGCCAAAATTTCGATAATGCACGCTGAACTTATAGCAATCTTAGAAGCTTTATCGTATATTGACTCCATTTCACACAACAATTTTTTAATCTTAACAGACTCCCGTAGTGCCTTACAATTATTGTGTCGCTGTACATCACCCATACGGGGGATTCCTATAGCTTACAGTATTCTCGATATAATTTGTAAACTTAGAGAAAGTAAGAAAAATGTGACGTTGCAATGGGTGCCTTCCCATGTTGGCATTAAAGGTAGTGAAGTTGTAGATAAGTTAGCTAAAGAGGCGACAATAGATGGTGTAGATTACTCATGTGAACCGTTTTACACAGAAGTTCAATATAAAATCCGGGAACGTTGTTATAAAATATGGCAAGAATATTTTAATGAACGAAGTAAAAGCAAAGGTATATGGTACGCAACAATACAGCCTAGCGTCTTTAAGCGATCATGGATTGACAAGGCCGACATGGGGAGACATACCATCGCAACAGCTCTGCGACTTCGCTCCGGTCACATACCACTCAACAAATTTGCCTTTTTAATGCGTAAAGTAGACTCTCCGAATTGTACAGTGTGTAATAGTATTGAGGATGTATATCACATCATTATGGCGTGTCGCCGGAACGAGCCACAGAGACACGAGCTGGCGATGACTCATAATAAATTTTATGAGACTGGAGAATGTAACAGTGTCCTCGCGAATCCTACTTCGGAAATCGCCAGGGCACTGTACAAACTCGTTAATTTAGGTATAAAGCGAAGAAGTAGTCTTAGTTAGTTATGTTGTATTTTTTTGTTGATGTTATAATGAGGGTGGCATAATCTGTAAAGATTTAACCCTCTATAAATAAATAAAGAGAAAAAAAAAAAAAAAGTGGGTAGTATAAAGACTGACGCGATGTTCGGTTTACTTGCGTTAAGTTAGTTCTATTTAAGCATTGGAGACGGAAATTAGTGTCTAGTGAGTTGTGATCCAAATGTAAAAGTATTCTAAGAAATAAATATTGTAGTGCTAAGTGCGGAAGAGCTGTTTCATTTTTAATTCGATGTTAAGTTTTTACACATTCATTCACACCGGCTACAATGACCTTCAAACTGGAACATAATGCAAACTCCTGTTGGGCTGCAGGAAAAGTATTCTGGTGGTGGTTAGATCACCTAGACAATCTTTATTCCTTACATATTATAAAACAAAATCCATTGCCGCGTCCGAAGGCGATAAACTCAAAAAAAAAACGAACGGAGTTCCATGGAATTTAGTATGGAGATAGTTTCAGAATCTGGGAAGGAGGCAGGCTATTTTTTATCCCAGAAAAAATCGTTCACGCGGGCGCAATCGCGAGCAAAAGTTAGTTATTAATTAGGTATTCCATGTATGAAGTTCATTTAAATGTAACTAATAAGCTCAGATTGAAGAGACCATATCTGCAGCCTCATATGCTAATTCAGGATCGCGGTAGAATTCCCCAAACTTTATTGATCGTGCTCGGATTCTATTAATAACTTAGTAATGCATATAGTTTGTGGTTTTGTGGCGGCCATTTTAGAAAAGCAGCATACGAAAATAAATGTGAAATATCTGCATTTTATATAGCCAGATTAACTTTTTTTAAATCTTTATTTAAGCAGCTTGGTGGTTATTTCACGACTAGGTCGCTCCGTACGTCCGCTTTTATCGGTGCCTACTCACTTTTCATGAGATCAAAATATTTTTTAATAGGCCCTTCGGACAAAAAAAACTATTTGTACTGCCCACATTGAAGCTCAAAGTATGAGGTCCACTCCGCACATACTCCGACATTAACAAGTAAAATACAGAGTATTATTAAATTAGTGTAACTACTGGACATAATAAGACTTAACATCTCATGTCTCAGGATGGCAAGCGCAGTGGAATACCAAACAATACTTTGTAATTCAAGGATGGTGTTTCTACTGTTTAGGGTTGTATCGCTTACCATCAGACGAACGGCTATCTCGTCTCGTCATTCAAAGTAATAAAAAAAATATCGACTAACTTAAAAATTACAGAATTTATTCTACTTAATCAGCTTTGCCCCAAATATAGTTAGGTCCAATTTAAAATAACTATTAAGGGCACTTCTCTCAGACATTTTAAAATACAGACAAACAAACAAGTATTTACAAGAGGTGTTGAAACCTGTTTTGATTTTATTAATTAAAGCACATTCTTTCGTAGCGTTATATTGCAACCAAACATCACTTTTATAACATTTTATTACTATTTTTTTGTTTGGATTGTTTATAGTGTTATTATCAATGTGTTATCCGTTTATTATAGAAAATTGTTGTGAATTTATGACCAGGAGTAAAAAAGTACTAATTTATATTTGTAACAATTGCAGTGGATTTGAAGTTGTTTTTCGTAAAATGAAATCACCAAAAACATTTGTCAGTCTTATTAATTATACAAATATTATAAAATTAACTTGGTATAGTGCGTTATTTATTTGTGCCATATTATGTAAGCAAGAAAGAAAGATTTTATTATTGCACACAAATAGTATAACGTACTAACAAAACGAGAAAAAAAACATAAAATTAGAAAAATAAATTATACCTATTGTGGCAACAATGGGAACCCTAATTATATGTCTTCTTATGTCCAGCAACACTGGCTACAATGTCCTTCAAACCGTAACAAAACAGTGACTGCACACTGCTGCTTAGCGGTAGAAATAGACATTGCGGCCACCTACCCAGGCGACTCTCACATATAAGAGAACTACCAACAGTAAAGTACATTATATCATACAATATATATTTGTTATTCCAAAGTCGGTAGAGTTTACCACACCATGCATTTATCTCCGAAGAGGTATCCATAGGCGCAACCAGGGTACCCACTTTTCGCCAAGTGTGTTCCATCCCATGATGTGATAGGGGGCGAGCCTTTCGCCATATCGGGCACAAATTCCAGACTCCGGGCTGATACTGAGCATAAAAACCCTCATATCATTTTACACGACCCGGGATTCGAGCCCAGGACCTCAGAGCGCTGCCGTACCGCGCATGCAGTACAACTACGCCACCGAGACAGTCAGAGAGTCGAGTTTACCATCCATAAATTAAACAAGTAATGTCATACGTGCTTATTAAGTTATACCTAGGGGGTTATTTTAATAACAAGATAACGAGAGACGATAAAAGCGACTTCTGTAGATTAGTATGCTGTGGAAGCCTGTTTAATCTTCTCTTCTAGCTGATGTTATCGCGTCCCAGTTGTGTGTCGGCGCTAACATGCCATTAAACATATTACAGTTGATATTTTGAAGACTATTTTGGTTGCGTAGTTGTGTTGCGTGTGGGTACACCGCTTTGAAGTTCCGGGTTCGATTCCCAGCAAAGTGATACTAGGTTTCCTGCTCAGTACCAAACAGCATCTCTATCGCTTCATGGGACGGAATACTCGAAATGTGTTGATACACTGGTTGTGTAGTATTTGTCTATATCCCTACAAGGATAGAATGGGTGAGTATCTGTTGCTCTTCTGTCCAACTCTTAGGTCAAGATCTCATGCATAAACTATAGTAGTCACTAATAATAAATGACCTACTTAAAGACAAAACCCCCTTATTCATAGAAGTTATTTATCTAAGGACGGAGTATTGCTGTGATAACAAGTCTGTTTTTATTCAAATCCAGGTTTACACTTAGACTCGAGTTCTTATATCATGAGCGCCACTCCGTACACAATCAAAAGCTGTCATTATTGACCATATTAAAGTCAGTTTGAATGGATTGCAGTTCAATACAGTTGAACACATTGAATGTTCGGAACGCCAAATCTAGAACATAGTACATATATATCGATAGATAAAATCCTGTATATAAAAAACATTTCAAGACCTCATTCCCTCAATCTTCATCTTTTCTCATTTGTGGAATAATTTAAGAAAGTCACCATGAAATCCTCTAGCATAAATACGATAGCTAACTCACTTAGAGTAGGGACGAGCGTTCCTTTTATCTAAAGCGTCTTGACCGCCAAGTGACCGCAGGAGTGAATTACCAAGAATTTAGCAAAGATTTAATGGTCACCTACATTAATGGAATATTTTAGACAGATAACTGGGAAATGTTGCTTTGTGCTGGTTTTGATGTTGTAGCGAATCATTGGGTAGTAGACCTTATGTTTGTTTTGGAGATTAGATGTTTGCGACTTCGCTTGCGTGAGCCTTTCTCGCTATAAAGTTCCTAAATCAATATAGCTATAAGGACATGCATTTAATAAAATTATATCTCACGGGAAAGCATTAATGCGATAAACAGTAGCCAACAATTATCATCATCTAAAACATGATCTCATAGTGTGCCAAATTACATCAAAATTCCTCCAGGTTTGACTATTTCTAATCATCCAAACATGTTCTCAAAGTGTCGCATATAATATATATTTTTATATTTGCACGATAGAGTGACCCTACTACACCTCATGGTAAGTGGAGTGGAGTCCAATAGAAAGGCGACTGACGAGAGATGGTTACTCCTCGCCAGTCGACACAATTATGCCGGCCTGTTGGAACCGGATATACACAGCTACGTGGGCATTATGGCGGGTTTTAATACCTCATATGCGATGGTCGCTATCCGTTCGGATATAAAATATCCTACCAACAGCACTTAGCGAAGTGTGTTCCTGCCTACCCCCGAAAGGCGTGAAGCCATGACAACACGAATACAGTAAACAATCGTAATCCGGATGATCCTTATAGTTCGCGTGGCGGCGCGCCAGACGGATCGGTGATTTGTTTTCAGCTTCCGAGCCAGACTTCGCGTCTATCAGTCTGGTGGGTTTTGTGTGGGAATTTGTCAGAGTAATTATTGGGCTTTTAGATTGGGGCTTAGTGCGTCGTTATAACAGTTTTTTGTCGCCTTATTATGATCGCCGCTAAGATTACTTTTAAGGAGGTGTATTTACATCACACTATAAGCAGGTATTGAATAACGCACCTTTAGAACTAAAGTGACCTGATTCGAAATTTATATATTTTCTATGACGAGAAAAAGGCAAAATATATAGAGATATTATAGTTCACAAGTATGTTCGCAGTACACAGGCGCACTCTCTGTTCCTTCAGTCTCAGTCTGCAATCCTACATGACCTGAGAGAGATCAGGCGCAGGACCAACGGCTTTACGTGCTTTCCGAGGAACTAGGGTATCACATCGACAGCTTTCTGACTCCAAGCTGATGAGCGGATTCGAACCCAGGATCCCAGCGCGGTAGTTGTACTCGTACCGTGTACAACTAGCAAGCCGTCGCCCCTCATCACTCATTGCCGTTTTTAGAAAATATCCCGTATAAATATTAGCATAATAATGAGCAGCCTTGTCCCACTGGCATTATGGGTACGTGGGAGAAGTTAAATGGAGCGTGCCGGTGCCGCCGAGTGCATTGTGGCTACAGACCACCAAGGTTTCATATTGTTTCGGATAAAGCTCTCGGTACATCGACGTGAGAAACGCGGCGATTCGTATGTTGGTCTTATGTTTATTTTTTTAATGCGAAAGTTTTTGCAAATTTTTGTATAAGTGTTTGGATGTTTGTTAGTAAACTAAATCGACTAAAATACCTAACTTAATATTATAAGAAAGAAAAGTTTGTTGAATGGTATTATTTCTGGAATTTATTGTTTTTGAAAATCTTTTTAATGTAGGACATTGCCATCATATGTTATATACTGATTGAGCTATATATTATATAGACACAATATCTTATCACGGAAGGATGGAAAAGGGTAATTGGGTATTTAGTTTCAGGTGAACACTTACTAATCTTATTAAACATAGCTTCGCGGCCATTTTTTTTGAGGGTGGATAGAGATGTAAGACCTATTTTTCGCCCGTATGTAAGATTGCATGGAATAAGGGCAAACCTATTGGAATCATATAAGTATATTTTAGCTATGTTATTTATATCTCTTGCAATACTTAAACGCAACAATACAAGGTCCCTGGCAATGATGCCGGTTCACAATCGTTATCGCTAACGTTATGGTATGACAATAACATTTTAGCACTAGACTTATAGATACGATTCCCATATTTTTTCTGTTTTCTATTTTGTTAACGATTATAAAAAAAGCAATTTGGCAACTGCCCCTATGAATATAATAAAACGTAGCGTTTTTTATTGCATTTTATAAAATAATGGACAAATCCCTTTATCATTATTAGTCATTTTCCCGTATTTAGGTGTTAAATATGAAAGGTATTACGCTCGAATTGGTAATCGATATTATATCGAAAACTAAATTCAGATTTATTATAATCTATATATCTATCTATTTAAATGGATTCATAATTTATCATTTCTCAAGTTGGATGAAAGTAATAGTATATCTCGTGAAGATATACCTCTTTGTGGGAGATTTCATTAGTGGAATGTGGTATCACACTAGGTAGGGTTGGTATTGTATGGGGCATTGTTGAATGCATTTAAAACACCTATCGATTAAGTTATGTTTTCTGCTGACTTCATACAGAAATAGGATTGATATGAGGGTAGTTTCTTTCGTAATTTCACTGTTCTTACCCAACAGGGACGATGCGGGATTCATTATAAATTTATTGATAGCTTAAAAAATAACAACTTCATCATCCAAACAAAACTTACACGCAATTATAAACCTTAATATCAAAACAAAATCCTAATTCAAAAGTTGGTAACCGCATAAATCCCATCTTTTAATTATGTAATAGTGTTGTGCGTCGGCTCGATACAAAATCACTGGCCATTGATTTAGGCCCGTCACGCGTAAACTTGCGTATTGCAAGTCACGCGTCGTACGTGTGGGGATGTTATCGATAGTTTCACGTTCAGACGTTATATAAGTTATATAAATTATATAATATAACGTCCAATATATATTATATGTTAATGAAATATATAATTTGTTAACGAATATACAATATTTGATTATGTTTGCGGTGGAGTCTTGATTTTGTCAACATATAACATTTAGAATTACATCTATAATTTTTGAGGAATATACAATATTTGATTATTTTTGCGGTGGAGTCTTGATATTAACCCGATATAAACTTTAACGGATTGACCATTTCTGGATATAAGCTTCCTCCATCTTTGGCCAATGTTTTCTCTGTTATATAGTTCGTTTTCAGGTTCCAGCAGTCGCTATTTCATCTTGCCAATGGAAAGAAATTGTTTATGCACTGTTATATATTAATATCTATTGTGTTACATAAATCAAATTTTATGAATTACTCAAATATATTTGAATGTGAATTATCACTGTACACTGGGAAATAAAGGCTATTTTACTTTATTTATGTGTAAACTTATTTAAATTCGCACTTCTATCGATTTGCGGAAATATCAACATTCGAATTTCAAAGCTTGTGCCCATAGCGAACGGTCTCGGTAATAAAGTTTCGACGGCATATGACGTTCAACTTTACTCTTATTATTATAAATGCGAAAGTTTGTTCCAATCTTTATAAATATTTATTAGCAATAGAGGCGAATATCTTAGAACAGATTTGGACAAAATTTGCGCAAAATATAGACATTCAAAATTATCATATAGCCTATTTTATATCCCAGATTTTTTTACAGAGTGGACTTGCTTTGGCCAGGAAAAAAATATACCACCTAATTAAACATATTTTAAGACATTATTTTGGTGCTTATGGAATTTATATTTTTATAAACATATTGCCGTTGTCTAATTTATTGGAGAAATATCTAGACTGCAAACTGTCTTCTTAACTTGTATATTACAAGGCATTCGTCTATATACGTATAGCGATTTTATTGAGTATCGATAGACATTTAAGGTGTGTTGAAATATCGGAGCATGTAACCAAAGGTCTAGAATTTAATAAAGTTTCGACGTCGTGTAACGTTCAACGTAAATTAGATTCTGATCTTTAACGCAATTATATAGCCAATGAAATTGTAGTAACTACGTATTTCGGACACTTCGTTTAATTTCGAAGTATATTAAAGAGAAATATTTATTGGATCTTACTTAGTTTCTCTTTCTTTTTCACAATTTTGGAAATGAGTTGACAATTTATTTGGTAATAAAGTAATAGTAAGTAAGTTAAGGAATTTGGCAGATCTGAACAGTATTTTATCGGCTTTTGAGTCGAAGAGGGCTAGAATTTTGTTAAAAAAATATTTTAAGTGTATAAGAGGAAATGAGTAAGCATTTAATCAATGCAGACTTTAGAGGTGGCAAAAATTTTAATTGGTTCCATATTAAAAAAATATGGAAAATAATCTTCCCCGTTTATATTATATCGATAGAAAAACTGGTGTCCCATCCCTACCCGGCGGTAGGCAGAGTGACCACAGCCCTTCGTAGACCGCCGTGCCCCGGTTATAAATTGTGGCCCCTTTATTGTCCTTAAATGGACCAATGTTTACAGAAAGATAACTATCCAAAGTGAAGCTTTGTGGTTGCATTATATAATTGAAAATAACGTTCAATTTACGAATACGTATGATAAATTTGGATGTGACAAACTACTCATTGTATTTAATTAAACTTTTATTGCAGAAAGGAAAAGATAAAACAACATTTATTGGCTGGTTGGGTGGTGAAGAACACAATTTACACCACCCACTCCTCCTCTTGGCAATTCAGACTCCACACCGAATGCACGTCCATGCACGGGGGACGATTGTCGCGGCCCGAGGCACACTGTTAAGTGTGTATACCTCGTGGTCGCCAACTCACATTGAGGGCTATGAGGGCTCGCGAACATTCCCTCTCCTTCTCCTCTCTACCCATCCTAAGAGGGTTTCTTTCCTGCCCCCACGTTTTCAGATATCCCCAACTTTCCTCCAGGCCCTTGCAGTCGCTAAGTAGAGGGACTCCAGTATACCATTCGCAGGCTTCCTGGTGTAGACTGCGGAGTTATGAACACAAAAAAAACTTACATTTAGGCCAGAAATTTCATAAAAATCGAACTCCAGACTAACACGTACGTTGCCACTAAACCAATGAGGATATTAAAGTATGAATTACTAACAAATATATTTGATTAATACAAAATGGCGTGTTCTACTATAATTATGGAGATATCGTTATTATCTGTTATTCATTTATTAATGGACAATGGAATACCATAGATTGTGTTTTACTCGTAGGTTTGTTCGCGAAAGTATTTCTATTTATGTCTATGTATACTAGGGGATATAAAGCTCTCTTAATAAAATAATGACTTATTCCAAAATTGTTAATTCGTGGGAATTGTCAAAGAAACGAATTTGTGACTGCAACCTTTTTTTTAAGTTGCTACAAAATTGAACTTATTAAAGATAGGTCAAAAATAAAACCTATAGCATGAAAAAGAAGGAAGAAAAAGTGAAGATCGCCAACAGAAATTTGTTTTTAGACGATTTCCACAAATTGTAAATTTTGAAATAGGTCATTATTTTATTAAGAAAGCGATAATAATGGATCGAACTCACTTTTAGTAGAATCTTAAGTGGCACTCAATAATAAACCGATCTCAACTTTGAGTAGAATCTTAAGTGGCACTCAATAATAAACCGATCTCAACTTTGAGTAGAATCTTAAGTGGCACTCAATAATAAACCGATCTCAACATTGAGTAGAATCTTAAGTGGCACTCAATAATAAACCGATCTCAACTTTGAGTAGAATCTTAAGTGGCACTCAATAATAAACCGATCTCAACTTTGAGTAGAATCTTAAGTGGCACTCAATAATAAACCGATCTCAACTTTGAGTAGAATCTTAAGTAGCATAATCGTGTTGCTTGCCGTGGGGCTATAAATGAAAACACTACACTCACACCCGCCATTACTGGTGGTAGGATATATTTTATATCGTGTTAAAACCCACCATAGTGACTCATGTAAGTGTGTCGCGTTCCGGGATCAGCCTGTTTATATCGGCTTTCAACAGGCCAGCATATTTGTGTAGACTGCTGAGGGCTAATCATATCTCGTCAGTCGATATTCTATTGGTCCCACTCCACGTACCATCAGGTACACTGGGATCGTATTGCATGTAAAAAAAGTAGACATTTAAGGCCATTTAATAAACAAAACTTGAGTTGTTATTTAAGTGCTTGTCAGCTGAAAAAAGAATACCTTGGCGCCACGTGCGCTCAACTTCCACTTTTAGCCTAAAGTCAAAGGCTTACCTTTCTAAAAATATATTAACACATCACTTTAGGGTATTTCGATTTACATAAAAGTAATAATCAAAAATAAAAATTGTATTCCAAAGATTAACCAACAAACAAACAAAGCTCTTTACAATAGTAGTATAGAAGTATAATTTAAATTAATACGTGTAATGTCTTCATAGTGGCTCATGTACAGCACGCAATTTGGGGTGACACAGGATCGATTTGACGGTAATAAGTGCGATCATTTGTACTGACCCCATTATAAAAAACTAGTTTATATCTGTGGTTCGGTTCGTATTAAAATCCGGGATACATATTTTGTCAGAATAAAAGTAGAACTCAGGAGTAATGTAGCTTCCTATCAGTAAAAACAAAATCAAAATCGGTTTGGTAGTTCCTGAGATTATCGCGTTCAGACTATAAAATAAAATTCCGACGATATATTTTCCTGGGATATAAAATAGCATAGAACCTTCCCAGAAACTATCTCCTTACCAAATATTATCGAAATCCGTTCGGTAGTTGTGTTTACCGCGTCCAAACAGATCGACGCGGAAAGTGACTTTCTTTTATAATATTTAAGGATGATATTTGAAATATGACATTTACTTATAAATAATATCAGCCCTGTATTATATACTTGCCCACTGCTGAGCACGGGCCTCCTCTACTACTGAGAGGGATTAGGCCTTAGTCCACCACGCTGGCCAAGTGTAGATTGGTAGCCTTCACACACCCTCGAAAATTCCTATAGAGTATTTCTCAGGTACGCAGGTTTTCTCACGATGTTTTTCGTTCACCGTTAAAGCAAGTGATAATTCACAAAGAATACACACATATTTTTTTTAGAAAAGTCAGATGTGTGCCCTTGGGATTTGAACCTGCGGACATTCGTCTCGGCAGTCCGTTCCACAAACAACTAGGCTATCGCCGCTTTTATTTACATTTACTTATATTAATATTCTTGAGTCTAATAATTGAGTCATACGCATTACGTAAATTAAAATATAAAATTATAATGAAAAACTACTCTTCAGGAATTATTATTGGTACAACCATAAATTAAATGTAATATTGTATTAAAATTTTATTATGTGTTACTAATCGATAAAGTGAGTATCCTACTAGGATTATAAATGTGAAAGTTTGTGAGGATGTATGTATGTATGTTTGTTCCTCTTCCACGAAAAAACTACTGAACGAATTTGGATGAAACTTTACAGTAATATTGATTATACATCAGATTAATACATAGGCTACATTTGAAAATGATTTTGTGTAATTTGGTTATAATATAAGGATACATATCAAGTTAGTCGGAAAAAAATCTTAGCGTACGCTGCCTAAACGAGTACTATACGAGTTAGACAAAGATAATGTAACGTAGAATTGTTTGTCCTAAATAGTTCTAAATAAAAGTCCGCGACAGCATATGTATCCCCATTTTATATGGAAGCCGCTATGACCAAAATAGTGAGCCATAAATATTATTAAATCGGATACTTTTTTACAATGCACAACCGGGACTTATATCCCAAAAAAATTCTTCACGCGTGCGAAGCCGCGAGTAAAAGCTAGTCTTATATATTTAAGGATAGATGCTGATTAAAAGAGTGCTCATCTCTCGAAAGGCAACGGCTTGGCTGTGCCTCTGGCATTGCTCAAGTCCATGGGCTACGGAGGTGGTCGTTTTTCTCCGTTACTTTCATCGTATTGAAATGTCTGTGAGATTATTTATTATTATTTATTAACACTTTGTACACATGGTATACAGGCGGACTTAATGCCATGGGCATTCTCTCCCAGTCAACCTTGGGGTGGTGTAGAGAGGACGGAGGTAGGTGTATAATAAAAGAAGTGAAAAACAAATAAGAAGAGAAATAGTAAACAAATGTAATTAAAACATACTCGCATATATAAATATATAGATATATATATAAAAAAAAATACATATATATACATATATAAAAATAAATAAATATATAAATACACTAATAAGTCAATTAGAGGAATCTGCTACTTCTGCCAGCAACAATTGTACTTATTATTTAGTAATTGAGATTGTACCTATTCTCCTCGCCAAGTTAAACCGCTTTATGATAAAATCTCGAAAAACAGAAATTTTGAGTTATTTCGTTGTTTTATTAAACGTGCGATATGATCATAATATCAGACTTGTATTATATACTGTCCCACGGCTGCACCGGCTTCCTCTACCATCAAGAGGGATTAGGGCTTAGTCAACCAAGCTGGCCTAGTACGGATTGGCAGATTTCACACACCCTCAAAATTCTTAGAGAATTGCTCATGTATGCAGGTTTCCTCACGATGTTCTCCTTCACTGTTAAAGCAAACGATAATTCACAAAGTATACACACATAACTTTAGGAAAATGTATGAGTACCCTTGGGTTTAGAATCCGTGACATTTGTCTTAGTCCGTTCCACTCCCAACTAGGCTATCGCCGCCTTTTTTCCTTTGCCTATGAAGGCAATAAAAAAGAAATTATTTGAAGTTCACACGAACGAAGTCGCTGTCAACAAATAGTATTGCGTATTTCGATTTTACAAAATGAAATGTATAACCCAAATATTTTTAAGAGCAGTTTTCAATGCAAACTTCTATTGAATTTTAACAATGAATTCCAAGACATGCGTAACTTAAATATTTTATTGTTTTTGGATATATTTGTTTTACAAATCTCTACAATAGAAAACCAGTATTTAAACTCACTTGACCTCTCATCAGTTCAATTTTACAAGAACACAAAGCTCAACTTAAATTGGTCATACCAAAAAAGCCGGCTTCCGTCAATAGTAAAACAATTCTTATACGAAAAGCAAACAGATTACCCATTGCTTTGTAGTTGTAATAAATCAACTGGTAACTGCTAGTTGTTTGGACCGCATGGGATGTTATTTTTGGACCAGTTTTATATCTTTACTAGCTTTTGGCCGCGACTTCACCCACGTAAAACTCCTTTCTTGGAATAAAAAGCTTCTGTACTGTATTTTTAGATTCATGCTAGTTTTACCCGCGACTCCGTTTGTTGCCAGATCAAAAAGCATTAATAAATTAATGTAATGCTCTATTATTAATCATTTTCGAAATCAAGAACTATCTGTTATGTTTTCACGGTTAAATTGTTGAATCGATATGGATAAAATTTTATATAAACTAAGCTTACTCTAAGAAAGAAAAATATACTTTTTTATATCTGCCCATCGGATTCCAAGTGAAGCCGCTAACTAAAGGACATATGACTGAAATTTAAATAACTAGTTTTTTTTTCCTTTTTATTGCCTTACTTATTTTTATTGGCATACGAGCAAACAGTCCTCCTGATGGGAAGCAGCATCTGCCGCCCATGGACTTTGCAATGACAGAGGCACAGTGAAGCCGTTGCCTACCGAACTAAATTTAGTTTAGTATTTTAGCTTTAAGAATATAAACAGCGCGTTGGTCTAAATGTTTCTGAAACACTATTCAGTTTCCCGCAGTATATTCTGATACCGTTTCAGTATTCCATTAAATTGTTAACTGCATTTTATTTTAGACTAGGTATTGTTCGCGGCTTCACTCGCTACAAAAGCGTTTCTCGTTACCTAAAGGCCTATTTAAAATGTGTAAAAATCCATTATTTCCTATGGGAGCCAATTATTGGATTAAAAGTAGCATGTTAACATATATGATAGCATAAATGGGAGTTTATGAAAACGTTTGTTAGAAGTAACCTTAGAAGTTGAACGGATTTTAATGAAATTTTGTTTTGTGACGATATTCTGGATGAATATAGGCTACTTTTTATCTCGACAATTTGCCCCTATAGGAAATAGAGGATTTTTTTCGTATAACATTTTAAATTGATGGCACCAGCGTCTTACTGGTAATGTAAATCGCTCCTGTAATTTGTTGACTTGCAGGAAACGGGCTTCAAACGGGCAGAAGAGATATAGCAATGGTTCCCTAGCCAGAGTCTCCAACCAAGCACCAGCTGATCCTCATTCGATTCTATAAAAATAAAACTTTTCTTAAGACTTTGCTGCCTTCGAAACGTCGAGAGAAAATTATAATAAATAAACTACAATAAATCCGACAAATAGTTTTATTTTTATAATAATAATAATCTATATCTATACTTATAATAAATCTGTAGAGAGGTCAATTCTGTACATGAAATATATTTCCAAAATAACTATCAGGGGGTGATTAGGGATCGATACTGATGCCAAAAATGCAATTAGTAAAATTTTTGTCTGTTTGTCTGTCTGTCTGTCTGTATAACCGTTATAGAAACAAAAACTACTCGACGGATTTTAACGAAACTTTGTACAATTATTTGTCATACTCCTGTGCTGGTTATAGTATACTTTTCATCGCGCTACAATTAATAGGAGCAGAGCAGTGAAGGGAAATGTTGGGAAAACGGGAGAAGTTACTCCATTTTTTAAGTTTTCGTCGCGTGTGCAAGCTTAATGGTTAAAGCTATACAGAAATCATGTATGACGGAAATGTTCTCCTTAAAATTATGTAAAAAATATCCCACGACAGCATATGTCTATCTTTTATGGTTGACTCACAATAACACGTGTAACTCCCGATAGCTTAGCAGTTCGAAGCTTTCTCATTATATTTGTCTACTCTTACGTTTATAACACTCTCAGTAATGCCTCATTAAAAAAAAATAACATTGTTAAATATTCCATAAAAAAGAATCATAGAAATTGGTATAGAAACACCAAAGTTATACATGAAATACGCTAATAATAAGCCATCACGCGTAAATACTGAATCATGCTATATGCTTCCTTCGATTTCACCAGGATCCCATCATCAGACCCTGACCGGACATTCGGACCACCTGCATACCACCATACATTAAAAAAAGATCCCGACAAATTGAGCACCTCCTCCATTTTTGAAGTCCGAAATCAACGCGGGCGAAGTTGCAGGCGGAAGCTAGTATAATAATAAATCTTTATTTGGAATCATAATACAGGTTTTTTAAAACACAATGTTCGATAATATCTGCATTAGTTGGGTAGCATCGCAGATATTAACGCCCACCTCCGTAAAGTCCACAGTTGTATTCCACAATGTAAAAACTTATAACTCAAAGAAAACTTTCTATAGGTACTTAAGTCAAAGCAAACAAAAAATGTGTGTGTGTGTGTGCGTGCGTGCTTTTGTGTGTGTGTGTGTGTGTGTGTGTTTTGTCTAACATTCGCGTAAACATAAAAAAACATTATCTTTTGGCGACCTAGTTACTCACTAGTCAACCTACTACAGATTACGACACATCAAACCTAACACTACTTTTATCTTGACATTTATTATAAAACATCGTACGAAATGGTAAATGATTTTATTGCGCCCCATTAGTTATAAACATCCAAACCCCACGAGCATTAATCCGAGGCTGGACATAAATAATGCAAAAACAAAAACATTACGGCAGTTATAAAATGTATTTTAATCAGGTGATGTAAACGTGAATTTCGCGTTGACATGTCATTTTATAACTAGTGTAGTCCTTCGGGTATTCTATAAAAATACATTTCTTTTAACAATCTTTATAAAATGCTCCCCGTATAAAATAACTATGTTAAGTAGTTTTCTCAGTAAGTGATCAATTTATACTCTTATGAGAAATAAATAATTCTTAAACCTTAAACCGTAAACAATAAGGCGTAGCTCAAACTACACTATTATGAAAGTGTTAGTAGCTATTTGTGGTAGAATATATACCTATATATCATTTTTTTTGATAGCCATTCCTGTAGTCATAACCGAGGGAAACCTGCGAACGGATACTGGAATCTCCCGACTTTGCGACTGCAGAGGTACGGTGGAGAGTGGGAGAAATGAGGGTAGTAAGAGTGAGGGAAGGATGGGAACTTCCTAGAATGGACGGAGGGGAAATATTAGAGAGCTCATTTAGGCCTCAATGTAGTATGCAACCATGAGGTATACATACTGCCCAATATGCCTAGGCCCGCGCCAAATGTCCTCCGTGAATTCTGTATGAAGATCGAGCACAATAATTTACGTTTTTAAGTACTTAAATAGGTTAATGTAGGTTAGTATGGCTCAAATTGTATCTAAAACTGTATGAGGGAAACCAGTTCCAACAGGCCGGCATAATTGTGTTAACTTCCGAAGAGTAATTAATAGAATAGAGTAATTAATAGTAGTAATTAATCACTGTAAGATTATTGCATTAACAATTAGTGGATTTGAATTAGTAATTTGTCCTAGTAACTTCCGCTGTTAACTTTATTAGGTAATTAAGAAGATAATCTATATATTAACGATCGAAAATATTTTGACAGTATGATTGTGTTTTGTGTTATACCTTGTATAAATAAAATGGATCACCTCTCGTCAACCGACATTCTATTGGAGGAGTCCACTTACCGTCAGATGCAGTGGTGTTACTAAAAAAAAAATATCAATACAAATAAAACCATAGATTTACACTTTCGATATTTATTGAAATGTAAAACATCGATAGAAACGCCGGTAGGAAACAAGATCCGGCGCCTATTTAGATGTGTTCAGATAAACCGACCGAATTGATGTCTCTATTTGTATTACGTGCACCGCACAGAAATACGCGGAGGCGTTATCGGATGTGTTGATGACATTTTTGTATAAAGTGGGTGGATTTGGAGAACTTCAAACAGTAATTCTGTAGAAATGCAGTTAGTGTGAGGTTTCGACATATCGAGATTGTGCGATAACTTGAGTCAATCGAAATTTTTGTTAGCGAATACGAAGCGTGATTTGAAGATAACCTCACTGCATCTGATTCTAAGTTTAGTGGGGTTCAAAAGAATGTTGACTGATGAGAGATGATTACCTCTCGACAGTCAACATAATTATGCCGTACTGTTGGAACCAGATATAGAGAGGCTGATCCCGGAACGCGCCCAGTTACGTGGGCCACTATAGCTGGTTATAACACCTTGTGTATATCCTTCCAGCAGATATCATTTATGTATGAGTGAAGTTTGCTTTACCGACATTCTTACCTCGTGGATTTTTCAACAGATTTCAATTATTTCTTCTGTTTTATAATTCATACGACGTACATATTTTGTGAAAATTATAAATAAAAATCAGTCAAATACCCTATTATTAAAATTTTATTATTTGCGAAAACATGCAAGTAATAATCTAACAGTAACCTTATGGATATTTATAAAAACACACGCCCAGAATAGACCCAAGAATCTCCTAGTTCAAATTCCCTTAAAACCCCAAAAGCATTCAACTTCATACATTCAGACCTCTACCACAATTTTAGTATTTACGAAAACATGTACTAAGCCAAACAATACATCATAGATATTCATAAAAACACACGTGCCAAGAATAGCCCCAACAACCTAGTTCAAATTTGTACAAATCCCCAATAGCACAGTTCATATATTCAGACCTCCATGGCATAGGATTTATTATGGGTTCTCTTCCTAGGCTAGACGTTATCGAAGCAGAAATAAACATAGCCTTAAGCTATTTATTAACGCCTGCATCCAGAACTAAGTTTACCTTTGCATTTTGTATGGAATCGTTTGTACTAGTAATTTGTTGTGGCGCGATAGTGTTACTAGTAGTACTATGGTGGAATGTTATTTTAGATTTTGTACAGTAAATACTACACTAGTATTTTCCTTGGTTATAGATATTTTGTCGAGATAAAGGTAGCCTATAGGAGTAGGTGTAATGTAGCTTCCTATTAGTAAAAAAAAATTATATCGGTTCGGTAGTTCCTGAGATTTTCCTGTTTAAAGAAACAAACTCTTCAGTTTTATATATTAACTAGCTGACCCGACAGACGTTGTCCCGTCTTAACTATGAATTTGCAGCGCGCATTCTGTCAATCGCTGACAGTTATTTCAAAGTTTCAGTTATTTAAAATTAATATTTACGTTAATTTTTCTTCAATTTTCTAATTTCCCGCGCAATTTTTTTAATTTTTTCTTTCATAAGACCCTTCTCCTGACAATAACAAAAAAAAAATTGTGAAATCGGTCCAGCCGTTCACGCGTGATGGCGTAACCAAGGGAAATAGGGATTCATTTTTATATATTTATTTATTTATTATTAACGGACTGCTAAAGGAGTTTACAATTCAACTTAAATCCATACATGTATATAGTAACAGTCTCTAATGTAATTGTAACTCTAGTTGCAAGCAGTCACAGCATGAGCCACAATATATATATTCAACGTAAAACAATAATTACTCTAATTATGTTTAGTACAGCAACAAAATTACGTAAAATCTTAAACACTATTTATAACAAAAGAGAAAAAACAAAACATAAATAGTTAACATTCAGCGTTACGCAATAATTTACGTCTAAATTGTAATAATTCATCACCAAAAATATCGACGTCATTACGGAAACCAACTGTTTGGTTGTACAGACTAGATATAAGTTTTAGCTCGCGATTCGATTGCTTGTAAGAGAGTTCTGAGATAAGAGTCCCGCGTTATATTTTCCTGGTATACAAAGTAGCCTATGTCCTTCCCATGGTCTCAAACTATCTCCATACCTTTCATCGAAATCCGTTTGGTAGTTTTTGAGTTTATCGCGGTCAGATAGGCAAGTAGATGCGGCGGGGAACTTTATTTTAAAATATATAATATTTGTTGAGTGAGTACTCAAATACGTGATACTGTCAATTATGGTTTACTGGAGTTACATTGTTAGGGTATCGTCGTATAGGCCGACATAGCGATTACAACTGACAAATCTTGCTTTCTGGTGGTAAGAAGACATAGTAGCCCACGTAAGTGTATCGCGTTCCGGGATTAGCCTGTGTATTCCGGTTCTGGTTCCAGCAGGCCGGCATAATTGTGTCGACTGCCGAGGGGTAATCATCTCGTCAGTCGACATTCTATTGGACCCCGCTTCACTTACCATCATTTGTAATGGGGTCACTATGCCGTGCACAAAAAAAACTTGACTTCTTCTAGTTAAAGTACAATGCTTGTAACTATAAAACCTTGTTTATCGTTTGAAGTGGTTTAAATGAAAATGTACAATTTTATGGTGGCATTACCCGTGTAGTGCATGTGATGTGAATGACGTCATGGCCGTGATGAATGCTCTTTGAGTGGAATTATATAGAAATGTACAACTTAAAAAAATATTTTTCTTTTTTGCTTTGGGTTCGAATGTATCTCCGTTGAGAATAGATTCAACATAATGGGACGAAATATTGCGCGGTCTTATTAAATAAAAAAATTAACAAATATTTAAGACTGTTTTTTTTACATTCGGGTACCTTTATACCAATTTATAAAACACCTTAGACCAGCGGTCGGCAACTTTTTGGTAGGCAAGGGCCACAAAGCGGCAAAATTAACTAAAGGCGGACCATACGTATAACATTAAACCTAGAAACCCTGCTAGATGCGTTACTCTTAATTTATTACATTTATGTTGTTGCCTTATTACAAAACAATCACGGGCCACAAACAGAACGTTCGCGGGCCGCGTGTTGCCCACCGCTGCGTTAGACCATAGCTTTTCAAAGTGGGGGGCGCGTTCCCATAGGGAGGTGTGACAGCGTGTACATAAAGGGGACACGAGCTCGCAGAACGAGCACGATTTTAACAATTTCTATCCCTCGGAAACAGTACCTACTGTTTACTGAACGAAACATCCTCTATGTATTTTGTACCCCTAACATTTAGGTATAAACAAATTTTAACATGGTCGGTTGAGGAATAAAGATCCGAAATTATTTTTTTTAGTTTTAGGATACTTAGTGTATCCCCTGGGTCCCCCTTCCTTTCATCGAAGTGAAAGGGGGCGTAGGCATTTCTATTTTAGGCAGTAAGGTTGCATGCTTTAAAAAACTTTGAAAATCCCTGCATTACACAATCCAGCCCGAGCTGGCTACTTTGTTAACTTTATAGTCTTTCATTTATTCAGTGTCCAATATAAAATTCAATGATAAAATGTCTTTAGTTATAAGCGACTTTATTTAAGTAATAATTAAATATTCTCATGTACCTTGACTTCTCATAAGCGTATGTGATGAATAACTATGTTTGCCTGTGTGATGAATAAAGCATTTTATTTAATAATTATGTAGATAACATAAATATTAAATAAAAATTATTGCACCTACCGCCCGGGCGGTCACACTTCTCAATGCCGTGCCCGCTCATCACACAGATCTGGATATATTTTATAACAAACGTTGTCATATTTACAATAGTATTAAGTTATTTTTAGAAACGCTTTAAAATGTTCCTTAGTAAGTTAAGTATTGGAAATAATTTTAGTTAAATTTAGAGTTAAATTATATTGTTAGATGTAAGTGTTTTGGCCAAGTGCTGTAAACTTTCATTCAATTTATAAATAAATAAGATGTACGTATCAACTCTGTATATATTCCAGACTCGTCAACAGTTAGAAGCCCCATAAAGTTAAGGGTGAATTAATTACTCGCGTCAGGTCAGTCGCAAGCGGTTACGTCAGTCAAACTTGCTTGTTAGTTATATGATGAAACGGTTTTTGTTGTTTGAAATTTAATGTAAATTAATCATAGATTTAACTCTTTACTTTTACACCACTAAAGTTGTATGTTATTGATTTGCATGACGAGACGAGCTTGCCGTTCGCCTGATGGTAAGCGATACGACCGCCCATAAGTAGAAACACCATACATTACCTTGAATTACAGAGTATTGTTTGGATTCCACTGCGCTCGTCGTCCTGAGACATGAGATGTTAAGTCTTATTATGTCCAGTAGTTACACTGGCTACAATGTCCTCCAAACCAGAACACATCAGTGACTACACACTGCTTGGCGGCAGAAATAGATACTGCGGTGGTATCTACCCAGGCGGACTCTCACATATGAAAGACCTACCACCAGACCTACCAATAACTAATGAAATGTGGGCACGTCTGCATTACCTTGAAATAGAAAATGGCGCCATGCTGTACCTATCATATTGCCCCGCTTCATGTTTTCAGAAACGAAAAAGGTACATGAGCGTACCACGTGAACTTGCCGCACGATTTAACAAACCCCTGATTTTTCATACGATTTCACTCGACAACGTCCAATCTTATTTGTATTAGGGCAGAAAAAAATATGTTGATTATTCCAAACAATATTTGGTTTACTGAACCCAGAAATACCTTTTAGAAATTAGGTATAATAGCCGGCAAACAATTACAATACCAGCTGGTGGTGTATTTTTTTTGTACTTTAGACGCTTCCTCAAGCAAGCGGCATTCAGCATTTGTTCCATACATTTACGGTCCACGAAGTACAGATTAGCAGCGATAGCCTACTTGGTTGTGGAACGGATTGCCTAGACGAATGTCCGCAGGTTTAAATCCCAAGGGCACACACCTCTGACTTTTCTAAAGTTATGTGTGTATTCTTTGTGAATTATCGCTTACTTTAACGGTTAGGGAAAACATCGTGAGGAATCCTGCATACCTGAGAAGTTCTTTATAGGGAAATTTGAAGGTGATAGTCTACAAATCCGCACTAGGTTAGCGTGGCAGAAGGCCTAATCCCTCTCAATAGTAGAGGAGGCCTGTGCGCAGCAGTTGGACAATATATAATACAGAGGCTGATATTATTATTATGAGTTAAAGGCGGGTGAGATCAGTTCAGTGATCGAGAAGTTTCCGGGACGCGACGTCCTCTCAGCACTCGCCCTCGAAGATGAGCTACATAATAGGTTGAAACTGCTTGGCGATTCCGATTAAGAATACGTGAGTGAAACCATTTTGTTATATAGTAATCATGTGATATACTCAGGGTCATTTTGACATTGCGTTACTAAATGAAATTACATACTTATCTAATTGAAAATAACACTTTACAATAAGTTACTTGAACCGTAGATGTAAAATAAAAATGTGTCAGTTTCCAACAAATTAAATATTAATAAAAAGTAATTTTTATTTTACGTACCCTATTGCTATTACTAATAATCTAGGAGAATTCGTCACAGCGGCAGCATCATACTTTCAGTCAGAAATACTCTCACGCACACGCCATAGTCGCATTAAACTACAAAATGATCAAAAATTCAGAAAACTAAAACCAGGATTTTTGGTGAAAATATTAGTTATTAATGGATGATTTTTGGCACAATGTCAGCAGAGGTGAAAACGAGTATATGTTATCATTTAGTAACGCAATGTCAAAATGATCCTGTATAATTAAATTTGTATATCAAATATAACGAGGAAACTTGTAATAGTGAGCCAGCGAAATGTCGCATGACATAGTGGGTGGTAACAAACATCAATTAATTATATTTAAGTGGATACAAATCAAATCATGATCCATCTTCTAATTAATCATCAGTCATTAAGTAGGAAGTGACGCCTTAAAATGATACAGGTAGGCGGTCAATCATCCCGCCTTAAAGATGGTGGCGTTTGGATCCACCACGGTATCCCTTGTTGAATAACAGGAGCCATGGGTCGGTTCAGGGATCATAATCATCATTAGCCTAATCTTTGTCCACTGCTGGATATAGGTCTCCTCCAAAATGCGCCATTTTACCCTGTCTTCCTGTCGCATCCAGTTCTTATTAGTGACCTTTGGCAGATCGTCACTCCACCTAGCTGATGGGCGTCTTACACTACGGATGCCGAGTCGTGGTCTCTGCTACACAGAGGTATAGCCATAGCTGTTATTTCTTTGTAACTATAACGCCGAGATAAAAAATTATACACAATTTTCAAATTTAATTAATAACAATAATAGTGAAATATTATTAACTGTATCAGCATTGAACAGCCTCGCTTCAATTGATAACGCGCGTGTAATTAATTACCCGCATATTAACATTTTAATGTGAACAAATTGCATTCATTCTGTTGGATTTGCGAATTTAGCGATGATCAGTCAATTTTGTTTTACTATTTTATTTACCAATGTTAGTAAATAGTACTTTATTTTGTACTTTTACTAGACAAAGGCCTTTGCTTAGAGGGTTTAGGCCTTAGTCCACCACGCTGGCCTATTGCGGATCCAGAATTATTCTCTTACAAACATCATGCATTAAAACCAAATCAATACTAAAAAGTACCAGCGAGATATCTAGAATTTGTCCTTAATAAAGTCTCCACATATTCTAAACTAAATAATAACTGCTAAATAATATTTCTTTTATTCTGGTTCTAATTGTGCGTCTACTTACGACTTTATTTTATCTCTGCACGCAAAAGGGACGCCACTGCACCTGATGGTGAGTGGAATGGTACTTAATAGAATGTCGACTGATGAGAAATGATTACCCCTAGTCAACACAATTATGCCGGCCTGATGGAACCGGATATACTCAGGCTAATCCCGGATTGCGACACACTTACATGTGCCACTATGGCGGATTTTAAAATTATGCGCGGTGGTTGCTATCCGGGTGGATATGAATTATTTCCTACCACCAGCAAAATGGACACCCTTTAAGGATAAAACTATATGTATGTATAATTATACAGAACACCGTGTAAGGCAAGTAATATATGAATAAACATAGAGGAAATCTGTTGCTCCAACTCGCGATCAAACTTGAATATATAATTTACTTTCCTAACATGTAAAACAATCATGGCACACAAACTTTCACACAACTCTTGAACTTTGACATTATGTGGGCCGGGGCACGTGGTCGAATGTAAACCTTAACGCAATACATTGTGGTTTATAATGAAATGTGTTGCTTGATTTATGGCTCGTTTGTTCTACGAGATTTTTACGAGATAAAATTTGGATGTGTTTTACGTAATTCTTGAATTACCTTCAAATTTTCAGTCTGTGGATCAGGGAGGGCGAATGTTTGTAAGTTAATGTGCCATATTTATGAACAAAATAATAATAATATAACCTGCCTTGCCTATTTGCGCGCTTCTTTACTGTCGACTCTTGAAGTCTATATTTTGTTTGGGATATATTTGCACACACACACGAATATTATCCCCAAAGAGGTGGGCCATCCCATCCCCATGAGTATTCTCATGTGATAGAAGTGAGCCTATCGCCATATCGGGCACAAATTCCAGATGCTGAGCTGACACAGACTAGAAAAACTGAATATCACTTTTTTATAAGTGAACAGCAAAGAGAACCTACTGCGCCTGGTAGTAATTGGAGTGAGGTCCCATAGAATGTCGACTGACGAGAGATGATTACCCCTCGACAATCGACACAATTATGCCGGCCTGCTGAAAACAGATATACTTAGGCTGAGCCCAGAATGCGACACACTTACGTGAGCCACTATGGCGGTTTATAAAACTTAGTGTACGGTGGTCGCTATCTGGGCGGATATAAAATATATCCTACCCAGCAAAGATTAATTGCAACACTTCTATATACAGCTAGATTATAATTTATTTGTTACTAACAATAAAAAAATTAGTCCTAAGCATCGATATATTTACTACTTACTAGATTTGGCGTTCCGAACATTCACTGTGTTCGACTGAATTGAACTGAAATCCATTCATACTGACTTTAGTGTGGTTAATATTGACAGCTTGTGGTTGTGTACGGAGTGGCGCTCATGATATAAGAACTTGAGTCTAACTGTAAACCTAGATTTGAATAAAAAATATTAGTCAAATAAGTAAAATTATTTGTTTTTCAAGTGTATAAATAGGTTATAACAGTGACTTTTTGATTGACATTTTAGTTCAGATTTTGAACAAATAGTTTATATGGACGTTCGTGTCTATAGAATATACGTCAATGGTCCTAAGGGTTCCTGGTAATTTATCATTAATTACGAGCAAATTAACTTTAATGTGTAAAGGTATGTTAATCTAATGCGAATGTCAGGAAGTGAGCCCCAACGGTAAAGGTAATCCGGGTAAAGCTGCTAAAATTTGCACGGTCAGCGTACCCGGGCAAATTTAATTTACAGCAACATTGGATTTCAAAGTATAAATAAGCATAATTTATAACACGTCTTTTATTTTGTATATTCTTAAAATCTATATATATAAAAATGAATCCCTGTTTCCCTTGGTCACGCCATCACGCGTGAACGGCTGGACTGATTTCACAATTTTTTTGTTGTGTTTGTTAT
Source organism: Manduca sexta (assembly GCF_014839805.1). Taxonomy (NCBI): domain Eukaryota; kingdom Metazoa; phylum Arthropoda; class Insecta; order Lepidoptera; family Sphingidae; genus Manduca; species Manduca sexta. The sequence continues at coordinate 5,604,731 of NC_051116.1, read as the reverse complement.
TGTCTGGAGAGGATTCTTATGAAAGAAAATATTCGAAAAATTGCGCGGAAAATTCGAAAATTTAAGAAAACTTAATGAAAATATAAATTTTATATAACTGTCAATTGTTTGAAATAACCGTCAGCGATTGACAGAATGCGCGCTGCAAATTGATTATAGTTAGACGGGACAACGTCTGTCGGGTCAACTAGTACTTAATATAAAAAATAATCGCTATACGGCCTTGATACGCAGTTTTAGGGATTTTGTTTTCTTTTTGGTATTTTTAGGTGTTTTTTGTATAGTTTTAATACTTATTATTCATCGTACTTGTTTATAATGTTAATTTTATTTGTTTTTCTCACCTTATACGCCTGTACCTACGCATGTCAGTGAGTGACAAATAAATCATTTTTGTTTTTTTTCTTTCTTTGTACGTTGTTTAATTAACATAAAAGCCGCGATAGCCTAATTAGGAGTGGAACGGACTGACGAGACGGATCCGCAGGTTCAAAACCAAAGGAGGCACAAATCTCTGACTTTTCTAAAATTATGTGTGTATTCTTTGTGAATTATCACTTGCTTTAACGGTGAATTAAAACAGCGTGAGGAAACCTGCATAGCTTAGAAATTCTCTATAATCATTTTGAGGGTGGACGGACGACCTGGCTAAGGTCGCAGGAAGTCGCTGGATGCAGGCCGCTTCCAACAGGTCGACGTGGAGATCCTTGGGGGAGGCCTATGTTCAGCAGTGGACTTCCTGTGGCTGAGATGAATGAATGATGAATGATTTTGTGGGTGTGTGAAGTCTGAAGCCTAATCCTAATCTCTGTAGTAGAGGACGCCCGTGCCCAAAACTGGGACAGTATATAATACAGGGCTGATATTATATTATATAACATTTTTTAGTTTTATATATTTATAACAATTTAGTTCTATAAAGAAAATTTAACCATTTCATCAGATGGGATGATAAACCAAAACATTCTTTATGACGAGGTATAAATCTGTATTGCTGTATTGTGTATCATGAGGAATTTATCTGGATTTGCTGAGATGAGCCACTTCCTACATATTGTGTTGTGGTACAAGCGTTGCAGAAGCTATGAGCGAGTTTTTTTTATATTTTTTATTCAGTAAGTTTTGTTTGTAGTATATCCTACTTATAATAAATGCGACAGTTTGTATGGATGTATGTATGTATGTTTGGTCATCTTTCACATAAATGTACTGAACGTCTCACTAATATAAATCCGAAAGTTTGTGAGGATGTATGTATGTATGTTTGTTCCTCTTTCATAAAAAAACTACTGAACGGATTTGGATGAAACTTTACAGTAATATTGGTTATACATCAGAATAATACATAGGCTACAATTTATAATAATTTTGTGTAATTGGTCATAATATAACGATACATATTAAGTAAGTCGGAAAAAATTATTATCGGAAAACTTGTTTGAAAGCCGCGAGCAAAAGCTAGTAAATTATAACTTGACCAAGTACGAAAATTAAATAATTGAACTATTTATTCGTAAATCTTTAATAATTGATTATATTTTATGCTATCAATAAATTTAATCTGCTTATAATTCCGACGGTTATAAATGTGATATTTTAATAACGATTTAATTGCGTTATTTCAATATTTCATCCTAACAAACTTTTGCATTTATAATATTAGTAGGATTTGATCTGTTATAATTACAATCTGGTGATAGAAAAAACGACCTAAGGCCCTCCTTCACAAGTATCAAATATATTTTATTTGAGAGTTATTTTATTAAACTACTTATGTAGACTCTTATTTTACTATCATTTATTCTGGATTATAGATTAGAGTGTGACTTGGGTGATGAAATTAAACACTCCAAGTATTCAATCACAATTGTTAATCAGTATCTCACAAGCTTACTGATTCACCTGTTAGTCGAGCGACAACTCTCCAAAGACTAAATCTAAGTGTGCAGAGAATAATATAAAATCGACTACCTACCACCTCAATTTACTTTTTTTTTAAATAATATTGTCGAATCAATCGATCAACCAACATTACAATGAATCTTATTTTTATATTCTAAAATTATCGACTTTATTACAAATGTAAGTATAATTTTAAAACAAAATATTATAAAATAACATCGAATGAATAGTCATGTTCATAACAAAAATATTTTATATCTTTAAAAATCAGCGTTGTTAATTACTATCAAAATCATCACAAATTTTACCAAAAATGTTCAGAATCATTACTAGTATCTGCTTATACTTATGTGACTAATATAATTTGTTCAGAAGTTGTAAAACTACCTTCAAAAGTATTACTTAGACCATACGTTAAATCGCGAAAACTGGCAAAATACCAGACGAGCGTTGATGCCGAAGCATATATTTACGTGCGTCCACGTCGCGACGTAAACAATTCTTTATAACATTGTTCAAGCAAATCGTCCAAAAGTAATGAAAAAATATATGAAGCACATTTCTTAATAAGACGTTCATAGTTTTTGTTTATCGCTTGGGAAACTTTTCCATACCATAGGACGACGATCGAGTAATTGTATTGTGTATCTACTTTTATTAATAAAGGTACAATAAACAGATTACTGACAATAATAATCTAAATAACAATACAATAATGAGTTGAGAGTGACGTTTCAAAGAACACTTCAGTCCCCCCCGTGACCACTACGGCTGCGTCTTCGAAAAGACAAAATGCAAAAAATAGTTTAATTAACAATTTTTTTTGTTTGTGGGTACACGGCATTGTGACGCCATTGCACCTGATGGTAAGTAGAGTGAGGTCCAATAGAACGTCGAGTGACGAGAGATGATTACTTCTTGATCGTTGACACAATTATACACAGTCTGATCCCGGAATGCGACACATGGGCCACTATGGCGGGTTTTAACACCTTGCGTACGGTGGTCGCTATCCAACGGTGAAATCGTTCACTTAAAAATATCCGTGATAATAAAATAGATATCAAAATAGTATCAAGTCTACATCATGGCACCTCGGTAGCCATCAGATACGCACATTGTTTATTTTAGGAAAAGTGTTTCAAACACGCGAGTGAAACTAAAATAACAGAAGCTCCCGACCTCCTTAGAAAATGGGTCCATTTATCTTATTAGTTTCTATAGATCTGGCGATGACCTAAAACCATATTTTGCTTTGTATCAAGGCGCAGTGACCGCGTTAGAACAATTCCTTTTTTCCTGTATACATTATGAATAATGGAAGTTAGGTAGAGCAGAATATTATCCATTTTTATTTGGGTTTTAGTGACTAAGATGTATCTGTTCACGGGTTTTTTTATACAAATTAATTTGTATACACTGTCAAAATACATTTTTATTAAACTACACATAATATACATGCTTCAAATAACTATTATACAACTATAAGATCCATAAATCGACACCAACAATTTATACTAAGCTAACTCAAAAAACCGTACTTTACAGGAGAGGCGTTTAAAGGGAAAAACGTGATAACTTTTTTATTAGTTAAGATACTTATTTGAAATTTGGCACCCTTAATGATTAACTTATTATTTATAATTTCTCATATTTATTTTTCCTTAATTATTAATATTTTTAAATTAGCGCAAGTTAGCCGTGTATACATGTAATTCCTCAATTAGATTATACATACTACACACGTCTAACTAATGTTAGCGTAGTGTGTTACGGGAGACCACAGTCCTAAAGATGTGTTATTTTTATTGCGTTGCAGTAAGAAAATTGGAGAATATTATGCGTTAAATATAAAATTAGGTTCCTATATATATTCACAAGATATATTATTATAAATTCCTATGCTAAATAAAAAAATATTAAACTTAGCCTTATTTTATCGGCACATGCTTTTCTGGCGGATATCGCATTAAAAGCCGACAAATTATACATAGCGTACTACACATCGACCTGTGCTCTAAGTTAGCGTATCATTTAACATTCTATTGAGCTATAATACACGGTGATTTGTATAAATTATAGATGAAATTATGAAGATAATATTATTCTATACAGGTAAATGTATAATGAAAACAAAAATAGTATATTAATCAACTTTTTATTAAAATTACAGGTAAGTACTTTCTTATTAATTTACGATAAGGGATCAAGTCAATCCCAGTTCGACTTCGTATATGATATCTATCTCACGATTGCACTTAATATTGTTATTTTTAAAAGAAAACAAAACTTCTAATTAGTAAATATAAATCACATAATTTAAGCAGTAGGTTGTAATCATTGAGTACTTCTAAACATTCAAACCTTATCATCATTTGCATTCTCCTCGTGTTCAGTTGTTAATAAATTTCTATAAAATGTATGATACTTTTCGGGTGTAATGTTGTTATCATACTAATATTTTAAATCTTTATATTTTAAAATTAAACTATTTTCCGATTTTATCGCGTTTTTTATATTTTAATTTTCTGCCGACGTTTTGAAGACTGTAGCCTTCGTGGTCATGGGTAGTCTTTATATTTTGCTATATTTTATTTTTTATTAGGCACCGACTCCAAAATTGGTAACCAGTAAATAGATAATGTTAAATATTTTTTTTTTTGGTTTTTAGTGGTTCTTGAAGGCGGTATGAAATTATGTAAAAAAGATTTTGGTAAATAGAAACCTATCTTCTAATTAGCGTTAACAATATCTCTATACTGTCTGCACTCTAATATTATAATTATTATCGGCACACAACTCAACATACAACGACATTTTTGTAAAAGTTAAAGTAGGATCTAAGTATTTTTTATTTATACGTTTTCTAACGTAGTGAGACTCCACAGGGGTAAAAGAAATAACGTGATCTATGATACTCTGTTTCATTTCACTTGAAATTATATAGATATGTTTTTTATGCCGATCTCTATCATCAGAAACACCAGTTAAATTATTGTTTACTTAGATTTTTAATATCAAAAATATTCAAGAACATTGTTTTGCAAACTTTAGGTGATGTGTTACCATTGTCAGAATTTATGGGAAGATGATAATTCAAAGTGTGTGATCGACGACTAGATTCGCTGTCAACATTATTGGCAGTTTTGTAGCTTTTATGTATCACATATTTGGCGATGATTTTCCACTATTTCGCGTGATTACCCCAGAACTCATCAAATAGGTCAATACGAACTTCTTGGTTTATATTATTATGACATTGCAGACGATAATTGACGCAAGCGACTTCAATGTTTCTTGGTGCTTTAGTTTTTCCTTTTCAGGTCAGAAAACTTTTGTGTAATAAAGGATTGGAATATACCTTCCAATCCTTTATTACACAAAAGTTTTCTTTTTCTAAGTATCCACTCATCTTCAAGTTTAAGACGTTTGAGACCTACATCATTATTTTTTTTAGATCTACATCTATTGTTTTTTGGGGTCGATACTGCTGAATAGTCACCATCATTAAATGCTACAGGCGATGAAATTGAATTACTGAGAGTAGATATTGTTGATACTGAATCTGTGTTCCCACTGAGGTCGTTATCCATATAAGAATCGAAAAGACTTTCCTGGGCTGATCTACTGATTTCAGGTGTGAGTGTTCTATCTTCGGTATCTTCGCAAGTCGGTACCAAAGTATTGTTTAAACTTTGTGAAGATTCCGAAAAATCACAATAGGGTGAAGGTACGGGGGTATTATGTATGCTGGTTCCATACTTGGTGGAGTTAACGTCAATAGAGAAGGTTTTTGGATATTATTTGGTCAATACCTTTGGTGAATAAATATTATGTGGAACGTGGTTTAAATTTATATCTTATAATCATTTTCGTAATTGACTATATCTTGGCTTGTAGAACTGGATATAGAATAAGCATTCTCTTGAATAGGCTCATCCAACATGATGTGATTATACAAAACCACAAATTTAGGATAATCAACTTCGGCAGGTAATGGCAACGATTATAGAATAATAGGCATAATGTATTGAAATCATATGATTGTTTTATAAAAAAAAAAACATATATATGTAAAAAAACAGTCAACATACCACAAATAAACTAATTAACATACATTTTTACATAAGTATTTTAACGTAAAAGTCGCTAAGTCATCCATTTTACAAACGTACAAATATAAACGAACGTATTAAAGTACGCTAACTAAGTGTTAGCGTAGTGTTACACGGACATTGAGTTGAGCGGATCAAATTTTCAAAAAAACGTACTGTGTTAATATAAAACATATTTATCTACTTTGACATACATTATAATCTTTAATAACACATTAAACTTACTTTTCTCAACAGTAGGAAGCAGTATCTCCCCATTTTTATCAACAGTGCTCAAAGAATATTCCTCCTTTTAATTAAATCCACTAAATATTTAACTCGTTTTCGTGACATTTTTGTAATAATAAAGTAACACTAACAATATTTTAAATAACTTGTAACAATGAGACTATCAATCATGATTTACTGATAAGGTTTATAAAATCTCGCGATCACATCTAACACAGCGACAAGTGTCGTTAGATTAATATAAACGAACAAGCGGTGCGTCCCCTCCCCGCGTATACTCCGCTAACAATAGTTAGCGTAATTAAAATCGACTGATTTCAAAAATACCTTTACTTAGCGTTGTATAAAATTTGTAACTTCTTTATTTTTATATATTTCTTCACGATTTTTTTATTACATATAAAACAACATATTTTAAGCAATTTGGCATAAAAAAACGATTTTACCTAAACTTCGAGTTAGCGTAGTATAAATTGTTGGTGTCGAAATGTAAAATAAAAGTATAAGATTCAAACGAAATAAATATCAATAAAAGAAAATTTGACAGAAAGACTTAAGTGTATGCGAAATCTGCCAATCCGCACTAGGCCAGCACGGTAGACTAAGGCCTAATCCCTCTCAGTAGTAGAGGAGGCCCGTACCAAGCAGTGGGACAGTATGTTATACAGGGCTGCTATTATTATATTATATTTATATAAAAGAAAATTTAATATAACATGTGTTAATGCCAATACTCTCTTAAAAAATCTTTAAGTCAGAAATACATTCACGCAACCGCTATATTCGCTTAAAACTATTTTTTTATTCAAAAAGTAAAACTAGGATTTGGGGTTAAATATTCGTTATTCAACATATTTTTTTTTAATGACGCAATATCAAAATGACCCAGTGTATAATCTATATACTTACTATTATATAAAGCTGAAGAGTTTATTTGTTTGTTTGAACGCGCTAATCTCAGGAACTACCAGTCCAAACTGAAAAATTCTTTTTGCGTTGGATAGCCCTTTGTTCGTGGAGTGCTATAGGCTATATATCATCACGCTATACCCAATAGGAGCGGAGCAGTAATGGTTAATCTCAGGAACTACCGGTTCGAACTGAAAAAATATTTTTGTGTTGGATAGCCCTTTGTTCCTAGAGTGCTATAGGTTATATATCGTCACGCTATGACCAATAGGAGCGGAGCAGTAATGAAACATGATGCAAAAACGGGGACAATTTATTAGTTTAGAGAGCTTCTGTTGCGTGCGCTGCGTAAACGGTTAAAGTTATGCAACAATAATGTATGACGGGATTGTTCCTCTTAAAAAGTTCTACAAAATTATATCATAAAACAAAGTCCCCCGCTGCATCGGTCTGCCCGAACGTGTTAAACTCAAAAACTACCCAACGTATTAGGATAAAATTTGGTATGGAGACAGTTTGAGACCCTGGGAAGAACATAGGCTCCCGGGAAAATATATAGCGTGACTTTGATAACGGAAAACTTTAGACCGAAAAACTTTATAATGCAGGCGGAGCCGCGGGCAAAAGCTAGTATCTTATATAATTTAATGTCGTGACGAGCAAAGAGCTTGCCTATGAGTAAACCATATTGAATTACAAAGGATTTGATGGACCCGCGCTCATCATCCTAAGAGAGACCTTAAGTTTTTGTCTCACAACGTTCAAGTAAATTTTATTCTACAGTTATAATTTAGATATTATGTGTTCCGCCAGACGTCCGAAGTCCATTATGAGAGTACATCGTCCTTTTACCGTTCATTTGCGCTAGATGTCGCTAGTTTCCGTCTCTGTAATGTTACTTTTACGCCCTCTAGCTTAAAAACGTGAACTAAAAATTTCTTACCTCTTTTAGCCGCCGTCATGTTTAATCATTGTTGCGTCGTTTTTCAAGCTGTTCACATTGTCGCTAGATAAGCAGTTTTGTTTTAAATTTCCATTTAAAATAAAATATATAGAATTTTCGAGATTTGAAGTAGAAAATTTATTAAAGTCTCGCGAAGTGTAAAAAACTATGGAAGATATTAGTCAACCTACATTATCAAAATCGCCGAGAAAAAGGTCGCGCTCTAAGTCGCTTTCATCGGATACAAGTGACAAGAGTTGCAATGGCGATGACTCATCATCAGAGTCACCCTCGCCAGCACCAACACAGAGCAAGCGGCGCCGCGTAGCTTTGCGGGAAGCTGATTTAGAACGAAGGTTTGATTTCTTATCCCAGCAATTGGTAAGTCAATTGAATAACATTTTATACACAACCTGTTCGTCCACCGCCGCGGCACAGACGAGGTGTAACGTAGTCGATAATGCCATGCAATCAACCTCTGATGTGCCTGTTTCGTCTTATGTTCCTACATCTGCAAGGGTAGATGAAAATTTTTTGCGACCACCGGCAAGTAAAATTAATACAATTGCCGATCTTAGTGTTTCTATTAAGGAACCGACCGTAATCAAGGCTAATCCTGACCGGGTTAAGAAAATTAATAATATGCAAAGATTCGATTCAGTCGACTGGAAGGCCGTCCGTTACGTAGACATACAAAAGAAGTACGTCGCATCTCCAGCATTTAACGAACTGAAAGTTAACGAACAGTTACGAAGATTCGACGACTCCTTTTCTCCTATAAAATGGCCTCAAATGGAACGTAGTTTCGCTGCTCTGTCCAACGCTCTTTTAGCACAAAATGAAATCGTTAATTCAGCTTTACAAGGTCTTATTGACTGGTCCGCGAACGCTGAAGTTAGTTTAAATCCTAACTGCCTATATGATAAATTGTGCGAGTTATTTGGTAAAGAGTCTAACTATAAGACAATTTCATATGATATTTCGCAAATAATTTGCGGTAAACGCGCTGAAGTTATGGAGTTACGCCGCCGAACGATCTTAAAATCATTGAAAGATAAATATGTTCGTGAAGACATAGAGAAGATACCTCCATCTTCGGAATATCTATTTAATCCACAGGATTTAGAGGCATATTTACAAAAGATTGGGGGATTAGAAAATTTACAGAGAAATAAGAACCCTCGTCCGACGCGTCCTACGTCTCCACAGCCTTCGACCTCCTTTCAAGATAGATCATTTTCTGCTCCCTCATCTAAACCGTCGCGGATCGATAGATCGTATGGTACTGGGAGCCGAAAGAAACATGATAATTCCGCCGACAAAAAAGAGAGGGGGGCGAAACATCAAAGGGACCCGTAAATCGGCCAAAAAGAATAAATGACATAGTGAGTTTTTCAGGTGGGTGTCTAAAGCATTTCCAGGAAATTTGGGCGCGTTACAGTCCACCCAGGGCTGTCTTCAAAATGATAACTGGCGCTCGAATTCCATTCAACCAGACACCACCTTTAATCTTACCAACACAAGACGCGATGTTTCGATTTCAAACGCCTGTTACTCCAGAAATGTCATTAGAAGTCCAAAGAATGATGCAGTCTCATGTTTTAGAGCCTGCCCCCCTAACACCCTCATTTATATGCCCTTTATTTTTGATTTTGAAAAGCAATGGAAAGAATCGGGTAATATTCAATTTAAAAGCTTTGAATCAGTACATGGACCCACAGAAATTCAGTCTGTTTCATCATTATCGCGTACCGAATTTCCTGCAGCCAGGCGATTGGATGGTCAAATTAGATATCAGTCAAGCATATTATCATATACCAATAAAACGTCAGCACCGCCGTTTCTTGCGTATCAGTTACAGCGGCCGTCTCCTCCAAATGACTTGCCTACCATTCGGTTTAGCTGCAGCACCAAGGATGTTCGCAACCATTACAAATTGGACAGCCGAAGTGTTGCGCTCCAAGGGAATGAGGCTGGTAGTTTACTTGGACGATTACCTAATCTGTCATCAAAACCGGAATTTGCTTCAGGTACAAACAAAGACTGCTATAAGCTTTTTATCCAGCCTGGGCTGGACCGTAAATTTAGAGAAGTCGATCGTATCACCAACAAGGTCACTAGATTACCTGGGCATCAGCTGGGATACACAGCACAATACAAAATCCCTGCCCCAGGAAAAGATCGACAAAATATATCGCTGCCTGACAACTCGTCTCGCTGTTGGCAATTGGACCCTCAAGCAGGCGCAACGCCTCTTAGGGTGCCTCAATTTTGCGACCTTCGTCACCCCACGGGGAAGGTTGCATTGCCGTTCTATGCAGCGCCAGAGCAATTTGCTTCGGAATTACACCTCACAAGCAATCTCTGTATTCAGAAGAAGTGCGTGTGGAACTCCAATGGTGGCTAGAAAATGTGGCTCAAAAAAGCCCGATACATCAAGAGTGCCGCCCATCGAACTACATAATAACCGATGCTTCAGATGTGAAATGGGGGGCTATAGTAAACGACAAAAAATTACAAGGGAGGTGGAACAGTCGTCAACGATATTGGCACTGCAATCAGAAAGAAATTTATGCTGTAATTGCCGCCATATCCGAAGAAGCGGTAACTCTCGCGAACTCCACAGTGATTTTACAATGCGACAACAGGACGGTAGTATCGTATATCAAGAACGAGGGAGGAACAAAGTCACATCAGCTACAAGTTCTGACCAAAGACTTATTGTCTCTAGTAGACAAACTAAATATTGTACTCGTCCCTCATCACATTCCGGGAGTTTACAATACCGAGGCCGATCGTCTGTCGCGCAATCGGCGCAACTCCGAGTGGCACCTTCTAGACGGGGCTACGTCAAAGATTTTCAATCGCTGGGGAACACCAAGTATCGACCTATTTGCTTCAGAAATGGCACACGTCGTGTCAAATTACGTTACACTCGACTTATTAGACTCAAACGCCTACTATCACAACGCTTTCAGCAGATGCTGGAACTACGACCTCGCCTGGGTGTTTCCTCCACCGGGACTAATACCGCGAGTATTACAACACCTCAACACCGCTACGGGTCACTTCATACTGATAACCCCCAAGTGGAAGAGACCATTTTGGCGAACCGACGTCAAGCGTCGCGCTTTAACACGACCAATCAAGATTCGGGATCTCCAAACAAGTCTGATAGACACTGCAACAGGCCGATCCCCGACTCACATCAACAATCTACGGTTGGAAGCCTGGTACATTTTGGGTGGGATGCATTAACAACGACATGGTCACCCGATGAAAAGAAGCTACTAGTATCATGCTGGAGACCATCGACTCTAAAAACATATGTCCCTATTTGGACAAGATGGTCAACCTGGTGTAATAATAATAGCGTAACGTCCCATCGGCCAGATCCTTCTCAAGTAGCCAGATACTTAGCTTATTTATTTTTAACTAATAATTTAGCGTACCGTACAATTCTCGTTCATAAATCTACAATAGCTTCAATTTGTGAAACTATTTCGGATGTAAAAATTTCAAGTTCTCATATTGTGAAACATATTTTAAAAGCGATTTCGCCAGCTAAACCAGTACCTCCAAAAGTACCGATATGGGATGTGAGATTAGTTATTAGGCATTTAAAAAATACTCGGCCAAAACGTTCTTTATATGATATTTCTAGACGTACTGCTATAATTTTGTTATTGTCATCAGGGCGCAGGGTACATGATTTGTCGCTTTTGCGATGTGACCCGGATCATTTTATAGATAACAATGATACTATAATTTTACGTTCAAATTTTGGTTCAAAGACAGATTCGTCTACATACCAACAATCTAATTGGACTTTCATAGCGTCACCTGACGAAAACACTAATCCAATTTTTTGGCTTAGAGCCTTGATGGAAGTTACTAAGGATATACGAGGTTCTATTACGAATCTATTTATCACTACTAAGAATCCCTATCAACCAGCTACGCCAACAATTATTGGTGGTTGGGTTAAGAGTTTATTAATGGATGCGGGAATACATGCATCTCCTGGTAGTTGCCGGTCAGCAGTTTCATCCCTGAATTGGGTAGAAAACTACCCAGTTAACGAAATTCTTGCAAAAGCCAACTGGAGGCATGAGTCTACTTTTAGAAGATTTTATCAGAAAGAGATTCGAATTACAGATACCAACATTACCGAAAAATCTTTATCACAATATTTTTCTGTGAGTAAATAGTCAATTACTTGATTAATTTATGTATTCATATACTGTTGTTGCATTAATAAACCATTATGGTTCCCTTATCACATTGTTGCATTAGTTTTAATTTCTTATAAGCCGCCAGGAGATAACAAACAGATCTCTCATAATGGACTTCGGACGTCTGGCGGAACACATAATATAAAAATTTTACCTTCCAATAAAATTTGTATTATGTTTCCTCAGACGTCCGAAGTCCAGGTAAGTCCTTCCTGGGCTACCTATATTGACATTATGAGCCGAACAATGATTAAACATGACGGCGGCTAAAAGAGGTAAGAAATTTTTAGTTCACGTTTTTAAGCTAGAGGGCGTAAAAGTAACATTACAGAGACGGAAACTAGCGACATCTAGCGCAAATGAACGGTAAAAGGACGATGTACTCTCATAATGGACTTCGGACGTCTGAGGAAACATAATACAAATTTTATTGGAAGGTAAAATTTTTATATTAATAATGATTTCTTATATTTAGTTCGACACTAAAATAAAACCATTTTACGAATTTTATCGCGCTTTTTTATATTATTATTTTCTCCTGACGTTTCGAAGACTTTGCAACCTTCATGATCACGGGGACAGAGGTGTTGGTCGTCCGAAAAGTCAGTTAGAATATCTACTTGGCATAAATATATATGATTTTATTTATAATATTATATAGAAAGCGCAATAAAATCCGAAAAATAGTTATATTTCAAAGCTTATGAAACGCAATTTTGTATCACATTTTTTTTGTGGTTTGATAGGGGTTTAGCAGTTATTTCGTATTAATGATGAATATTATATCAACGAGGTAATGCAACTGTTCCAAAATTTGCCTCACAATACACACTTCATATGACACAAAATCGGGATGGACAATTAAAATTTTCTCAGATTCAGATGTGGGGCAACTTATGTCCATTTATTTCAAATATATTTATATTTTATAACAAACCTTATCATGTTTACAAGTAGTAACTAGTATTAAGTTTTTTTTAGAAACGCTTTAAAATGTTCCTTAATAAGTTAAGATTTGGAAATAATTTTAGTTATTTTATTTGTTTGATTTTTTTTATTTATGCTGTCTTAATATTGTTAAATTTAGAGTTACATTATATTATTAGATTTAAATGTTTTGGCCAAGCGCTGTAAACTTTCATTAAATTTATAAATAAATCCCAAAAATTACTGCACTACCAACTCCCACAATAACTCTTTAACAACCCGTTAAGTCCTATCTCCATTGTACAGTTTACCCAGCTAATTTAAGAGGACTCCTAACACAAACAGCACAACAAATTGCTACCATTATAATTTGCAGACTGAGCGTCGCTATTGTTGCTTCGCATGCTTCCTCGTTTGGTTTAATGTTTGTTTGTATTATATTATTAATAGCTGTCTTGATCTCATATAGACTGGGATTCTATAAGGCATCGCGCAGACGCTGTTTGCCACAATACACTGGTGGTAGGTCTTCCATATCTGAAAGTCCGTCTGGGCAAGTACCAGAGCAATATCTATTTTTGGCGCCAAGCAGCAGTGTGAAGTCCCTGTTGTATTCCGGTTTGAAGGACATTGTAGCCAGTGTAACTACTGGGCATAATAAGCCTTAACATCTCATGTCTCATGAGATGTTAAGGTTAAGGATGACGAGCGCAGTGGAATACCAAACAATACTTTACAATTCAGGGTGTTGGGTGTTGTTTCTACTGTTTATGGACGATCTTATCTCTTACCATCAGGCGAACGACAAGCTCTAGAGAAGGCACTTTCTCTATGAACTCCAAGTTGTAGCTAAAGTATACAACAAGAGTCGCTATAATGGTACTAAAGTGGTCAAAGAATTGGAAAAATACAATCGACCCTTTATTAAAGCCATATGCCACAATAAACTTCAAAATTTGGAAAAGAAATAGTAACTTTGACTATTATTGTCAATGAAGAAATGGGCTTTATGAAATTAACAATAGCTGAAGTGGAGTGTAGTATTATGTACACTAAAAGTCTGGTCCCCTGCATGAAACACCTCTAAAATGGATCTAGTAGCGAAATGCCTGCTCTTAAAAAAGGAAAAAACCTTGATGCTATATTATTAGCAATTGAAATGTTCCGTACCTTGTCCATGTAAATCAAGTCTTAAATCCAAAATCCTTAGAAACCTGCAGCCTATATTAATCAGTGTACGGACCCCTGAATTATTTAGCTAAAGGTCCTCAGCCCAAGTGATTCAAAGGTCACGTTTATTTATTAATGCGAAATGCTGGATAGTTAATCTGCGAATAAATAAGGATTCGGCTTGTCTTGGGTCAAAGGTATTTTGGAGGGCATCGGAATGTAAATCAGTACCTGGGGTCATCTGATATTTCCTTTGCGAAATTATATACTGATTTCTTATGTTTTGAATAGACATTGATATAAAGGGATTTTGCGGATTTTATCGCCGGTTTTTTAAAGCGAAAAATTTTTGAATGACTCCCTTCGTAATGTCCAGTCTATATAATCTTAGAATATTGTAACATTTAGGTAAATATTGTACCTTTAACTTTTCGGATAACCAACACCTCAATCCGCCCCGTGTCCACGAAGGCTGAAAGTCTTCGAAACGTCGGGAGAAAATTATAATATAAAAAAACGCGGTAAAATCCGCAAAATAGTTTTATTTTATTGTCTAACATTCTCTTAAACATAAGAAAGCATTCTTATGACTCTTTGCTTTCATACGAATTAGACATAATTGAATATAACACAAAAGAAACCCTGCTCACAATATGGTGGATTATTTCTTTGTTCGTTATTAACGCCGACAATCCATGACGAATCACCAAACATGATGCTCTCATTTCGCTGTGCCAAGGGATTTCGGTAATAAGATAATTGATTCTGATGTCGACCGACGATGCTGCAGTGTTTTGCGTTATTTTTATATTTAAAAGACCGGCCTTGGTAGCTATATATTTTTTTATTTTTTTAGTGGGACTTTTCGCCCTACCCCCGTACTCCTAAGTGTGTTTTCTCATCTTTTATTTATTTTTAGCTTAAATTTTATTTATAGCATTGTATAAGACCGCAGTGCTGAATTCTCGGGTTCGATCTTCAGGTTGGGTAAAGTAATATTGGGTTTTTCTACTCAGTGTAGCGATACGCTCTTCTCCTATCACATCATGGGACGGAATTGATACGGCGGAAAGTTGTAGCACCGGTGAAGACTCTGCCTACCCCGTCCGAGATAAAAGGCGTGATTATGTGTTCTAAAAGTTATTAGGGATTGTTTTATGCGATCAAGGTAAAATACCTCACAAGATTGTAATTGGAATGCAATGACAATACCAACTAACTCAACACTCATAGTCCGGTGAGGTGGTCAGCCGACATGACCGGAGAAAGATCCGGCGCAGGACCAACGGCTTTAAGTGTTTTCCGAGGCACGGAGGTATCACATCGCCAACTTCCTAACTCCGAGCTGCAACTTAGTTAGTTAAGTAGAGCCAAAACAGTTATTAGTTCAAACATTCATTTAACCATTCATAAGAGCGTTTAAATTTCCATCTCACTTATCAACAAATGCTTTAACATCGAATTTCGACTTAAGAATGGAAGTGAGGCCAGTGCCCTTGAGCGTTGACCTTGGGCGCTACACCAAAGCTAACTAGATGGCGGTACGTGTAGCTACACGGTATTGTACACTTACATCCTTGATTGTTAAAATATTAGATATGTCAAAGTTACGTTTGAAAATATTACGTACTAGCTTTTGCCCGCGGCTCCGCCCGCTTTATAAAGTTTTTCAGGCTTAAGTTTTCCGTTATAAAAGTCACGTTGTATATTATCCCGGGAACCTATATTCTTCCCAGGGTCTCAAACTGTCTCTATACCAAATTAAAAATCCCATTTGTATAAACTTATAAAAATATTTCCGCTAAGATAAACGTGTCTAAAAGTTCTTGTGCAATATAGTAAGTACTGCGAGAACTTGCTAGTCTAAAATCGGCTCTAGTGTGTACTAGACTCTCATTTTGTGGTCTAAAACATGTCCAGGTAACGACTTTAAAACGGAGCCCAAAATAATAATATTCAAAATGGTGGCCAGCAATACCAAATCTAACATATTTTTCTGTCTAGTGACCATTGATCCATAATATAAATATTTGTAATAAAATAATTTAAACATACACCCTCACCCAAATTCCAATTATTGTAATATATCGCAACACCGAAAATTACTCTTAGTAACCGAGTGACAAAATATACATAGTTACCTAAATATATTGTAGCTTGTCAAAAACCTTTAGTATGGAAGGGTAAGGCATTTAATATAAATTAGACCAAGTTCAAATCACATGTTAATATTTTTTAATTCTTATTTGTGTTTTTTAATTTTACATAGAGTGTATACAGTATTTTAGAATATTTTATGTTACTTAGTACATAATATACACATCCTAGACGAAATGATGTCGACATCAATTTGTGAGAGCGCCTGACTGCGCGTAACTGCAAATATTCCTGTTACTAAAAGCTGTTGTTTGAGTAGGCGTTTTTGAAAATAATTAAATATTTTGTTATATATAACAGTATTAAAAAAATAAGATGAGTGTATTTAAAAATAGAGTATAGTATTATTTCAGAATATAGTTAACTCAAGTAAATAAGAGAGATATCGAAATGTTAACGATGTAAAATTCTTACCGTTGAGCGATGTTTGGCAGATATTAATTATGATTTTATTCACGGTATCGTGTTTAATAATAAAAATACGCTGCTGTGCAAAAGACCATAAGCCAAACTACTTATTTCTTGAAAAATATTTACAAAGAATGCTTACATTATTTTTTGCAGGACGCCCAAAGTGGACATAAAATTGAGTTTTACATATCTTAACCCCTTAAACAGCAGTATTTTAAGACCACGTCGATACTATAAGGAATCAGGCGATCTCTCGTTTGTGGGAGTCCTAACAGGTGTTATTTAAATTTACAGCGGTTCCTAAAGGTTCAAGACAGTTTGTATTTTAAATTAAATTATGAAGGTACATTAAAATTTCACGTCAGTCCGATGTTAATTATTTTCGGGTTTTTTTAATCGCTTTTACTGCAATTTATTAGTTTTAAAAATTAAAACTAATAAAAATATTTTAAATTTATTAGTTTTTCTGTATTTTGAGTTATTTCTTTTGTTAAGATTCGTATCTATACATAATATATAGAATAAGCGGCGATAGCCTAGTTGGGTGTGGATCAGACTGCCGAGACGAATGTCCGCAGGTTCAAAATTTACGGGCACACATCTCTGACTTTATTAAAATTGTGTGTATTCTTTGCGCTTTATCGTTTGCTTTAAAGGTGACGGCAAAACTTCGCGAGGAAACCTACATACCTGAGAAATACTCTATAGGGATTTCGAGGGTGTGTGAAGTCTACCAATCCGCACTAGGCCAGCGTAGTGGACCAAGGTCTAATCCCTCTCAGTAGTAGAGAAAGCACGTGCCCAGCAGTAGGACAGTATAATCTAGGGCTGATATTATTATTAATATTTAGAAGTATAATACGTGGTATTTGTATTTTTTTAATTACTAATTACACAACTAGCTACAGTAAAATTTAGTAGAAATAGACACTATGTTGGTACCTACCCAGAAGGACCATCGCACACATCTACACCTTTTTTTTCGCATGCAAAAACTCTCGCTACCACTTGGGATGGAGTGGAACAGTTATGTTAGTTTCATCGTTCTTACGGCCCAATGTCGACATTCGGGAGTATAGCATCATCCGAACGAGGCACACTACCTAAATCATGAATATACGAAGTCATGAAACACCGAATCAAACTTTGTGAACCGCCGTAGTATTTCATCCGGCTGAGTGCATCATACAGTTCCGCAGGTAAAACGCTGTATGTAAATACTGCTTTTCAAATCGGCAAATTTTGGCAAATCGCCAACACGCGATGTCCACTTTGTACTGACCTATTTCGAATTGATCCGCCTTAGTTTGTATTCAATAAGCTGGGGTACATTTCGTGGGTCTATTGGATAGGTTAGGATTTTGCATAGGATTTGGTTTTTACTGTTTTATTTAAAATGGGCACAGCAAAGTGACTGCGCCTGATGGTTAAGAATGGAAGTGAGGCCAGTGCCCTTGAGCGTTGACCTTGGGCGCTACACAAAAGCTAACTAGATGGCGGTACGTGTAGCTACACGGTATTGTACAATTACATCCTTGATTATCAAAATATTAGGTATGTCAAAGATACATTTGAAAATATTATATACTAGCTTTTGCCCGCAGCTCCGCCCGCGTTATAAAGTTCTTCGGGCTCAAGTTTTCCATTATAAAAGGCATGCTTTATATTTTCCCGGGAACCTTTATTCTTCTCAGGGTCTCAAACTGTCTCCATACTAAATTAAAAATCGCATTTGTATAAACTTATAAAAATATTTCCGCTAAGATAAATGTGTTTAAAAGTTCTTATGCCATATAGTACTGCGAGAACTTGCTAGTCGAAAATCGGCTCTAGTGTGTACTAAACTCTTGTTTTGTGGTCCAAACACGTCCAGGTATCGACTTTAAAACGGAGCCCAAAATAATAATATTCAAAATGGTGGCCAGCAATACCAAATCTAACATATGCTTCTGTCTAGTGACCATTGATCCATAATATCAATATTTGTATTAAAATAATTCAAACATCCACCCACACCTAAATTCCAATTATTCTAATATATCGCAACACCGAAATTTCCTTAGTAACCGAGTGACTGCGAGTGACAAAATATACATAGTTACCTAAAAATATTGTAGTTTGTCAAAAACCTTTAGTATGGAAGGGTAAGGCATTTAATATAAATTAGACCAAGTTCAAATCACATGTTAATATTTCTTAATTCTTATTTGTGTTTTCTAATTTTAAATAGAGTGTATATAATATTTTAAAATATTTAATGTTACTTAGTACATAATATACATATCCTAGATGAAATGATGTCGACATCAATTTGTTAGAGCGCCTGACGGCGCGTAACCGCAAATTTTCCTGTTACTATAAGCTGTTGTTTGAGTAGGCGTTTATAAAAATAATTAAATATTTTGTTATATATAACGGTATTCAAAAAAATATAAGCAGTGTGTATTTAAAAATAGGGTATAGAATTATTTCAGAATATATTAACTCAAGTAAATAAGAGAGATATCGTAATGTTAACGATGTAAAATTCTTACCGTTGAGAGATATTAATTATGATTTCATTCACGGTATCGTGTTTAATAAAAAAAATACGCAGCTGTGCAA
This sequence comes from Manduca sexta, assembly GCF_014839805.1. Taxonomy (NCBI): domain Eukaryota; kingdom Metazoa; phylum Arthropoda; class Insecta; order Lepidoptera; family Sphingidae; genus Manduca; species Manduca sexta. The sequence continues at coordinate 5,585,130 of NC_051116.1, read as the reverse complement.
AAGACCATAAGCTAAACTACTTATTTCTTGAAAAATATATACAAAGAATGCTTACATTATTTTTTGCAGGACGCCCAAAGTCGACATAAAGTTTAGTTTTACATATCTTAACCCCTTAATGGATTGGGGTCTAGAGTGTCGACTGACGTGAGATGATTACCCCGATAGTCTGACAATTATGCCGGCCTGTTGGAAGTGGATATACACAGGCTGATCCCGGAACGCGACACGCGTGGGCCACTATGGCGGGTTTAACACCTTGTGTACGGTGGTCGCTATCCGGGCGGATATAAAATATATCATACCACCAGCAGTATATTATAGTTTGTCTTGATGACATTCCGGCAGATTCAATAGCAAGTCTGTCTAAATTTCATTGTTGATAAACTGTATTAACATCAAATGATTTTTAAATCTGATTGATCTTATTACGTTTTAAAAATGGATTACTGTGTTGGTTTCAATTTCAAAGTTCGTGAACCTCAATATGAATATGAGTGTGGCGCTGAGGTCCTGGGTTCGAATCCCGGGTGGGCCATAAATAATGGTGACTGAGTTTTTCCATCTAAAAAATTTGAAGTCGCATCTCGGATACAGGAAGTTGGCGGTGTGATACCCCGTGCCTCGGAAAGCACGTAAAGCCGTTGGTCCTGCGCCTGATCTCACTCCGGTCATGTATGATTGCCATCTCACCGGACTATTAGAGTGAAGTAACAGAGAGTGCTTGTGTATTGCGCACTCACTTATGCACTATAATATCTCCTGCGTGGCTGATTCCCGTTGAGTTGGCCGCCATGGCCGAAATTCTGCTGGAAGGGATAACATTCATACTTATTCATTAGTCCTACAACTCCTGATAATTAGATATATTAGCTCTATTTTTTTCAGATCGGAACAATATTTGCGCATACGCATCCATAATTATGAATCATACGCCTTAACGTAATACGTACATTTCTACAATAGTCGGAAACAATTATAGACATAAACACATTACATTACTCCTATACTAATTATGCCCAAGTTTGGCTCAATGTAACCGAATGCGGTTCGATAGGCAAAATAGACGCGACGAGTTGTGGCGCCCGTTGTAGCGGCAATAAATAATTAATTTAACGTGAGTTTAAAATATAAAATATGGTGGTAGGTCCCCCATTAGAGTCCGCCTGGGTAGGTGTCACCGCAATGTCTATTTCTGCCGCCAAGAGCAGTGTTTAGTCACTGTTGTGTTCCGCTTTGAAAGAAATTGTAGCCAGCGTAACTACTGGACATAAGACTTAACATTTGATGTCTTAGCATGGCGAGCACAGTAAAACTAAACAATTTTTTTGTAATGAAAAAAAAAACACTTAAATAATCTTTTTTGACGACGTTATTAGTGATTTCTTGTGTTTACGCGAATGTTAGACATTGAAATTAAACTAATTATTTACCGCGATAGAATCCGAAAGTTAGTTTAATTTCAATGACGTTATTAGTGTCGAGAGGTCATGATATCCGCCATCACGCAAGTACCTTTCTTATTTCGTCAGTGCTTTATTATTAACTCTTTTCTCGATTCCAGCTATTAAAGAGACCGTACCTTTATGTAAACAATCATTTAATGGACAAGCATTGGCTCAAAAACTATGGATTGTGCCGGCACCGTCCACATTGTACAAAGCAGATTAAGGTTTTAGCGTATCTGTACGGAACGGCTCGGCGTTCGTCGGTACTTCCAGCCGGAGTATTGGCATACTGAGCTCAGATGCTAGGCTTGAAGCTCGCTATTTATTTTACTTATACTACAAAGCGGTATTGCAGGAATATTATGTATAGTGACGTCACTCGTTCGTCGATATCTACAATGCATTGTGCTTGGGAAAAAGGATGTTTTTCGGTCTGCAATTTTTTTGTACGTCTACAGCAAAGTGACCTTTTTGCACCTGATGGTAAGTAGAGTAGGGTTAAATAGAATGTTGAGTGACGAGAGATGATTACCCCTCGGTAGTCGACACAATTATGCCGGCCTGTTGGAACCGGATATACACAAGCTGATCCCGGAACGCGATACACTTGCATGGGCCGCTATGAATGGTTTTATCACCTTGTTTACGGTGGGCGCTATAAGGGCGGATATAAAATATATCCTACCACCAAAATAAAATATTTATTCCTGAATTACAAGGCGGTAGATATCATTGCGTCGCCTATTTCTGCCTCTAAGCAGCAAGCATCCTCCATTATGTCTAACGAAGAATACAATAGCCGATAGCTGTAATTACTAGCTTTTATGAAAATATACAATTTGCCTTTGATTTAGCGTAACAAGGGGAATGCAGCGTTACGCATTATTTCACAAATTTAAGCACTTATCTCTTCTGCCGCCATTAGAGTAGCTACAGATTTTCTCTAGGAGAGTACCTGGCGGAAGTAAAAAATACCGTGGAAATCTTTTAAAGGTCTAAAACACTTAAAAGATCCCTATGCAAGGTTTTTTCTAAAAGAAATGTTCCTAGGCTGAGCGCCATCCACCTTTACCCCCTTAGCTACTCGCATGGTGGCCTCGAAATCATCTAAAGGTCTAGATCACTCAAGACCTCTATAAGCGCAAGGCTCTATGTGGCAAAATGTTCTAAGGCTGAGCGCCATCTACCTTTACTTTAGCTACTCCTATGCTCTACTAATAGCAAGACCACCCAGAAGGAATCTGCACATTGAACTATAACTTATGTTTAGCTGTGTTATCGAAATCAGCCCATATAGACATACTCATGTTATAAACAATGGGTTAATTCTGTACCATTTAACTGTGAAACTCGCCAGCCGCTGCCACAGCGTGTTTGTTTTAGAAAATTCCGCTTTAAATGAATGCTAACTTTTCCCCTCGGCTGCGCTTGTCTGGAAAACTTGTCTATAAAAAAATGTCTCGCGGAAATTAGAGGTTGGATTTATTTTTGCGAATACTTTAATTTTATGGAAAGTAAAGCAGCCAGGTTCCTATGTTTAATTTTTTTCGTTATTTTATATGTATGTAAACGAGTAATAGTACGAAAAATAAGCCCTTTGGGAAAACTGTATTTCAATTAGATGAGAAATAAGGTAGTACTACTTGAAATATGAATTTCAAATATTGTAAAGTACAGGATTGGCCGCGTACTGAGGATGTCGCGCCATCTCACTCTTTCATATGATCGTAATTCTCGATGACGTCACGTGCGCGTATTACGACTCTCCTCGTTTCTTGATACTATTAATATTAATACAAATTTTTTACCGAATTTCAATCAATCTTTCTTTGTTCAAATTTATATGATGTAATGAATTAGTAAAGAACAAAATTCAGTCAAATATTCTATTATATATAAATTAGCCATCTGTCAGTAAAAAATATGCAAAAATCGCTCGAGCATTTTTGTAAAATATCTAGAGCAATCACACAAACAGACATACGTCTACCATGAAACATCAACCTTGCCTTCTAAGTATCCAGTCAGGATAAATAGTATTATAATATTAATGCGCGATCTCATAATCGGATATAGAACCTCTCCATCCAAATAATAAACATATATCAAAAGGTAAATAGTTAACATCACAATCCTGCGAGACTTCAACGAAGCATACGTTGTATCTTAAGATTTACAATTATTGCAATTTACAATTATACATATGTTTAAGTTGTCGACATGTTATAGTTTATTTTTATATATTATTATACTGATAAAACTAAAGCGATATTGATTAAAATAAAAAGAACTATGATTACAGAAATACTTTTACAAAGATGTAACAAACTAGCTGACAGTACGACTTCGAACTTCTTCGGTCTGTATTTCTAACAACCAACTTCTTGGGTCTGTTTTTTTTTAACATGACACTACATTTCATAAAAATACATGTTACAAACACATCGAAATTTTGAGTTAACGCTTTAGTCGCTCGCAACCCTTGAAAATTAAGCAACCATGCTGAGAGCAACCCACTAACGGTAAAGAATGCTTATGGCATTGCGTCCGCCTTTTGTACATGAAATCTATATATATAAAAATGAATTGCTGTTCGTTAGTCTCGCTAAAACTCGAGAACGGCTGAACGGATTTATCTTATCTTGGTCTTGAATTATTCGTGGAGGTCTAGGGAAGTTTTAAAAGGTGAGAAAAATTCGAATAATTGCCGGGAAAATCCTCAAAACAGCATTTTTCTATTTCCCATACAAACGTTTTCTAACTAATACGTAGAGTCAATTTTAGCTTTATTACTATTGTATAAAGTTCACTGTTGTCTAAGCAATGTAGGTGTGTTCCTAACATCAAAGCAGTGTGCGTTGGAGCACAGAATATAATAATGTAATGTCGCGTTCTGAAACTCAACAAAAGTGATATCGCGGACCCGACTAAATTGAACAGTCACAAAATTTAATATATCATTAGTTATTTGGTTGGCTTCACGATATTATTTCTTTTGTTTTACTTTAAAATGCATGTTTTCGTTATGGACAATTTTTGAGCTACTTTTGCATATCTATACTTATAATAAATCTGTAGAGAGGTCAATTCTGTACATGAAATACTTATATTTCCAAAAATAACTGGGGGTGATTAGGGATCGATACTGATGCCAAAAATGCAATTAGTAAATTTTTGTCTGTCTGTCTGTATAACCGTTATAGAAACAAAAACTACTCGACGGATTTTAACTTAACTTGGTACAATTATTTTTCATACTCCTGAGCTGGTTATAGTATACTTTTCATCACGCTACAATTAATAGGAGCATAGCAGTGATGGAAAATGTTGGGAAAACGGGAGAAGTTACTCCATTTTTTAAGCTTCCGTCATTTCGTGTGCAACCTTAATGGTTAAAATTTCCTTCGATTTCACCAGGATCCCATCATCAGACCCTGACCGGACAATCGGACCACCTGCATACCACCATAAATTAAAAAAACATCCCGACAAATTGAGCACCTCCTCCATTTTTGAAACCCGAAATCCACGCGGGCGAAGCTGCGGGCGGAAGCTAGTGCTAAATAAATATATTAGTATTTTGTTTGTGAATGTGCGTCAATATATCCCAATTCCATCTTATATAATACCTTTAAGTCTTATTCCGATTTCAATAGCACATTAACAGGTCCATATTGATTACATACTGAACACAATTAATGCAAGCGTGCGTATGACGTCAAATTAATTACGTCACATTAATTTGGATATTAGTAGGTTTGTTGATATATTTTGTATACGATTCGCAGCAGTCGTATGCATTGTATAAATGGACTGACAACTCTTGTAGTCCATTTCCAGGTCAGGTAAAATATTATAGATTTTCGTAACGCCTATCTCTCTTTCAAGAGTAGGCACTAGGCAGAGATGTAAACATATTTCGCCGGGCCTTGTCTTCTTGTCTTGGCTGATACCAAAAAAAGTTCAAGATCACTTGACTGTGGCCAATCTCAATCCATTTATTCTCGAATGGACAGGCAGAGGGCCTAGTGCCCTCACTCTTCGTCATGTTTATTCCGTCTCATGATGCAAATAGGGACAATCTTCTTACCATTTAACAAATCAGAATCCTGGCTGATACTGACCAAAAAATCACATATCACTTTACCCGACCTGGGAATCGAACCTGAAACCACAGCAATACCGTGTATAGCTAAGCCATCGAGTCAGTCTAATAACTCCAATATATTATCTGTCTCTCTCTTACACACACATAATGCCTTTATCTCCAATGAGACACAGGTGCAACCAGAGCATCAACTTTTCGTCATGTTTCATCCCATTACGAGATAGGGGGAATGCTATCACCATATCGGGCACGACTTAGACTGCGGGCTGATATTTCTATTGCTCAATATGTCACTAACCTAACGAAACAGGTCTGTATCGTCGCATTTGGCTCAATCCTATTTCCTGTTAGTATTTAGATTTTACTGGTCTAGATATGAATGCTAATGGGATAGGATGTCTAGGGTCATAATCTGTATGACCTAAGTCTGAGCTGGAATGGAATAAAACTGGATCAACTTTAGCTCTTTGTGGAATGTTTATTGGTTAATACAGGGTGTTATGTTTTAATATTCTATTATAAAAAATATGGTATTTTAACAGCTTGTTATCGTGACTAAGGAAATAATGAAGTTAATTCAGTAATATTTTAGGTATTATAGCAGATGTCAATGGTACTGCATAGCCCATGTAAAAACGATCTGTACTAAGATAAACTGATTTGTATACCGTCTCAAAAATTAGAAGATTCGCATATGAAAAGACTGCCTTAAAAGCACATGAATATTAATATGTAAGTGTAGTGTAGTGTAAGTTTACGTGTTTGTTTGAATAAATTACATTTTAAAAAATTCCATGTATTAGTTAGAATGTATTTTTTATATTATGGTCGAATAGATATACTAAAATCATACCTTTTCTAAAAAAATCCTTTTACATAGTACTATAAAAAAGAAACATTTTTTTGAGTTTCCTGAAACAGGGTATTTTGACATTTTGATACAACAACGATATATATGTTTATATATAAATAACCTCATATTTGCCAACTTCAAAACAATTTAATTACACAATACACAAGCATTCAAAATGTACGAACAGACGCAGGTTTGTAAACGTTTATTGTATCTATTATTGAATAAATTTGTCTAAACCAAACATTGTTCATATTTGACAAACAATTTTCCCAGAATAGTTGCGAATTCCAGAGTACAAATATCGTACTCTGTCATTTTATATTTGGGACCAATGATATTCAAATAGTATGGATATGCCATGCGTGTAACTACTGGACATAATAAGACTTAACATCTCATGTCTCAGGATGACGAGCGCGGTCGAATACCAAACAATACTTAGTAATTCAAGGTGTTAGATGATGATGTGCTGTTTATGGGCGTTCGTATTGCTTACCATCAGACGAACAGCAAGCTCGTCTCGTTATTTAAAGTCAACACGCGCCAGAGTAAATTTAAGAATCAATTCATAACTCCTTATTACTATCAACAACTGTAACTTTTGTGCGGCGTCTTATTTGTAATTAATAAATACAATACAAACAACATTGCATCTAAACTTTGATATAACGTTGCAATTTACATCGTTATATCAATGGCGGCCGGCTGAATTGTACCTTAAGGCTTTGCTTAGAAGCCAATATTGCAAGGAGTGTGTGAGCTCAAACTGTTCCACAGCGTAATCGACTTAGAACGGCAGGGTTTTATTACTACGTGCATAATAATTAATTGATGATTTTCTTGAGGTAGATTTTATTCTGAATGACGAGACGAGCATACTAATAATATCAGCCCTATATGCTCCTGTTCCACTGCTGCAGCACGGGCATAGTGCGGATCGGCAAATTTTCCATATTCTAAAATTTTCTGCTATGCACGTTTCCTCATTATATTTTCTTTCACGGTTAAAGAAAGCAATATACAAAGAATACACAAATAACTAGAAAAGTCAGAGATGCGTAACAATGGATTCTGATATACACAACAAGACTGTATAAATACCATACCATCCAGACTTATAATCACGAAGTACTGCGTAGCACTGCGCTCGTCACCCTAAGACATGAGATGTTAAATCTCAATACCCAGTAATTACGGCACAATGTCCTTCAAAATGAAACACAACAGTGTATGCCATCCATATATACGTACTACAGTATGTTCTCTGCTTATCGGCATTGACAATGCGTTGGTGCCTGCCCAGAAGAGCTCACCTATATGAAAGACATGTATACACACGCCTTTTATCCCCAAAAGGGTCGGTAGAGGCGCATCTGATGCAGTCACCTTTCACCGTGCGTATTCCGTCCCATATCGGGCTTTACAAAGATTTAGATATTAAACCAAGTGTCAACTTATAAGTCCGTGAGTTCGTATTCGACTAATATTATATTCGTGAGAAATTCCACTTGTTTTACAAGAATGAACCCTATTTACGTTTCATCTAACCGACAGTAAATATCGGTTACTTACGGTCGTTGATTAATGGCACAAAAAGAACAAAATTTCAGTACAAATGATAATTTACAAGCATGTTGCGGTCATTTTAATTGAATGTCTTAATGGCGGACGCTGAGGTGCGTTCACATAGAACGATTTTGGGTTTAATTATAAATTATTTAAATGGCCACGAAGGCTGCAAAGTTTCGAAACGTCGGAATCATTATATATAATGAACTACCTGTGTCGGTGTTCCCTGAGCGCTATGACTTGTCCTTTTTCAAACGAGGCTTAAAAAAGAGTATTGACCCTACGGTAGGCAGCGGTTTGTCTGTGTTCCTGGCATCGCCGAGTCCATGAGCTGCGGTGGCCGCTTACCATCAGGCGGGCTGCTAGCTCGTCTGCTTATACTGGCACATATAAAAAATAAATAAAAAAGCGATATATCCGAAAAATATTTATACTTCAAGATATGTAAAAAAAACATTTATTGAAAAAGCCTGTGTTTAGTAGTGGAACAGTATAGTACAAGGCTGATAATATATATTTCAATGGCGAAAGTAACAAATAACTTTAAATAGTTAAACTAAATAAATAGTTAAAACGCCATCTTTATCCGCAAATAGAAGAAGCATCAATCCAGAACTTTAAAATAGCACAATATTATGTTCTACACAGTGATATTAGACGTTTACTAGTACAATTGCTGAAATATCCTTAAACGATAGTAACTCTTAATAATTTATTTCAGATATTAATATAAGCATCGTATTTTGAGCCCCTAGTTATTATAAAACAAAAGCCCCCACCACCTCTGTTGGTACGCGATAACCTCAAAAACTACTAAACATATTTCGATAAAATTTGGTACGGAGATAGTTTGAGACCCTGGGAAGGATATAGGCTACTTTTATCCCTGGAAAACTTAATCACGCAAAACCGCGAGCGAAAGTTAGACAATAAAAAAATCGTTACGGCCCCGCATCGTGGATGTGCGCATAATTACAAAGAACAATTACTTCGACCTCCAGCAGTTATAAATAAAACATCGTGCAATAAAATAATGAATAGCCCATAATAAGGCCCGGAGACACCCTCGTAACGCCCCGGGCCGTCAATTGATAAACAAAAACATTGTAATTAATGACTTTTATATTTTGCCTTGTTCAATTTATTGCTAGTTTTAAGAAAAGAAAAGTATGGTAGCTTGTTACTTAAATAAAAGTAATCATAGTGTTCTATGTTTTATTTTAATGGCTAAGTTTTCAATGCAAAATAACAGGTAACTTCTTATCCTCCTTCTAATGTTATAAATTCGAAAGTTTGTGAGGATGGATGTATGTATGTTTGTTTTTCTTTCACGAAAAAATTACTGAACGGATTCGGATGAAACTTTACAGTAATATTGGTTATACATCAGAATAACACATAGGCTACAATTTATAATGATTTTGTGTAATTTGGTCATAATATAACGATACATATCAAGTAAGTCGGCAAAAAATTATCCCAGAAAACTCCTTCACGCGGAAGAAACCGCGAGCAAAAGCTACTAATAAATTAAAGTTTACCTATAGAATATGGTTTTGTGTCTTCTTGATACTTGTCTGTGGACCCAACCTAGGTTCGAATCCCAGGCCAGGAACACTTTGTGTGGTACTTCTATACGATTTTAGAACTGGAGCCCTAGAGAAGGTGGACGTTCGGGAGGCGGCCAGTCAAAATTCTCGCCACAATACTTAGTAGTGTGTTGCACAAACTCCACAATGTATAACAATGATTAGGGCACCGGTCGATCGCTCGTGGTAGGTCTCTCATATGTGAGAGTCCGCCTGGGTAGGTATCACCGCAATGGCTATTTCTGCTGCCATGCAGCAGTCTGTAGTCACTGTTGTGTTCCGGTTTGAAAGATATTGTAGCCAGTGTAACTACTGGACAATATAAGACTTTATCTCACGTCTCATGGCAAGCGCAGCCGAATCCCAAACAATATTTTATAATTCAAGGTGTTGGATGGTGTTCCTATTGTTTATGGGCGGTCATATCGCTTACCATCACGCCAACGGCAAGCTCGTCTCGTCATTCAAAGCAATAAATAAAAAAGACTCGTCACTTTACAATATCTCGACCTTTTTTTTATTCAGAAATAATAATAATTATTCTAATAATTTGTATTGACGTATCATAAGTGCAACTTTGTTCGCCTACGTGATAAATCATATATTTTAATTTATATTTATAATAATAAGTTGACTTCTTACAAACTACAATTAGTAACAAACAAAACGTGCATTTAACGCGTCGATTACGCTAACGCAACGCGTAATGTTACGTTAATTACGTGAATATGACACGATACGTAACAACTCATTAAAATTAATTACACTTAAGAAACCTGGAATGGATTAATTAGTTTGTACACTTGACTTGGATGGGTTGAGTTTCACATATGAGATATAGGTTTTTAGTCTTTATGTTATAATAGGTTTTGCTCGCGGCTCTGCCCGCGTGGAAGGTTTTTATATTTTCTGGGGATAAGAAGTAGCCTATATATAGCGCGCAGCTTCCTATTTGAGAAAAAAAAATCAAAATCGGTTTAGTAGTTCCTGAGGATCTACTTCGAAAAACGAACATCGAAACGTCGGTCCGAAACGACGAACTTCGGATTTAACTTTACTACCAAATTACTTCGGATGCGTCAGCGTTCTGTAGCTTACCTTAGTGGTAGGATCAATTCCACGTATTTTTTATAAAGAAAACAGTGGACTTTTATCCTCGCCATGATTTAAAAAATATAACTATAAGTTGTTACAAATTCCATGTCTGAATATTGCGATGAACGGATCGGATCCGCCGTCGAACCCGTCATCGGATCCGTAACACTTCGTAGTAAAAAAAACGTGCGATCCGTCAACCGAAACAACGGATTTTGTTTTACAAACCATCTGCGAGAATATGGGTAGTCTGCTATCTCCAAAAAAAAAAAAATACTAGTAATTGATCCTAACCCCTAAGATAAACTACAGAACGGTGACAAATCCGAAGTAATTTTGTAGTAAAGTTAAATCCGAAGTTCGTACTTTCTTCGTTTCGGACCGACGTTTCGACGGTACGTTTTTCGAAGTAGACCCTCTGTACTGACCTATTTAGTAAAAATTAATGATCAAGTTGTAAGCTGTAATGTTACTGCGCTCAGTTAATTAAATTTCCGTTTTAATTGCAATTTTTACTGTGCTTATGTGCGACTGGCTTATGATTCAATTTGATGGGTAAGGCACATGCCTTTCGTTAAAGGGTAGGCAGAGGTGTAGATACTTCGTCGAGGTTGTATTCCGTGGAGTCAAACAAATCACAATAAAGAGTATAATTATTTTTACTCCGAGTAATCAGCATTTGTTTAGGGGTAGGCAGAGATGTAAGTGTGAGAGTCAAACCTATCGCAATAATGACAATTATTTTTACTCCAAGAGATTTTTTTTTTCATTTATTTAATATTTCTAAGATACTTTAACATACTTATTAGGTGCCTTCAATGCTACACAAATATTTTTTTTAAGACCCAAAAAGTAGTAGGCTCATATAATTTTTGTTATTTTTTTATGTTCATTCTGTTTTACTTTATTCATATGTTCATTCTGTTTTACTATATTCATTGTTAATTTTTATACCCAAAAGAAATCAAATTAAAATATTTTTTAAACCGATACGAAGCCATAATTCCCTATATGACCTCTCCTTTTTTCTGTAAAGAACCATGAGACGTCCCATTAAGTTATAAAATCAATATCCATAAGAATCCAGAATTTAATTAAGGATTAGTGCTCGCTACACAAGTTTAATCTCTTGGAGCAAGATGTTAGCTCACGTAAGGGTTGTTTTACACGGAGAGAGTACGAGATAAGACCAATTTGATTCTAGATTTTAAAAAGTTCAAATTAAATATATATTAAGTTTTTGCTGGTGGTAGGATATATTTTATTTCTATTATATAAGTATACCAGGTATTAAAACCCATCATAGTGGTCCACTTAAACGAGTCGCGTTCCAGGATCACTTTGTGTATATCCGGCTCCAACAGGCCGGCATAATTGTGTCGACTGTTGAGGGGTGATCATCTCTCGTCAGTCGACATTCTATTGCACCCCACTTCAATTACCATCAGGTATAAAAAAACACGGAAAAATATGTACTGTATCCAAATATGTATAAATTTATTTAACAAATAAATGTCGTTAAAGTAAATTTGCCTGCCAAACTCATTTAAAAAAATATTAATACAAATATGTAATATACAATAAAAAATATTTTGTTAATATTGAATTGGTAGTGTAGGTACACGCAATTATACCTTCTGTGTAACAAAATACAAACACATTCGCGCCTTTTAACCCTGAAAGGGTAGGCAGAGACGCAACTGGTGGACCCAATTTCCGTCGTGTATATTCCATCCCATAATGTGATAAAGGGCGAGCTTGTCGCTATATCGGGCACAAATTCCAGACTCCTGGCTGATAAAGAAAAAAAAATTACTTCCCGACCCGAGTGTTGAACCTCAGACCTCAGCATTCGTACCGTAATGCAACCACGCCGCCGAAGCAGTCTAGAAAAATTAAGGTGAAAATTTGTTTTCGTTCGTGATATTGTATCTTGTTGATCGATTTATTTTATAGCATTGTACTTTCCATACGTTCATTATGATCTATACTGTATAAAGCTGAAGAGTTAGTTTGTTTGTTTGAACGCGCTAATCTCAGGAACTACTGAATCGAAATGAAAAATTCTTTTAGTGTTGGATAGCCCATTTATCGAGGAAAGCTATAGGCTAAATAACATCACGCTATGACCGATAGGAGCAAGCATCAATGAAAACGAAAAAAATATTCCATTTGAAAGCGTCCCTTACGTTCGCAACAATATTAAGATAAATAATTCACTTTTTATCACGTAACTCATGCTCTCGTTTTGAAGTATTCCGATATTGACTAACTAAATAATACTTGCAGAAAATCCAACTAGCCATCGTGTGAACCAGCACGTACAAAAAATAAAAAACCCCGCCATAACAGCATTTTCTTGAGACGGCCATCATGCCCAGTAGGCCAATCATTATACTTCAATCCTTGTTAAAACGGTACCAACGTTCGTTTCAACAAGGTAGTAAATGCATTGACGCTGCACGCGATAATGACCCTTATTACCTTTGAGAGGTGTGGTATATTTTTTTAAATCGCAGAAGAGCTGGTGACCTTGGATGGGCAGGTGTAAAGGTGTTCGAATACAGATTGGTTATTTTTGTATTCGACTATATTCCTTTTATTTAAAGGTCATTTCGTATTTGAATTAACACTCGAATGATGAGGATATCAAAAAATATTTGCAATAAGGCAGTGACATTTTAATGTTAAATTGACACATTTTTTACCTGTGCTTAGTAATGTTTTTTTCAATTCTAAATATTCACCAACGCTTTTTTTCCTATAGTCTTGACTAGACTGCCTCGGTGGCGTAGTTGGATTCACTCGGTATGAGTACAACTACCGCGCTGAGGTCCTGGGTTCGAATCCCAAATCGGGCCAAAATAATTGTGACTGGCTTTTTCCATCTTAAAAATATAACATCCGCATCTCGGAGTCCGGAAGTTGGTGGTGTGATACCCCTGTGCTTCGGAAAGTAAATGTAAAGCAGTTGGTTCTGCGCCTGATCTCTCCGGTCATGTCAGTTTGCCGTCTCACCGAACTATGAGAGTGAAGGGACAGAGAGTGCTTGTGGATTGCACACACTTGTACACTATAATATCTCCTGGCTGATCTCAGTTAAGATTGGCCGCTGTGGCCGAAATTCGGCTAAGTGGATTCATTAATTCTTCAAAACCAATCCTTGTACAGTCTACTGCTTAGCTATAATAATAAACCCATGTCACCTAGACTGACTAAATTGTAGACAATACGAAGTTACCAGTACTGCGACAAGTTAAAAAGGACCTGAAAATAAAATTTACCTCACAACAAAAGTAAACCGTATCCATGTGACCAAACTTAAGACAAATACTGAACAAATAAAGATGAATTTTCCGAAGATTTATTTGCTATATCATGAAACATAAGAACATGCTTTGGTTGCGGATTGCGAGGCGCATCAGGCACGTTTTAAAATCTACCATATTATGTAGAACAAAAGATTTATTCTTCGATATAGTTTGGTTTTTAAAACATACTAACATCAGCCTTGTATTAACTGAGTCACTGCCGAGAGTTTAGGACTTGGTCCACCACGCAGGCCTAGTAACCATGTCTTTAATATAATAAACTTCCTTATATTCTAGTAATTTGCTTTTTGAAGATTTGATGATAGATGGCGCCAGCGCAGCTGATGGCTCTTTGGACCACTAAAGTAATTTAGGAACTTTTGTAGCGGGAAATCTTGATCACGCGAGCAAAGCCGGGAGCAACTAGTACTTAATAATATATTTGCCGCCATTTGCAACGAACAAAATATTGCTGGAGGTAAGATATGTTTTATATCCGCCCGGAGATCGACCACCGTACACAAGGTATTAAAGCCCGCCGCCACGTAGCCCACGAAGTGTCGCGGGATCAGCCTGTGTATGTCCGCTTCCCGGCCGGCATAATTGTGTCGACTGTTGAGGGGTAATCATCTCTTGTCAGTCGACATTTTATTGGACCCCATTCCACTTACCATCAGGTGCTGTGGGGTCGATTTCTCGTGCCCGTTTAAAAAAGGATATGTGGAGCTTTAAGTGTAGGTAATTTATTTTTAAAACTCATCTTTAAGGTTAATTGTTACATTATATCAGCAATTTTATTTAAGATATTTTTATATAATTAATCCAAAAACGGTAATTGAAACAGTTCGAAAACACAAAATTATATGAATGGCTTCTAATAGATAACCTAATGAGAAAAATAAAAATTTGATGAAAGGGAACTAAAACCTCCGTAATTGTTTGGATAGATATTTTTTATTGTTAATGTAAATAACATTTATTTCAGTGTTATTTAAAAATATTTCGAAATTGAAATAGAATATTGAAAAAGAATTTATATTTATGATTCCTATTATCTTAGACGGTGTAGGCAGAGATACTACCAAACAATTCGCTAAGTTGACAAATGTCCCATAATATGATAAAAGAAGTTTAGTGCAAGTTTAACACAAATTTTAATTGCAGACAGCAAAATTTCATTTTTTCCATAAGATGCAATCACGCTTTCAAATGCCGGACTTGAGAAGCAAAATTTTGTATCACATAATCTATAGGGCCGTATCAATAGAAAGAAAGAAAGAAAATAAATAAAGAAAATCGATTTATTAGATGCAACTGATCGCTCTGAAGCGCGAAATCACTTGAGACGCTGTCAAAATAAACTCCGCATCTTAAGATACTATTTTTTAAATTAATATTTCAATAGTCTTTCTACCCCTATAGCATAGAGGCGTGATTATGTATGAATGTATGTTAATATTTCCACAGTTAAATTGAATCTTAAGTCCCAGTGTGAAGGTTTTTTTTTATAGTAGTGTAATATTTCTTAGTAACGTGTTTATAGCGTCTGCGCGAGACTTAAGTAAAATTTAAATCTAGGATTCATTATATAAAGCGGACTCTTTTGTATACCACATATAGGCTTTATACTTATTATACATACACACATACAAGTAATAAATAAAAACCAAGTCCAACAGCGAAATAATCGTAAATCAACAAACACAACTTAAAAACGACGTATATGTGAAATAAAGGCGAAAATTGAGCATGCTTTGTTTTTTAAATGACATGTATTTCTGCATTTACTCTGCATTCAGCTATCAACTCTACCACATTGGTATAAGGTTGGTTTTTCTTTGTATACAATTTTTATGCCATTGCGAGTTTTTTAAGGCAATGCCACCCATTTTCTCGTCAATGAACAGGCGCCAGCGACCGGTTTGACCACTGGGGCATGTATCCTTTACGTTTTCGTTAGGGTTCCGTAAGGTTTGGGCTAATTAGGGTCAGGGGGCCCTATTCCGTCTTTTTTTTAGCTTTGAATGACGAGACGAGCTTGCTGTTCGCCTGATGGTAAGCGATACGACCGCCCATAAACAGTAGAAACACCAACACCAACACCTTGAATTACAAAGTATTGTTTGATATTCCACTGCGCTCGCCATCCTGAGACATGATGTTAAGTCTTATTATGTCCAGTAGTTACACTGGCTTCAAAGTCCTTCGAACCGGAACACAACAGTGGCTAGATACTGCTGCTTGGCAGCAGGAATAGACATTGCGGTGGTACCTACCCAGTCGGACTCTCACATATGGCAGACCTACCACGAGCGATCCACCGGTGTCTTAATCATTGTTATACATTGTGGGATCGGCGCAACACACTAATAAGTGTGTTGGAGAGTATTTGACCGGCCACATTCCGAACGTCAACCTCCTCTAGGACTTTAAAATCGTGTAGAAGCACTACAGTCTTCTCGACCTGGATTTTAAACACAGTTTGGGTCCACAGACAAAGATCAAGAAGACATAAAACCATATTCTATATCTATTCTATTCGATACGTACCCATGCGGACTCTCACATATGAAAGACCTACCACCAGTATCTACCACTTTCAAGACAACATTTGTCAGTGAAAACCTTTGGCCTTTTTTACAAACCACGGAACTCCACCGCCGCGTACGCAATCAACCTTAACACATTTCTTACGAATGTTACAACTCGTCGGCGCGTTTCATGTCATCCCTGTTATCCGGTTAATCGAAACGATCCCGGCTATAATGAACGTATTAATTTCGTCTTAACGAGACTCCGTTTAAACAGGAAGCCGTTTGTAAAACTGACACGATTTAATTATGTTTTATGTTTCGGTTTGTTAATTAGTTTTTGCACGCCAATTGTTGGATTAACGCTTAAAATAGCACAGTGAGGACTGAAATCGTTCTCAGAATTATTGTGAAAGAAATCGTGCATTGTTATTGTTTCTCTACGTGGTATAAGTAATAGTGGTTAAGGGTCCATCAAACCCGATTCCTGCCGACTTCGTATGTTTAAAATTTGTGTAGAATATCATTAGAATGATTAGCAGACTTACCCCCTTATTCATAGACCGTATTTATCTAAGGACGAAGTAACGCTGTGATAACAAGCTTGTTTTTTATTGAGATACAAGAATATTAGCCAATCACAACGGATCTATAGCTACGCACTGCGAATCCTGCCATGCCATTAGCACTGAGAAACAGAATTGTTATCACAGCTTTACTCTGTCCTGAGATAAAAAACCTCTATGAATAAGGAGCTTTATTTATACATATATGTTTGTATGTAGGGTACCTATATGTTATGTCTAGTTCCCATTCGGAACATTTCACCTTTCGCCAGTGGTAATATTGAGCTGATTTCGGGATATATAAAATAGGAATTATTTGGTAATCCAAGTTAAAATAACACGTTTGTGTATAAATTGCTTGTCAGACTAAGAAGAAATTAAGAACGATTCTGAACTAATTATGGTGGCATAATCATGCCTGATCAAACCTTCTTTATTTTTTTATATACCTATGTAAAAAAAAAAAATTGTGTGATGAAATCTGTCACTGGAATAATTACGTAACTTGGTGAGCAGTTCTTATTTTGTTTTGATTCCGGTGCTGACTATTCCCTAATTAAAGAGCGTCTCTCTTAATTGTGTTGGTACATTGGAGCGTGCAATTGTTTCTTTGATTAGTGTTAGAAAATGTAGGGTATAATGTGATTCACAAATTTTATATAGAGTCGCTCTTAGTGGTCAAATTTTATTTCCCATTATATCTTAATGTCAAACATGTGTATGTGTGCGTACGGAACAGTTATGTTTGATTGGGTATACCAGATCTAGATACTTTTTGAACAAAATGCAGCTCCGTATTTACCTGGTATAAAAGTAGGTAATATGTTAATCAGAGATGCACTTAACTGCAAAGGTTCATCATCAAAATTCAACGGTTTGCGTCAACTTATAACTCATCAAAGTTATCGAAGTCTTCAGAAACTTATACATTTATATTAGTAAGAGGCAAGTTAAGATATTACTCAGCTCTGCTAGTGAAGAAATTCTTTGGTGTAAAGGAAAAAACCTTTATTGACTGGACGTGGTTTATTTTATGTTTTCAACTAAAACCATTGACCAAACATTTTATCTATCTCACATTTACGTTAGGCTTATAGATTCCTTACCAATTACTCTAAGTTCCCTAACTTGACCCTTTTAACTTCTCCAAAAAGTAGATAATTGGAGATTCGCTTAGTGACTTCTGTACCAGCTTTATTAGTTTTTCCTTTCGAAATCAGTTCGTCGAGTATTTTTTCACAAAGATTTTAAAATGTGGTTAAGTAAAGCAAAGAAGTTTTAAATGAGACCGCCATTTTGAGATTCGATACCGTTCCCTTCGCTTGGAAAGTTTCTAGACGTTTTTTATGCAAACAGTCCGTATTTTCCTGTCTTTTTTAAGAGCAGCTTGAATATAGCGGTTGAAGATTTATATAATTGATGCATATATATCATGTTTTGATGCCCATGTAATGAGCAGAGGCCAAAACCTTGGCGTACGTCAAAAGCGTCGCCAGCCGATGGCTCAGGGGGGGTAAGTTGATATAGAAAATGAGAAATGTATGAATTGTAGTTAAAGTCGAGAGCGACTAGTCGAGATATTCCTCTCCCACTCCCCTTTTCCCGCTTTAACAATAACATAGAGCTGAGCGTAATTGAGGGTACGGAATATTAGGAATGAAATTGATGAATTCATTCCAGTTTCGACGTACGGAAATGATTGATCAAGCTAGTCTAGTCAAAGACTTAGGACTGGTTGCTTTACATTTGGCAACTTTTAAGAATCTCTAAGGGGGGGGGGACTGGCCTCTGCCTTCCATTGGCATTTTTATAATAATAATTATACGAAGGTAATCGTAAGGTCACGCATTTATCTATGCTTCCTACTGTTCTAAAGTCGAGACTGCTACTGAGTAGAAAAACTCATAAGACTTTGCCTGACCAGGGATTAGAACCCGAGAACTCAGAGCGTCGTACTGCGCACGCAATACAACTAACTACCTAGGCAGTCATTATACGTCAATCTTGAAATACTCTTGAGCAAGTACTGCTAGACTCCAAGACGGTTCCTAACAAGTAGGGTCTGCTTCAACACCTAAGTCCAAAAACTCTTGGGCACTAAACTTTCCAAACGGAATCGGACCCGTAACATTAACGAGCGTGTCGCGAATGTCTTTTTCTCTTTTGCATATTCAACCCAAATTCTTCGAGAGCAGGTGCAAAGGAAGTCATTTTTTAAATTCGCTCGCGTATCGAAGCTTCCAGATACATTGTTAGTGAATTTGGACAGATAAAAAGTATCACGAGGCAATCAAGGACTGTTTTTTGGCAACCTGAACGGTATTGAGTTCATACTTATCTTTGTTTAACACACACACATTAAAATTATACTATTTTTCGAAATTAACGCGGTTTTCTACAGATATCTTCCCTCGTATTTATGAGTCTGATTTACACGCATTGTCAACACATTGACTAAGAATTAGCTTAGCAATTTAATTGAAGCCGTTGTCAGGTTAAATATCTAAGTACTATTTGCTGGTAGGATGTATCTTATATCCGCACGGATAGCGACCACCGTACACAAGGTGTTAAAACCCGCTATAGTTGCCCACATAAATGCGTCGCGTTCCTGATCAGCCTGTATATATCTGGTTCCAAGGCCGGCATAATTATGTCGACAGTCGAGGGGGAATCATCTCTCGTCAGTCGACTTTCTACTGAACTTTACTTACCATCAGGTGTAGAGAGGTTACTTTGTTGTCCCCGTGTTAAAAAAAAAGCCAATAGAATTATTGACAACCCAAAAATTAACAATTTGTTGCAGTTATATTATGTCTGATATCCAAGTTAGTCTGCGCGATGACTTAAACAAATGACAACGCTGAGTACGATAACAATTCAAATTACAATTCATACTAACCAGAATGATCTTAGAGTCGTTAAATCTCAATGAAGCGGATAAAATCCAATCTTCGCTTAACCATTCCATTTCTGTGATCTCTTCACTATTAACTTGATTAGTATGATTGGAATTTCATTTAGAATCCCGATGTTAATTTTACAACGATGTACGCAATCGTAAAATAGTTTGACTGCCTCGGTGGCGTAGTTGTTATAGTACGCAGTGCTGAGGTCTTGGGTTCGATACCCAGGTATAATATAATAATTATAATATCAGCCTTGTATTGTATACTGTCCTACTGCTGGGTTTGCAGGTTTCCTAAAGTTTTCTTTCACCGTTAAAGCCAGCGATAACACACAAAGTATACATATAATTTTAGCCAAGTCAGAGGTGTGTGGAATTTGAACCTGCGGACTTTCATCTCGACAGTCGGTTACACACCCAACTAGGCTATTGCCGGTTTCTGATCCCCGGATTGAGCAGTGTTATTGTGTATATCTCAGCATCAGTCAGATGTCTAAATATGTGCCCGATAAAGCGAATCGATCACGTAATTTGGTGGATTACATACGGCGGACTGTGGCTGTATTGGTTGCGCCTCTGCCTACTCCTTCGAGGATAAAAGATGTGGGTATATGTGGTTTTTTAATCAATTAGTTAAAGAGACGAGTAAACTTATAAATAATGGCGGGATTTAGTATAGTCACACTTGTAAGTGTCGTGTTACGGGATAAGACTGCGTATATCCGGTTCCAATAGGCCGGCATAATTATGTCGACTCACAAGGGGTAATCAGCTCTCGTCAGTCGACATTCTTAGACCCCACTCCACATACTATCAGATGCAGTGGAATCATTTTGCCGTGGACGTAAAAAAAAACTAAACTAAGTAACAGTTGTGAAAACGTTTCGAATATAGACGTTTGACATGATAATCGGCTTCTCAACCACACTTTAAAGGATGAAACAAAATAAGGAGAAAATACTGGTACCTTATTCTGTATGATAGTGTAAACGCGTAACGCGGCCGTGTCATGTTATCTTCGAGAAATGTGCGTGCAATGGTATTCTGTAAGCCAAATTTCTATAGTCCTAAACATGATGCGTTGTGTTACGTGCTTGTTACGCACTGTCAAAATAACGTGCGGGATAGAGAATAAGGCCCCTGGGCATATTGAAATAAAACTGTTTTTCGGATTTTATCGCGGTTTTTTATATTATACGTTTTAGAGACTGCAGCCTACTTGGTAATGACGGGACTCAATGTGATCACCCGAAAAGTCAGTTACAATATCTACCTACAATACAATTTTGTTATTATTTTAGATATTGATTCAGATAGATCGGCTATGCAGCATAAGCTCACAGTGTTTTAAAGTCTGGCAGCCAATACAAACCGAAAGCTGATTTTATTTCAATGTCTATTCTCCTAAACGTAAGAAATCATTATATGTATATCAACATATCAGACTTTAACAGTAATTTATGTTTCCAATAGTATATAGTACCTTCATAAACTAAAAAACATATGAAAAAAAAACAATATCAAATCAATTTCCCATAAACTGCCCTAAACGAAGTCTTAATAACAATAGACACGTGTTATCGAAATAAAAACAAAGGAATAATTTGCATAATACCAATCAATTAAGCCAGCTTCCGTACACGTACTTTATAAAAAGGTAATTGCGATCCCCCGCCGGGACCCATTCACTCAACCATTCAGTCGTTCGTTCATTCGGTCCGCGTCCATTCACAGCGCGCAAGTATTTTAACAAGCAAAAAGTTTGAGATGCCACGCGACCGACGCGCTGCGGCGAATCGCGGATTGATATAGTCCTCAATACATTAGGAGAGATTACTTAATTTTATTTTATTGCCTTGAATGACGAGACGAGCTTGCCGTTCGCTTGATGGTAAGCGATAAGACCGTCAGTACAGTAGAACACCATCAAACACCTTGAATTACAAGGTGTTGTTTGGTATTCCACTGCGCTCGCCATCCTGAGACATAAGATATTAAGTCTTTTTATGTCAAGAAGTTACACTGGCTACAATATCCTTCAAACCGGAACACAACAGTGACTACAAACTGCTCCTTGGCGACAAAAATAGACACTGCGGTGGTACCTACCCAGGCGGACTCCTCGGTATATGAGAGACCTACCACCGATAAATAAGTACCAATAGTAACCTGGTTTTTATTGCCTTGTGAAATCGCAAAACATGAGTCATAATCGGTAATATCTTTTGATCACGTTGACTCTGAAGAAATTAAATGTGCAATTACGTGTTAGTACGGTCCTTTTCACCTAAGGACCATAGACTCGAGTCTTTGAATTTCAACTTGATACCTCTATGCGTTCTGAAGGGAAAGGGTCTTGACAGATTCAGATAGACAGACAACAAAGTGATCATATAAAGGTTCCTTTTGAGGTAGGAAACCTTAAAGGATTTGCTATTTACCATGTTGAAGATATAAATTCAGGCTACATTATGTGGAAATTTATATCATGTATATACGGCAGCGATAGCTTAGTTGGTTGTGGAACGGACTGCCAAGACGAATGTATGCAGGTTCAAATTCCAAGGGCACACACCTTTGAATTTTCTAAAATTATGCCTGTCTTTGATAATTATCGCTTGCTTTAAAGGTGAAGGAAAACATCGTGAGGAAACCTGCAAACCTGAGAAATTCTCTATAGAATTTTTTAGGATGTGTGAGATCTACCAATCCGCACTAGGCCAGCGTGGTGGACTCAAGCCTAATTCTTCTCAGTAGTAGAGGAGGTCAGTGCCCAACAGTGGACAGTATATAATACAGGCCTGATATAGTATTATTATATGAATCAAATTAGTTATTAATTTAAACATTTTCAAACGGACAAAAATACTACACCACCACATGGTAACTGGAGTTCATTCAGAGATTCAGTAAAATTTCACGAGAGATGATTAATTATCTCGCCAGTTGACACAATTATGCTGGCCTTATCGAAACTTAAAAGGCTGATCCCGGTTGTCAAACTTATAAGGACCATTATGGCGGATTTTAAATTTATTTATATAGGCACGCTAAAGTGATCTCGCTGTAAGTGAAATGGAATCCAATAGAATGTAGACTGACGTGATGATCACCCCTCAACAGTCGACACAATTATGCCGGCCTATTGGAGCCGGATATACACAGGCTGATCCCGGAACGCGACACACTTATGTATGCCACTATGGCGGGTTTTAACACCTTGTCGGGTGCTCGTTATCCGGGCGGATATAAATCCTACCACCAACAAATTTAAAGCATCTCAGTGTATGGGCGCCTATGCCTTCGAATTGACTCTTCTCTTGTATACGAAAAGTTAGCCTCATTCCGTATTGAATGCTTTCTTTTCAAACACGCAACACAATGCTTTGTACTGATTAGTGGACGGTTGGGTTGTTCCTCGCTCATCCATAATCGCATTGTGAATCCAAAATGGTTTAACTTTACAGGTGTATTGCATTTTGGGATAATTGTATAAGGCGCCGTGTGGACGTAATTTCTTTACATTTTATTTACATAAGGCGCCGTGTAGACGTTGGGAAAATTTATTTCCATGTTCCATGATGTGATAGCGAGTCAATCGCCATATCCTACTTATATAAATGCGAAAGTTTGTGAGGATGTTTATATGTTTGTATCTTTGTTCCTCTTTCACGAAAAAACTACTGAACGGATTTGGATGAAACTTTACAGTAATATTAGTTATACATCAGAATAACACATAGGCTACAATTTGTAATGATTTTGTGTAATTTGGTCATAATATAACGATACATATCAAGTAATCCGGAAAAAAATTATCATGGAAAACTCCTTCACGCAGGCGAAGCCGCGAGCAAAAGCAAGTCGGACATAAATAGCCCACGTATTGATACTGAGTAGAAAAACCTAATATCACCTTGCCTGTCTTGAACGAACCCTAGACCTCAGCACTGCAGTCGTATCGACAACAATGCCGCTGAGGCCGTCAATTGTACTTTTCGAAGATAATCTATGTACATCGGTTGCGAAAAGTGAAATTTTCCGAAAGTGAAGCCACACTAAATAGAATTACCGATACTTAGATTTTAGCCCACTGTGCTAACATTTAATAATTACTAGCTGACCCGAGAGACGTTGTCCTGTCTTAATTATGTATGCACGCGCGTATTCTGTCGATCGCTGACAGTTATTTCAAACCACTGACAGTTATGTAAAATTAATATTGTCGTTAATTTTTTTTAAAATTTCTAATTTTCCGCGCAATTTTTTGATTTTTTTCTCTCATAAGAACCTTCTCCGGACAATAACAAACACAACAAAAAAAAAATAGTGAAATCGGTCCAGCCGTTCACGCGTGATGGCGTGACCAAGGGAAGAGGGATTCATTTTTATATATATACTAGATTTGTTAATAAGGAAAGTTATTTTGACAGTATGTTTATATAAATTACAAAAGTGAAGCCGGTAAGAATCCAGATATGTGGACCCTTCAACATTGTTTTTTTTTTATTTCATTAAATGACGTGACGATCTTGCCGTTCGCATGATAGTAAGCGATACGACCGCCCATAAACAGTAGAAACATCCAACACCTTGAATTACAAAGTATTATTTGTTATTCTACTGCGCTCACCATCCTGAGAGATGAGATTTTAAGTATTATTATGTCCAGTAGTTACTGGCTACAATGTCCTTCAAACCGGAACACGACAGTGACTACACACAGCTACTTGGTGGCAGAAATAGGCATTGCGTTGGTACCTACCCAAGTCTCTCACATATGCCAGACCTACCAGTACATGAATACATTAATCATAGTCTATCCGTGTGGCAAAATCCATCCAAATCAGTTCAGCCTTTACCGTTACTTCTAACATCTTCAGAAACCTTTTTATAAATAAAACTTCACTTGTGAGTAAATTCCGTGCATTTTGTACTCACTCCGGTTTAATTGTGTGTCATACATTATTCATATAATTAAGGTATTCATAAAAGGAGCATTCCAAAGAATGTAAATGCGTTATATTTTTCAGTGGAGCTAACGTTAAAGCATAAAATTTCTTTAAAAATATTGTTTGTGTTTTATCTATACTTCTATCTTATACTATATTATAAAACAAAGTCCCCATTGTCTGTCTGTATGTTAACGATTTTCTCAAAATCTACTGAACCAATTTTTATGAAATTTGACATGGAGATAGTTTGAGACGCTGGGTAGGTTATAAGCTACTTTATATCCCGGGAAAATATATAGCGGGACTTTAATTCCGGATAACTCGTTCACGCGGGCGAAGTTGCGAGCAAATGCTAGTACCTCTCTAAATTAATACATAGTATCACGCCTCTATTTCACAGGGGTAGGCAGAGACTACGCCCTTGCGAGTTTACCCGATTCTGGCATACTTCTCTCTCTTCCTCCATCTTCATCAATCTTTTCATGCATTTCCGCCGATTTAGGGCACTTTTGTGTTGTCCTTTACTCGGTGCGGTCGACCCCTAGCAGCTCAACGTAGTCAATATCTACTGGACATAATAAGACTTAACATCTCATGTCTCAGGATGGCGAGCGCAGTGGAATACCAAACAATACTTTGTAATTCAAGGTGTTGGATGGTGTTTCTACTGTTTATGGGCGGTCGTATTGCTTACCATCAGGCGGACAAGGCAATAAAAAACCTTATGTCGTTTTAACCTTGAGAATTTCAAAAGTATTAAACCCACACGCTCGGCATCAAATTAGGCACATGTTACCTAAAATAAAAAAATACTTACCGTCTTAAAATTAAATAAGCATCGATATTTCAATCATACCTTTAATACATAGATTTACGCTTAATAGCAATAACATCTATTGCAATTTACGCTAAAGAATGCTTATAAACCAAATCTAATTGTAACTTACTGCAAAGCCCTTATAGTTCCAGCCCATTGTGGCACAAAAAAAGGGAATTTGCAAAGGGATTTCCTTTCGTATTTCATGCTTAAACATTGATTATGATAAATGGAAGCTGTGTTCATTGTAGCGGAGATAAAACGGGTCTTTTTAACTTACTGCGTCAGTGGACGTTACCTTTTTATTTCTTTGTGTAGTGCTGGCCACGTTTATCTTTGGGATTGACTTGTTTTTTTTAACAGCCGTTTTCTAATAACCTCAATCTCAATCAATACGAAATAAAATGGTTTATTTGAATCCGTAAAATGTTATACATTATTTAGATTCCGTCAATATTAACTCTACCACCAGTTCGGAAAGTTCTCACCACAGAAGAACGGGCAAGAAACTCTGGTGTTGCTCTTTTCAAAATCAGTTTAAGGTACATACAATAGATGATAAGGAGAGGAGAAAAAAATACAATTAGTTTTTTTATTGTTGTTTAGAGCAGTTCATTTATATGCTCGTAAAATAAGGAATAAATTAATTTATATTTTTATATAAGTGCACAACCCTTTCAGGAATCATGATTTTTTTCTTTATTATCAAAATAACTCAATTGTTAGATGTCAAAAAAGCTGATTGATTTTTGATATAGATCGAAAAATCGATTTATTCATGGCGATAAATAAAATTATAAATGTATTTGAATAGATTAATAATCCAATATTAAGTGGAACATGGTATACACTCAGGGAATATATTCACTTCCAGTTTTTTTTAACTGACTAAAAACGAGGAAGTTCTCAATTCGATTGTATTCTTTTTATGTTTTTTACTTCAGAACTGTTTTTTATTTAAGGTCAGCCAACAGTTGTTTACACATCTTATAACAAACTTAAATTATTTGGCACCATGAACATGTGCAACAACCACTTAAAGGCTAACACAACATGCACAAATAACGGATGGAATATAACTGAGACTGGGTGACTCCAAAATTGGTAACCTGTATAGGTAATGTAAAATTATTTTTGTTTTATAGCGGTTTTTGAAGGCGGTATAATTTTTTGTTAAAAAGTTTTTTAATTACAGCTTTTTATCGAAGGACAACTTAGGGCGTATAGGTAAGAATAAAAAAATAATTTACCTAAACAGCAATCTAACCTGTCTTTAGATTAAGCCCGTAATTTCGTAAAGATTACAATCACATTTTTCGCGCACATGTGCACTATAATATTTCCTGTGTGCCTGATCTCCGTGGATATTGGCCGCCGTGGCCTAAATTCATATTTCAGACACAATACTTTTACGCACTGAAAATATAAATAAACAAAGTTATTTATGAAATATATTTTTTTATGATATACAATTTATTGGCAAGGCAGTGTAATAACGACCACACACATACTTTTGGCACTGAAAATTGGGCATCCATTTAAGCCATTATACTGAAACTTAAAAAATAAATATCATTTTACACTTTTCTTTTAAATGCTATTTATATTTCTCGAAGACATGATTACGTCATGTCATAACCGGAGTCAAAGCAAAAGCGACCTTATTGTATTTCGATCAAGGACGATACGAACTTTTTTAATTTAATATCACCCTTATTGGTTCAGTAATAAGACATAATTATTTGACGAGAAAAGTTTAAACAATATTAATTACTCTACAACAAATCTTTTATCTGAGCTTATTACAAAGTAGCGTCGAAGTAACAAATTTTTTCTCTCATTTTTCGGAAATAAATTATTTATACCACTGACTATCTAATTGTTATCAATCTAAACTGACAATTTCAGAGAAATTAAATAAACTGACACTGTATTCTGAAGTCCCGTGTTCGAATCTCGGGTCGGGCAAAGTGGTATTGGTTTTTTTTGCTCATCAACCTGATCTATGGAGTCGGAAATTTGTCGACATGGCGATACACCCTCTATCACATCATGGGACGGAACACAAATGGCGTATATTGGGTGCCCTGGTTGTCTCTGCTTACCCTTTTGGAAACAAAGCCGTGATATGTATTTATTTAACACCGTATTCCACATCCGGGAATCGAAACAAAGAATACTCAGACCAAATCACTGAACCAAGCAGGTATTCAATATGAAACACTTTTCAAATCGCTATCAATCAACTTCAAAGTGTTTGGAGTGATGCCTCGAGGTTTGTTTGTCAAATACGTCCCTAGGGATCTGCTTTCATGTTTCTGGTTTGATGCTTACAATCCCAACCAATTGGGCTGATTAAAGAAACGATTTTGTAGGCGTCTTTGGCAATAAGTGTGTTGGCAGTAATCAATGCATTGTCAATAAGTGATGAATCTTCTATTTTTTTTTTAGGTATGAGACCCCGCAGCCAACACCGGAGGTTCCCGCGAAGAGGATACTAGAATCTCCCTGCTTAACAACTGCAGGGTCCTGGAGAAAAGTTGGGAGGGGATAGCTGGGAGCTATCGAGCGCAATGCAATACCAAGTAATTCAAGGTGTTGGATGGTGTTTGTACTGTTAATGAGCGATCGTATCGCTTAACATCAGGCGAACGACAAAATAAAACCGACAATTTAATATTTCAACACAATCGTGACAATACGAATATAACAATAAGCAGACTTTCCCGCCCTCACACCCACCACTACAACTCCTGTAAGCCAGGATCAGCAGTGGCACGCATTTTGTGACACCGAGCAGTGAAGCTCGGCGAGTATAACAATAAATTAATTAACTTTAAAATTGTGTTTACATTATACCCTACGATTGTTTTACGAAAGCGAATGGTCACGTGATCTTGGGCCTGACTGCCGGCCATTAATTATTGTTCAGGAACAACAATATTGAGCATGTTTCCAAACATTTAAGAGGTTTTATTCGCGTCTTCGGTAACGTAGTGTGGTTTATGGCGAATATAAAAAAAAAATTGTTTATGTAATTGGAATTTAATGCCAACAACAAAATCGGGTATGATTTTTAGCTATGACAACGTAACAGGCAGACTGAGTTATTTATGGCGTTTCTATTACTCCTAGCGTTTGCTTTTGCTATAATTTTCCTGGAATATAGACTATATTATGTCCTTCCAGGATCTCAAACTATCTCCATACCAAACTTGATCGATATCGGTTCAGTATTTTGGCCGTGAAAACATAGCAGACAGAAATTGAAATTAAACTACTTTTCCGGATTCTATCGCGGTTTTTTGTATTTTATTTTTCTCCCGACGTTTCGAAGACTTTGCAGCCTTCATGGTCACGGGGGGGACTCTGGGAGTCTTCGAAACGTCGGGAGAAAATAAAATAAAAAAAACCGCGGTAGAATCCGGAAAATTTGTTTAATTTCAATGTCTAACATTCGCGTAAACATAAAAAATCAGTAGCAGACAGAGTTACTTTCGCATTTATAAGTATGGAATGATGTATGTATAGTTATGATTGAAACAGCTTGCCTTATAGTGGCGTCATACCTACCAATTAAAAACAGTTAGCAGTATAGTAAGTTATAGACCGAACATCAGAACCGCGTTTGTGCTCCAAAAGTTATTATCAATTTGTAGTAAGTCGCTATCTTATTTGAAATGTCTGTGTGACAACAGCGTCTTAAGATATTAATACAAAAATAATACATTTATAAATAATATGCCAATATTCGCATTAAAAACGTGCCTATCATGATATGGAAAAATATGAAGTATTTTATATGAATGTTTTGCTATTTCACGGAAGATTAAGCGATCATCGTAAGAGGGCAAAATTTTTGTATGACAACCTTCCCAATGTCCGTTCGATATAATTTTAGAACTTTGCTAACAATAAATGATAAAAAAAAACATTTTTAAAGAACAAAAATTAATCCCCCATTGAAGTTATTTAACCTGGTATCCTATTGAAGAGACAGATACATAGATGTCAACAATGACGTAATATTTTTGTTGATGCATGAGCAAGGCGTCATGGCGACTTAACTGACGTATGTTAATTCACAAACTACATTCGCAGCTTGTGAGTGTTTTGTATACAGTTTTCGATAATCGACCTTATGTACTAGATACGTCTATTAAAAGTACAGATTTTTTTTAAAAAAATTGCTTCTTGTTAAATAATTAAAGAAACAAAAACAAATCATGCATTTATCCCCGAAGGGGTATCTGCATACCCCTTCGGGGATAAATGCATGATTTGTTTGTTGCGTATCTGCATACGCAACCAGGCCACCTACTTTTCGCCAAGTGTTTTCCGACCCATAATGTAATAAAGGGCGAGCCTATAGCCATATTGGGCACAAATTCCAGATCCAAAGCTGGTACTGAGCAGAACAATCCAAAATCGCTTTGCCCAACCCGGGATTTGAACCCAGGACCTCAGAGCGCTGCCGTAACGTGCATACAGTACACCGAGGCAGTCAATACACATACATACATGTGGCAGAGAGAAATGTGAAACAGTTTGCAAAAGAAAGAAACGAAACTAATTCTCGGCAGGCAACGGCTTGGCTGCGCCTCTGAGACTCTGGCATTGCTTTAGTTAATGTGCGGCGGATGCTGTTTACCATCAGGCGCACCGCTTGCTCGTTTGCCTACTAAGGCTATGAAAAAAAAAATTGTTTTGAGATGTATTGATTTATACCAATATGCGACACGGTAAATCTAACGCATGGAGGTAATGGAAACAGATATTAAATTAATTGGCTCGCGCGCACATGTCGCAGTTGCTAGATTTGAACGCATTCTTAATTTCCTGCTTTATCTTGCCTAAGGGTGACTAAACTTAGAAATCATAGAATACTAGGTGTTGCTCGCGGCTTCGCTCGTGTGAAATGCCTTTCCCGCTGAAACCAGCAGGCCATGAAGATGATACTTACACACACACGCATCATCACGCATTTATCCCCGACGGGGTATGCAAAGGCGTAACCAGGGAACCCACTTTTCTGCAAATGTGTTCCGTCACATTATGTGATGTGCGAGCCTATTGCCATATCGGGCTCAAATTTCAGACTCCGGGCTGATACTGAGCAGAAATCCCGAATATTACTTTAACCGACCCAGGATTCGAACCCAGGACCTCAGAGCGCTGTCGTACCGCGCATGCAGTACAACTACGCTACCAAGGTAGTCAAGAAGAAGAAGATAATACTTCACACGTCTTGCGTAAATTTTAATAGTATTATAAAAGATCTATTTAAAAATTAAATAAAGAATACCATTATTTCCCATGAAGGCAAATAGGCAAATTTCTGGAGTAACCAGCTTCCAACCAACCTTCCGAAGTAACCAGCTTGGGCTGGCAGGTAGGGGGAAAAAAAAGGATAACGCGTCGCGATAGTCACAAACTTTCGCATTTATGATCTATATCTACCTATATATAAAAAGAAATCCCTATTTCCCTTGGTCACGCCATCACGCGTGAACGGCTGGACCGATTTCACTATCTTTTTTTTTGTTGTATTTGTTATTGTCAGGAGAAAGTTCTTATGAAAGAAAAAAATCAAAAAATTGCGCGGAAAATAGAAAACCTACCGAAAATATTAATTATATATAACTGTCAATTGTTTGAAATAACTGTCAGCGATTGACAGAATGCGCGCGGCAAATTCATAGTTAAGACGTGACAACGTCTGTCGGGTTAGCTAGTATTAATATAATATTACTCCATTACTTTAACATGTTAAGTCTGATGACGCAGGGTCGACCCATATATAATGCTTTATAATTGAAACATCAGTTCGTGTTTTTTTATATAAAGAGACGAGCATGTCACTAGCCTTATGTTAAGCAATATGACCAACCAAAAAAACTTTTTAACAAAATATTATACTTTCAAAAACCACTAAAACCAATAAATAAAACATTATCTATATACTGATTACCAATTTTGGAGTCGGTGCCTAATAAAACATTGTTTTCTTACATTGATTCATGTATTTATCCAGCATAAGCAATTTTAATGATAAATTGAGAACCTCCTCCTTTTTTTTTTAAGGTTAAAAACAGTAGCATCACCATGTACTTTAAATTATAAAGTATTAGGTGGCACTCCAGTTCGCTGGTCATGTATGAAAAAGTAAAATTACCGTTAAAGTAACTTTGCTATTTCATAAGAAAATACATTATATCTAGCTAGTGTTAAAAAGTCAGGTTTCCTAAAATACCGAAACTTCACCTAAAATTTTCCAACACATAAAAATATAACGAATGCACGCCAAGCATTGAAGATTAATATTTAAACGAGGCTAGACCAAATATTCAAATATACAGAAAACTGAGTTTATGTGAAACTACGAAGATTTAATGCCTGGTCATTTTAAAGCTAAAGTTTTTGCTAGAACGTAGAATAAATAATTTTTAGTTTCTTTACTCATAGCTCCGCCTCCATTTTCTCTCAAATATACTTGGGATTTTTTATGTCGTTGTATTATTTGTTCGGTATTTTTTTCCGAGGTCCGAAAGTGGTAAGTTTTTCTATTCAAAATCATTCCTGAGTCTCCTTGTGCCCGATATGGCGATAGGCTCGCCCCCTATCGCATCACGGGGAACACACTTGGCGAAAAGTGGGTGTTCTGTACCATCGGTGTTATAGGCGTCATCCTTATGTGTTTTGAAGATTTTTATATTATGCAATAAAAAGTAAATAAACAAATAAAAGTACCATTGTGTTATTGAAAGTGAATGAAAGTCCTTCTAGATGAAAGTAAATCCTAGCCAAATTTCCGGCCACGGCGGCCAATCTCAACGGAGACCACGATGGAGATATTATAGTGCAGAAGTGTATGCGCAATACACAAGCACTCTATGTTCCTTCACTCTCATATTCTGGTGAGACGGTAAGCTGACATGACCGGAGTGAGATCAGACGCAGGATCAACGGTTTTGCGTGGTTTCTGCAGCACGGGGGTATCACACCGCCAACTTCCTGACTCCGAGCTGCTACTAAGTAATTTTTAAGATGGAAAAACACAGTCACAATTATTTTGGCCCGACCCGGGATTCGAACCCAGGACCTCAGCGTGGTAGTCGTACTCGTACCGTTTACAATTACAAGGCCATCGAGTTAATCAGATGAATGGAGATAAAAATAGCGGTTGTTAACTTCAAGCATCTACTATCTGTGTGAAATACTTCAAAATCTGTTCAGTTTTTGCGCATATCCAAGAAACATATTGACAAATGCGCCTTTATATTATTAGTATACTTACTATAAACCTAGTTTTAATCTGTGTTAAGTTATTGGATAGAATATTTATATAATTCGCCTCATAGAAGTATGACAATTTAAACTTAGGTTGTAAAACGTACGACTCTAGGTTTCACAGTTCATTAAATAGCTTTTCGCTTGAAAAATAGCTG
Organism: Manduca sexta; assembly: GCF_014839805.1. Classification (NCBI taxonomy): domain Eukaryota; kingdom Metazoa; phylum Arthropoda; class Insecta; order Lepidoptera; family Sphingidae; genus Manduca; species Manduca sexta. The sequence continues at coordinate 5,551,929 of NC_051116.1, read as the reverse complement.
TGATTTTCGTTTGAATAAAACATGCAAGTTGGCAATTTAAGACTTTAAGAATATATAGAACAATACAATATGATATAATTATTTAAATGTTATGCATTATTTAAATTCCGTCAATATAAACTCTACCACCAGTTCGGAAAGCAGTTCTCACCAGAGAACGGGCAAGAAACTCTGGTGTTATTTTCAATATTAGTTTAAGGTATAAACTACAGTGCATGATACAGAGAAAAAAAAACAATTGTTTTTTTTTATTGTTGTTTATAGCAGCTCATTTATATGCTCGGAAAATAAGTAACAAATGAATTTTCAATTTACATACGAGTGCACAAACCCTCTCAGGAATCATGAAATATAGTAATTTACCCTAATACTTGTAATAATTTAGTATATACCAAAAAAGATTTATTAAAAAATACTTATTTTTAAGTATAAGTTGCATAGCGTGAAGTCAATACTTTCTCTCAAGCACATTTCTGCTGCACACCCGTCCCAATTGTTTCGCAATGAATCAAACGTTTCACAATCGATATGCAATTATAAATAACTTATATGGAGCGGTGTACGTTAGTTCCCTAATATGCAATATTAAATTAGACGTCTGGTCATTTACAATCCCTTTATTGTAATAATAATTAATGTGTGTTGCGAATTTCCAAATTCTTGACTTACACGTTTATGTGACTAAGTAACTTAATTTCAAACTGATCTGATTTCTGTAATTTTGCATTATTTGGGATATTAGTCATTTTATTATAGCGTTTGGTTATTCACTTCAGATATGGTGTATTGGAAAACTTTTGGGGCAAAGTGACCCCTCTGTACCTGATGGTAAGTGGAGTGGGGTCCAATAGAATGTCGACTGACGAGAGATGATTACCCCTCAGCAGTCGACACAATTATACGGGCCTGTTGGAACCGGATATACACATGCTGACCTCGGAACGCGATACTTACGTGGACCACTGTCGGATTATACATTTGTATCGGTCGCTATTCTAGGGGATACAAATATCTTTTTATTGTTTTAAATGACGAGACGAGCTTTCCTTTCGCATGATGGTAAACGATTCGACCGCCTATAAATAGTAGAAACACCATCCAACACCTTGAATTACAAAGTATTGTTTGGTATTCCACTGCACTCGCCACTCTGAGACATGAGATGTTAAGTTTATGTCCAGTAGTTACACTGGCTACAATGTCCTTCAAACCGGAACACAACAGTGACTACACACTGCTGCTTGGCTTCAGAAATAAACATTGCAGTGGTACCTACCCAGGCGGACACTCACATATGAGAAACCTACCACCATGTATTTTACAAGTATCTTAGAATTACTCACCAATATAGGACTAATGACGCTGAGTATCGAAGCCTTGAGAACCTGTTTAAAATCCATATTAATAAACCCATTCAAGCGTGGAATTGTTAACGAGATAAACTTTTTAAGACTTGGTACGCAAGGTTAATCAAATTTGTAATTATGGTTTGAAAATAATTAAAAATGAAAAATTTGTTATGTTTCATAATATATTTTTATTAGGTATTAAGTAATTTGTTTAATTTCTGACCTTTCTCAATATAAAACGGTTATATACTTTCGCGAGATGAATAGTAACTCGTACGTTAATCCAAGGCATGGTATATCCATGTGCTAAATTTCATCTAAATCTGTTCATCGGTTTTTGCGTTTACTTCTAACAAACAACAGGATATCTTTGCAAACCTTCGCATTTAAAATATTAGCAAAATTCAAAGACATTAAACAGTATAATTAGTTATAAACTGAAATGTATAATTAGTTATATACATCAGAACCAAATTTGTGTTCCAAAAGTTATTAGCAATTTGTAATAATTCGTTGTCTTATTTGACACAGCGTCCTTAGATATTAATACAAAAATAACATATTTACAGAAAATATGCTAATATGTGCATTAAAGTGCAAATCACGATATGGAAAATATATGAAATATTTTAAATTAGTGTTTTGTTATTTAAGGGTAGTGTCCAATCATGTATTAATTTAAATTATAAATAAATATTGTCATAGATATGCCAATAGATGGTGTTGTATAAAAACTATAAATAATTGAATGGCGATGTCAAGATTCACTTACCAATATACTTAAGTTTTCAAATTCAAGGAAATAAATGTCTTTCTCACCGATATTTAAGTATTATTATAATACGTTGCTGGATATTTTGGGGACGTTGAACAGGTAGATTGAGTAACCATCACATAAGTGCAACATTTTTCTATAACATTCCTCCCAATGACCGCTCTATATATTCTTGGAACTTTTTGCCAAGATTAAACATTGTTCGAATATTTGGCGAAAAGAGGCAATTAATTTGGCTTCGTGGTGCAACCTCTCTGTCCCTCGCTACGTGACGCATGACTTAAAATTCTTCTTCTATTCTAATTGCCTCGGTGACGTAGTTGTAAGTGTACACGGTACAAGTATGCCTGCCGCGCTGAGGTCCTGGGTTCGAATCCCGGGTCGGGCCAAATTATTGTGACTGGGTTTTTCCATCTTAAAAAATTACTCAGTCGCAGCTCGGAGTCAGGAAGTGGGCGGTGTGATACCCCCGTGCCTTGAAAAGCACGTAAATCCGTTTGTCCTGCGCCTGATCTCACTCCGGTCATGTCGGATTTCCGTTTCACCTGACTATGAGAGTGAAGGAGCAGAGAGTGCTTGTGTATTGCGCACACACTTGTACACTATAATATCTCCTGCGTACCTGTGTGATCTTCGTTGAGATTGGCCGCCGTGGTCGAAATTCGGCTAGGAGGATTCATTCCAATTGCATATTCATGTAATACCTAATTGGCAAATCCTTATAAAAAAACTCAAACTAAATAACAACCTTATTAACATTCTATTTCCTATAGTGTAACTCATGCCTTACACAACATTGCATAAACATCGAATTAACTAGTATCGATAACGTTCCTAATCGATACGCTTCATCAATCGATTATTTTTAATCTTATCGACATGTGTGGTCGGGTCTTGTTTTATCTAATTAAGATGTACGTCGGTTCACATGCTACGATCACGACACGATTTATCGTATGCGATATTTTTGAGATATCGGTGATGACTAAGGTTCGGTACAGACAGCATATATCTGAGACCGACGCGTTTTCACTGCGCTTGTTTATTCATGTAGAAGTAAAGGATATTCTAACGATAGACATTTCAAAGATGTTAAGGCCCAATACTGTCTCACGAAAGTGTGTCAAGTACCGTTCAATCAGGCCGGCATAATTGTGTCGACTGATGATGGATATCTAACCTCAAAACATTTATCTCAACCTTACTTTACTTTCCATGAAACTTCGGGTATCACTTTTCAGTAGTCGTATAAGAAAAAGTGCCCAACAGTGGGACGGTATGTAATACAGGGCTAATATTTTTATTATAAGAAAAAGTTTACTGCTCGTACAAAACAGACCGTCTGTCTAGGTTTTGAGTCAGTGTTAGGGACGAGCCTCCTCTACTATTGAAAGGGATTAGGCCTTAGTCCACAACGCTTTACTCCACTTCAGTCACCCTCAAAATTCCTATAGAGAACTTCTCAGGTATGCAGATTTCCTCACTATGTCTTCCTTCACCAAAAGACCTTCAAAGAATACACACATAAATTTAGAAAAGTCAGAGGTGTGTGCCCTTATGATTTGAACCTGAGGACATTCGTCTCGGCAGTCCGTTCCACACCCAACTAGGCTATCACCACATTCTAAATTATAATTACATACAAAACACTGCAAGGGAAGTCATCATACGAAAGGCTATACAAAATAAACTCACTCATTTCTTGATTAGCATTCGCAACCGATATCGGCAATCCGTTCCACACCCAACTAGGCCATCGCCGCCAAAACAGACTCTAGACAAATAATCGTGTAGTGTAAATCAAGTCTGTTATAACTAATAACAAGAATGATATGCAAATTGCTTAGATACGACGTTATTTTCTGTGTTTGCGGCCTTTTTGATGTCCAATCTAATCTCGGATTTAACTAGCTACCGCTTTGAGCGAACTTTCAAATCGACTTTACTTTTGATAAGTTTTATTAACATTGGCTGTTGGAAATGGAGTTAACCGATTGCGATAAAGTGGCGTTGTGTTTTGCGCTTATATTGGGGTTAATTAAGGCTTATATTTAGCCTAATAATCAGTCTATAATATTTAGTAACCACGCCTTCAAAGTTCTTTTAAATAATCATAAACGTTATCGAAATTTTTCAAATATTTCGTTAGGTCGCGATCGATTTGCGACTTTATCCGACTTATACTATACAGCAAAGTCTAGATTATATCTATACAATTAAAATATAACTGAAAGAATTGATTACCTACTAAAAAAATTACATTGAGTAATGCAGTTGTCATGAGCAAATTGATTTAAGTGTTTTATTGTTTGTTTTTGTAATTATTTTGTAATTATGCTTGTTTTAAATACTTTCTTTTCTTTAAATATTTTTCCATTGCAAAATTATGTTAACGCTTAAATGATTTCTTATATTTAAAACTCTAAATGATTTTTGAACTTACTTTGATGAGATTTCAAGATTGTGCAGTTTGTTATGCAAAACAACATCTCTTATAATCCCTATGAAACATTCATGTGATAATATGACTGCTTTCGACTCAATTATATTTTTATTAGGAAAATGAAAACTATTGCTGGTAAGATATATTTTATATCCGCCCGGATAGCGACCACCGTACACAAGGTGTTAAAACCCGCCATAGTGGCCTACATAAGTATGTCGCGTTCCGGGATCAGCCTGTGTATATCCCGTTCCAACAGACCGGCATAATTATGTCGACTGTCGAGGGATAATCATATCTCGTCAGTCGACATTCTATTAGATCTCACTCCACTTACCATCAGGTGCAAGAGGTTACTTTGTCATGCCCGTAAAAAAACCTCGCCATATTAAAATATTGAAATAATTTTTGTACAAACCACGTTAATTTACTAATAAATAAAACTGTCATCCCCAAAGCAGGTATGTCATTTTCCTGGTCAATAAATCGATTGCCGGTTCAATTGAATTTCGACCTTAAAGACCCGCATCAAAGGTAGTAAACCACACCAAACCACCTTTATAACCTAACATAATGCATAATAGCTGTAAATGTTAAATTACTTTGTTTCTCCCTCGTATTTACGTAAATTTTATGGACACTCAACGTTTACGGGCTGTATTGTGAGCGTTTTATATCTTATTGATGTATCTTAGATGTAAACTTTGATTTTTCGGCGTATTTATGAATAAAAATTACGAGGGTTTACAGGGACGGATTTTAGGGAGGTGGGGGGTCGTGAGCCCCGGTTATACAATGAGAATCAGGGGCCTAGTTACCGCCGTATCAGTGATACGGGGCCCTTGAGCTTTGGGGCCCCTATTGGGCCATCATCATCATCATTTTAGCCGGGAATCGTCCACTGCTGGACATGGGCCTCCGCCATTGAGCGCCGCAGGGACCGGTTCTGGGCCGCCCTCATCCATCGGACTCCGGCGACCCTCACCAGGTCGTCGGTCCATCTTGTGAGGGGCCTGCCTACGCTGCGTCCTCCGGTTCGTGGTCGCCACTCCAGAACTTTTTCGCCAACGGCCACCAGTTCCACGAGCTATGTATCCTGCCCACTGCCACTTACATACATACATACATAACATCACGCATTTATCCCCGAAGGGGTATGCAGAGGCGCAACTAGGGCACCCACTTTTCGCCAAATATGTTCCGTCCCATGATGTGATAGGGGGCGAGCCTATCGCCATATCGGGCACAAATTCCAGACTCCGGGCTGATACTGAGCAGGAAAACCCAAATATCACTTTGCCCGACCCGGGATTCGAACCCAGGACCTCAGAGCGCTATTGTACCGGACATGCAATACAACTACGCCACCGAGGCAGTCACTTGAGTTTCGCAACTCTAACTCTTGGCCCATTTCTACATTAAAATAAGCGGGCGCCTAAAAGTTCGCACTGCCCTGAAGAGCCCCCAACAAAATATATAGATATAGGGTCCTTCATGGCAAGCTACGCTACTGATGAGAATGCGGTGCTTAGAGTTGCATAAGGTTAAATTACCAATGATATGTTTTAATATATAAAAATACAAAATTATAATAGTGTGGAGTTTTATAAAGTTGGCCTTTCTTAACACAGTGGTGACCGAGTGTGAGCTTTTTTTCAAATTATTTTTCAATTGGGTTCACAATTTCACAAAACAAATATAGTAATTGTTATCTTAAATTATTGTTTACAATAGGGATGATGAAGGAGGGCAAGGTTCCGCTATTTGATACGTAACTCGCCACCACCTAGTACGGATTAGACTTTATATTTTTCTGTGGAATATTCAAATATGCGTGTCCTGGAACTGCAATCGAATTCACTGCGTCCCTCTAGGCTATCTATTGTAATATAATAAACATTAATGCTATAGATATGTCAATAATACGAAAAAGAAAAGATTACAAATAATATGTTTCCAGAATTTGTCCCACGAAAATATACTTTGGAATCCGGCCCTGTCCTAAGGCCCGTGTAGGTGTTTATATTAAGATTTTTAAAGGCCTTTTATATTATCCTTTGTGTTTCACGATTCTCTCCGAGCTGAATAGAGCTTAGATGTTTTTCAGCTTCCATCTAGATGTGATAAAAAGTTAGTGTTGAGGACGTTGATTTATATTCTAAAAATAACCTGGAATTTTATTATTTAAAGATTAAGATTTTTTTATCAGTTCTGTTTGAGAATGTTTACTTATAACCCCTAAAGGAGAGACAACCTACTGTGGGAGTCATTTTAAATAATTATATTTACTAAAAAGTTCTTTTGACAAATAATCATTTTTTTCTTCTTCTACTATTTTAAATTGTATTGTTAGACTGAAGCATTTTTTATTAAAAAAGAAATATCACTAAGTACATATATGTTTAAGAATACAATCTAGTTTTTATGCTTGTATATTTTATAATTTGCGTTAATTTTGATTGTAATCTGTATCGCGTCTTAATTTTATAAATAAATAAATAAATAGATATACATTCACAAATATTACACAACAAACGGTACGACTTGTAATGAACGACTGCTCGATGCTGACTGACGACTGCCGCGGTCTGTTTTTTTTTTTATTTTTTTGATGTTGGCATACGTTTGTTAGCCTGGCAGGGCTTATACAAACACACCGGTCTTGCGGATGAGTGCTTTAGGTACTACGTGCCCTTAAGTGACCATGCTGAGGGCGACCTTCTAGAGGGTTACGGCCTCGGCTCAGGACGGCCTCTGAGAGTGGATGAGACATCAGCGATTATGGGTTGACCAGCATGGGTGTCTCAGTCTGTCAAACGCTCAGTGTTTTTGTATTAAAATATATCACAAATACCGTCAAAAAAAATATTTTTTTCCTAACAGTATTTTAGGGCTCAGATTTCATACATTGAATGAAGTTTTTTTTTTTATATCGGCGTCAATAACGGCGGAAACTTAGGAATGGCATAATGGCATCCTTAAGTAAAACCCAAAATAGTGCCATAAACCGTTTTACAAATAGACGCGTCATAGACTAACAAAATTGCACATAAAAACAGCGCAGTATTTACTATAGTTACATATTTGTACAGACCTAGCAGCTCGCATTGATACGGCCGAGCGTCGACCGCCGTGGCCATCTAGTTTATTGATCTCTGGTCGCCCTGACAGTCCAATAAAATGCATTTACTAGTTAAAAATAAGTTAAATAGTGTATACTTATTATATTATATATAACAGTTGGAGTATAATTTGTACATCGTCTAAAAATACAGGAAGGCATTTTATTTATAAAAATACAAAAAGTTAGTAAGCCGACTAGCGGCGACAGTGGTTGGAGGTTGACTAAGTGAATGTCGGGCAATTACCTTGCTTTCGTCTTGCTAATATTGAGCTCGGACAACGTATCTATGTAATAAACATCTTAGCCATAAACAAGATAATTTAGGCAAGAGTACAATAACTTGCGGCACCGCGCAGGAGCGGCTGCGGACGAAGACTTAGACACTTCGTCAGAGGAAGCCCGTAGCCCTCCCTAATGCGCCGAAGAGGGCCACCGCGGGGTTTTAGTTGGTATGCCGTGCGTTGTATATAGGTTAGGGACTCGGCCCGGCGGTCGCCTGAAGGTCATCATCAAATCCAGGCGGCTCAACGCCGGGCCGTAAGGCACAGTGACCCCAACATAACCGCTCAGTCACCCCCCACGAAGGCTGGGCGGTAGTTATAAGCACTTTCTCCGCGAAACCAAAAAAAAGAGTACAATAACTTTGACTGCTGTTAAAGAAATTGCTGTACTTTTTGAGTATATCTCTGTAATCTACATAAGATTATTTATAAAAATAATTTCTTCTTTATGCGAACATAATTTAACATCATGCGGTGCTCATAAAAATTCCTATCAAAGGAAAAATATTCCTTTACGTGTTTCATTTGGAGATAGTAAAACATACGAGGTTTTAGGTAGTAAGAGTTTTATTATACATTTATAACTTTGTGATATTTTCCGCAATTTCTAAAGAAATAGTTGTTTTAGTTGTTAAAAAGTGTTCCAATATTGTTTTTATACGAGTACAGCAAAGATATTTCACTAGCAATGATGGTAGTGGAGTTTTTTTCTTTTGTTTTTAGAGGTTTTGGTAACATTTTCATTATGCCAAGTACCGCTAAGCGAATCCACTACAAATTATGGTAGCGGAGTTTTTTTTTATTTAGTTTTTGAGGGGTTTTAGAGACATTTAATTATGAAAACGTCATTCTAATTTCAACATTATCTAACATAAATTACTTATAAAGTTATATACAGGGTCATTTTAGTATTACGTTAATTAATGAAACGGCGATAGCCTAGTTGGGTGTGGAACGGACTGCCAAGACGAATGTCCGCAGGTTCAAATCCCAAGGGAACACACCTCTGACTTTTCTAAAAATCATGTGTGTATTCTTTGTGAATTTATCGTTCGCTTTAACGGTGAAGGAAAACATCGTGAGGAAACCTGCACATCTAAGAAGTTCTCTATAGGAATTTCGAAGGTGTGTGAAGTTTACCAATCCGCACTAGGCCACCGCGGTGGACTAAGGCCTAATCCTTCTCAGTAGTAGAGGAGACCCGTGCTCAGCAGTGGGCAAGTATAATATAATACAGGGCTGATATTATTATATTATAATGAAACCAAATAGCCGTTTTTACCTCTAACATTATGCCAAATATCATCCATGAATTACGAATATTTTACTTAACAGCCCAGTTTTATATTTCTAATTAATTTGATCATTTTGTAGTTTAATGCGAATATGGTGGACTTTAAGTATAATTATGGTGTTATCGTCTCGGTGGCAGAGTTCGAATCCCGGGTCGGGCAAAGTGATATGTTTGCTTTCCTGTTCAGTATCAGCCTGGAGTCTGGAATTTGTGCCCGATATAGAGATAGACTCGCCTCCTATCGCATCATGGGACGGAACATTCTTGGCGAAAAGTATGTGCCCTGGTTGCACCTCTATATATCTCCCTCTTCAGGGATAAATGCGTGATGTTGTTGTTATGCTGTAAGTATGATTTTGCCGCTGCGACGAATTATCTTAGAGTAGTAGTAGCCGCATTTATCAGCTCTGTCTGATATACAATCACACTGCTAGGCGCGGGCCTCCTCTACTATCGAAAGGAGTTAGGCCTTAGTCCACTACGTTGGCATAGTGCGGATTGATAGATTACACGCACCCTTAAAATTCTTATAGAGAACTTCTCAGGTATGTTGGTTTACTCATTGTTCCTTCACCGTTAAAGCAAGCGATAGTTCACAAAGAATAAACACATAGCATTAGAAAAGTCAGGTGTGTGCCCTTGGGTTTTGAACCTGCGAACATTCGTCTCGGCAGTCCGTTCCACAACCAACTAGGTTATCGACGCGTTCTTTACTGCGGTATAAAATAGAGATATGTTTTTACACAAATTCCAGTTACTAAGTCAAAGCCTCAAGTAAAAGCGTCCATAAAATGTAAAAAGGATTTTTTATAAGAAATTTTATGTCAAAGTAAGAATATAAAAGATATGCATAATATAATTTTAAATACGTTTTAGAGGTACCTGCTCGCCGTCTTTGTGCGTTAGTAATTAATTTGAAGAGAGTATCGCTTCTTTGGTTTAGTGGTAGTACTTTAAATAAAGACAGGGTAAAATGGCGCAATATGCGCTATGGAGGAGGTCTATGTAATAGCAGTGGACAAAGATATAGGCTGATGATTATGATGATGACTTTAACTGTGATTCATAATCTTCTAGGTTCCATTTTATAAACAATTTTTTTGCGGTTTATGTTTTATATTATGACTAATTGAAAATCTCTTCAACTAGTTGTACCACTAATTAAAGATTTTTCTTCTTTATCTGACTTTTCTAGTTGTAAACATCCTCATACTTAAGGTTCAAATTCCTCCTTAGTTCATTATTTTGTCTCCCGCATTTCTATGATGGGAAGTGGACAATTAATATTTCCCATTTCCTATATTTCTATTTGATTAATTTCGTTACGGGATAGATAGATTAGTGTTCCCTGAGACTCGCTAAGCTTTACCGCTCGGTGTCATACAATGCCACTGCTGATCCTTGCTTGCAAGAGTTGAAGTAGTGGATGTGAGAGGGGAAAGACACTAATCAAGATTTATAAGTTACTTCGACTTTTTTTAAACGGGCATTGCCAAGTAACCCCGCTACACCTGATGGTAAGTGGAATGGGGTCCAATAGAATGTCGACTGACGAGAGATGATTACCCCTCGACATTCGACACAGTTATGCCGGTCTGTTGGGGTCGAATATACAAAGGCTGATCCCAGAACACGACACACTTACGTGGACAACTATGGCGAGTTTTAACACCTTGTGTACATTGGTATATCCGGGCAGATATAAAATATATCCTTCCACCAGGAAAAGAACCAGCGACTAATCTTCTATTGATTAGTTCATATATTATAGTGTCCTGTACAGTGCAATTAACAACTGCGCTGGGTCTTACATCTTTATTTAAACATCATATCAATGCGTTAAAGATAAACAATCACTCAATGTTAATTGATATACCTACAATAAAACAGAAACAAAGTTATTTCGGAAAACTTTGGCACAATATTATTTGGAAGTTATCCTTAAGGGAAATGCGTAAAGTTTAATTTGTAAACCACCGATATTTCAGTGGGATTTGAATTCGGCAATATGTATGCCTGAGAGATTTCCAATTGCTTGCACCTTTCCTGAAAATCAAGGTTACTTACAAACAAACGGTCACGTATTTTATTTTTGTGTATTTTTTTTATTTATTTTTTATTTAACAAAAGTAGTCCGGTCAATTTATCCCAAAAATAGGGGTAACCTTGCATTAATTCCCAGAAAGCTGAAAATTGACATCGATGTTAGAGACACCATTATTATGAAATTGTGAAAAGTCCCCATCGATCCCATGTCTGCAAATTTTTTTATTCAAGGTCAAAGGTTGCAAAAAGGAGGAAGGAAGGAGGAAGAGGAAGAAGTGTCGGGAAGGTGAAGGAATCCTTTTTGATTGGGAGGTGGGGAATAGGCCAGTCAGGCCGCGACAAATGTTCCCACGTGGATGGGCGTGCATTAAAGAATTGCTGCTTCGGGTTGGGGGGGGGGGGTCTTTCGCGTTTTCTTTTCCCTGTCTCAAGCTAATAGAATAGGTCTATGAGAAATACCCAATAGGTTTTGATTCTCTTGCGAAATCGTATGTGACATAAGCAAGTGATAGTGCACAAGTGTGTATAAAATACACAGGTGCACTCTCTGTTCCTTCACTCTCATAGTCCGGTGAGACGGTACCGACATGACCGGAGTGAGATCAGGCGCAGGACCAACGGCTTTATATGCTTTCCGAGGGATATCACATCACCAACCTCGTGAGTCCGAGCTGCGACAGAGTAATTTTTAAGATAGCAAAATCCAGTTTATTGTTTTCAGCCCGACCTGGGATTCGAACCCAGGACCTCAGCGCAGTATTCGCACTCGTAATAATGTTAACAAAACATATTTTTAAAACCTTTCTATTCACATTATGTTTAGCATAAGACAAATTCACGTTGAAAATGTTATTTTCTTTCAATTTTCTCCGTTACCGGGCTTTTTTTTTATCCCGGGATACGTAATTGGGTTCGTGCTGTCCCGGAACGTAACATCACTAGGGAACATAACGGGAAAGTATTAAGAGCTGTGGTAGTAATATTCTTAACTGGTATGAATATGGAAGAAGGTAAATAGGGATGAAAATTAATAGGTTTTACAAATACTATAGAAATTATAAAAGTACATACATACATAACATCACGCATTTATCCCCGAAGGGTTATGCAGAGGCGCAGCTAGGGCACCCACTTTTCGCCAAGTATGTTCCGTCCCATGATGTGATAGGGGGCGAGCCTATCGCCAAATCGGGCACAAATTCCAGACTCCGGGCTGATACTGAGCAGACAAACCCAAATATCACTTTGCCCGACCCAGGATTCGAACCCAGGACCTCAAAAATAGCTGTAACAAAATGATATTTAAAGTACTACCAAAAATATTTATAGATAGACCTTGGTGGCATAGTTGTATTACGGTACGACTAAAGTGCTGAGATCTCGGGTTCAATCCCCGGGCTAACTGATATTGAGTTTCTATACTTATCATCAGAATTTCTCAGGTATTCAGGTTTACTCACCGTTAATAAATAATAATAATAATATCAGCCCTGTATTATATACTTGCCCACTGTTGAGCACGGGCCTCCTCTACTACTGAGAGGGATTAGGCCTTAGTCCACCACGCTGGCCTAGTGCGGATTGGTAGACTTCACACACCTTCGAAATTCCTATAGAGAACTTCTCAGATGTGCAGGTTTCCTCACGATGTTTTTCCTTCACCGTTAAAGCGAACGATAAATTCACAAAGAATACACACATAATTTAAGAAAAGTCACAGGTGTGTTTGGGATTTGAACCTGCGGATATTCGTCTTGGCAGTCCGTTCCACAACTAACTAGGCTATCGCCGGTTTCAGCCGCTATAATTATATATAATTTCATTAGTAATTTAGGATAAGAAGATAATGTTTGAAGGTCGACGGGGCTGGCATGGTAGTAATGTCACCAAAATCCCCTAAAATAAAGAAAAAATATTTAATCGACTTCGGCCATAATACGTGCATGTAGTTTACATTATGCTACACGCTTATATAGATTTCCAGAAAAGTAATGAATTATGGAATGCCAACATTTTCCGGATTTTAGTCTAAGAGCCAGACATAGTCTTGACAACACATATAAAAATATTATATGATAAATTTTATGTGAATAAACAACTATTGGCATGAAAATATAGATGCATACTATAGAAATGCAGCATATTTATTGTATTGGATGTCCAGCAAACTTATTGCTTTATCGAGGTAAAGTTTGTGGTATTAGGACCTTTTACTCGCTGCGTCGCCCACGTGAAAGAGTTTATCGAGATAAAAGTCCCACTTTATATTTTCCCGAGGTAAAAATATATCCTTCGAAAGGACTCTTTGATCCTGACCATAGGTCTCAAACTAGCTTTATGCCAAATTTCATCGCAACCTGTTCAGTTGTACTTTAGTTTATTTTGTTGACACAAACGCGGCGGGGGACTTAGTTTTATAATATGTAAGGATTACTTAATGCATCCTCAATCTAATTTTTGAAGAAGAAATTGTTAAAATGTATTAGTGAATGTTGACATCTTTATTTGGTAAGCACATAAGAACAATACTATACTAAGAAAACTGAACTAAAATTAATTGTATTCGTAAACTTTTGATGTTCCTGTGTATAATAAATAAATAAAAATAAATCATTGCCTTCATAATGCAAGATATTCTTTATAATTTTGTAACAGAGTCGAGGGTACACTACGAGCGGGGTGTAATGTTATGGGTTAATTTAGCATTTAAACACGCCTTTTTGTGACACTCTTTTATTCACTGCCCTGATCGACATGCACCACCACAGAGTTCTAGACGCCATCATGTTGAACATCTGGTGGAAACCTTCAAATATATAGTTGTCTCACTTCGTTAAGATTTTATATTATGATGTGCAAAGAGTTGTTTTTATACTTGGACAGCAAAGTGATACAACTGCACCTGATGGTAAGTGGAATGGGGTTCAATAGAATGTCGACTTACGAGAAATGATTTCCCCTCGACAGTCGACATAATTATGTCTGTTGGAACCCGATATTCATGGGCTGATCCAAGGACGCGACACACTTACGGGAGACACTATGGCGGGTTTTAACACTTTATGTACGGTGGTCGCTATCTGGGTGGATATAAAATATATCCTACCACCAGTATTAATGTATTCAGTTGCAATTTCTGTACGTTGTGGTGTTTGGTTTTAATAGTAGTTTGAATATAGAATGCCTTTATATAACAATATGGCGAGAGTATTCGAATAACAATGGAGTAATCATTTGTATTATGAAATGCACATTGTAATTGATTGTATTAATAGTATGGTGGAAGTACATGGAGTGGAGTCCTGAACCTACTCTGATATTGTTCTGTACAATTAAAGATATAAAATAAAAAATCTAGTTAATATTCTGTTTTGTTGCTGACATTTTCGAGGGAATGCCCACATAGTAAGCAAAGATGGCATAAACCCAGTGATGATTATGTCTCTTCTGCAAATATATTTGCAAAATATCTATACATATCATAAAACAAAGTCCCTTTGCTTTCTGTCTGTATGTTATCGATTTTCTCAAAATCTACTAAACGGATTTTTATAAAATTTGGTATGGAGATAGTTTAACACCCTGGAAATGTTAGAAGCTACTTTCCATCCCGGGAAAATATATAGCGAGACTTTTATCCCGGAAAACTCCTTCACGCTGGCGAAGCCGCGAGCAAAAGCTAATGTAAAAGAGGCAATAAATTTTAATAAAATACTAAGAAACTACTTTAATTAATGTAAGTAAACAGAAGGACCTATATAATAAGATATTCATAGACAGCCGTTGCCAAAAATTAAATTAACATCTGCGCGCATCGGAGTTATTTCATCAAAATTCTGAGCAACTGTTTCATATTCAGCAGCTTTAAAAATGTAGGGGTGAAAGAGAATTTCTACGTATTTTTGGTATATCATTGAAACCTTACTATTTTAGTCAAGGACGTATATTCTATAGACACGAATGTCCATATAAACTATTTGTTCAAAATCTGGAGTTAGAAAAGTCCGCTGCAGCGCTAAAACATCAATCGTCAAATCAAACTTTTTTTAACATGCAGTGTCAAAGCGCTTTCAATAGAGTATAAATAAAATGGCAACCAATACCGGATTGCAGTACACTTCAGTTGAACACAGTGAGCGTTCGGAATGCCAGATTAGTAGTACATATATATCGATAATGTTAGTGTATAAGCTAGGTTACTTGTCGGGTTTTGGTTGGTATGCCGAAGTGGGATGTACAGGGGTTAGGGATTCAGTCCAATGCTCGCTCGGATGCTATACTCCCGAGTGTCGACATTGGGCTGTAAGATCGGTGAAACCAACATAACCATTCCATTGTCCCCCAAGTGGTGATAAAAATAAGTTTTTTATACGCGAATAGAGGAATACTCCTTACTTGTAAAAATTAGGATGAGCTCTGTGACAGTTCATATAAATCACGCATATAAAGTTTCGTATACAATTGGAGACTTCAAAACGTCTATAAAGGTACGTATACTGAAAATATAGCATAAATATTTAATAATTAATATAGAAAAAAGCCGTTTTAGCAATACACTAAATGTCGTTTGACTTCTGCCTACCCTTGAAAATAATGATGTCATGTAAGAAATAAGATTTTGCTATCGCCTTATACTTAACGGCACTTTGGTCATAAATAATATAAAATTATGTATAATATAACAAGGTTTTGCTTCAGACTCAAAGTCTGGCTCTACGACAACACTCATAAAGGTTTTTCTACAAATGTATTCCTATAACAATGAATTATTCAGAGCTTTTTGTAAAAATAATCGGAAAAGTCGACACTTAACTTATAAAGGATTTTTTTTGCTATGATGAATAAAAGTTACAGATTGATGAAGTTGCAACTTCAGTAATTAACGTAAATAGAAGGAAGGATAAATACATTTTTACGGAGTTTGAGGCTCGATCAAGTAGATCTTGTTATTTCGTAAGGATTCATGCACTCGCGCCTTTTAGCCGAAGGGGTAAGCAAAGGAACTAGTTACACTTTTCGCCATGCGTATTCCCGCTGTATCGGGTACAAAGTTCAAACCCCAGTCTAAAAAATGTACAAAATGAATACCACTTTTTCAAGCCGTGGAATGAACTAGAAACCACATAAGGCAAATGTAAAGTACAACGTCACCGAAGCAGCTAAAGGAACAGAAAAAGAAAACTCTAAAGTATTTATTCCTAAAATAACTAACACAAATGAAAGCGCTAGCAAAACTTAAATTTACAAATCATAATAAAAGTACTTTGTGCCGTCACTCTGAACAGATGCTCATCAGCGTGCGGCTTCATCTCATTCAGAATATAAAATGCGAACGAATGGACCCCGAATGTTTTAGACATGTTTTCATTAGTGGACTATTTCATAAATTACTCGGGTTCGCTTTAAATATTTTGCCTTTGGTTCAAATCCGCGCCCTACATTTCCAACTTAACCTATTTTAAAATTATGCTACATTTAAATGAACTATAAAATGTTGTATATAGTATAACCTATAGTTCATTATATTGACCAGTTTAAGAAGACCTCTGGGTATTCGTTTGGAAATTATGTCTTTTGTTGTATTTGTTTTAATTTATGAGGAAAATACATTACTTCTGAGTACTTTGGGCTGTTTTTTATCCCGGATATTTTTTTCACACTTCATTCATACACGTCTTACTTTGAATAAACAGTTGTAACTCTAGATACATCTAAGCAACAAAACGTTCCATAGCACCAAGTAGGGATTAACATCCCAAACATGCCTCAACTTGTCATCTTGTGTAGTGTAGCTTAGCCAGAGCTGTAGCTAGCAGTCTACAACGTATTCAAGGATTGTCGCCCTAAGAATAAGGGGAATGGCGTGTACAATGGACATGCACTTAAGGAAAATGCGGGGCTAGTTCAAGAGTACTTCTCGGTATGGAAGGACTTAAACTAGGAATGGATAAGGAATATACTATAAGACTTTAAAAGCTGAAATAATGTTAAAGGAAATTGACTGAAAAAAATACTCATACCTTTAATCCCCAAAGGGGTAGGTAGAGGCGCAAATCGTGCTGCTACTTTCCGCCGTGCGCATTCCATGATGTGATAGGGTGCGAGCCTATTTGCCATATTGGACACAAATTCAGGACTCCCGGATACTGAGTAGAAAGACCTAATAACACTGCCTAATCCAGGGTCCGAACCTCACACCTTAGCACCGCAGTCGTATCGTAAAACCACTTACTTAGCCACCGAGACAATCAAATAAATAACGGGAAATTTATACGAAATACTAATTTTAATTTTCAAAAGGTTATACATGATAGTTAAATTAATATATGTATAATAATAGCTCAGTTTGTAATACCTACGCCAGAAAGTATAAAATAGTCCAAATCCAAAAACAATAATCTAAGCAACACCACATGTTTCAATAAATCCGCAGAGGTCTTATTACACTGGTCGGCGTACGCCATCGATTGTCGAAGGCTTAATTTATAAGGGTTGTAAAGTACGAAGAATATTACGTCTTCGGGGGTGGGAGCGCGTGTAGCCCTTATTTGCTGTCACGAGATACGATGGTATGTCCCAGCGTTGAATATATTAGCATAATAAATGACAGACGTATTGGCTTTTGAAATTCTTTTGAGTTGTTTGAAAAGGCTTGAATAGCGACAAATGGTAATAAGTGAAGTAAACGAATTAGGTAGGTCTCTCATATCTGAGGCCGCCTGAGTAGGTACCACCGTATTTCTGCCACCAAGTAGCAGTGTGTAGTCACTGTTATGTTCCGGTTTGAAGGACATTGTAGTCAGTGTTACTACTGGACATAATAAGACTTATCATCCCATGTCTCAGGATGGCGAGCGCAGTGGCATACCAAACAATACTTTGTAATTCAAGTTGTTGGTTGGTCTTTGTACTGTTTATGGGCGGTCGTATCGCTTACCATCAGACGAAAGGCAAGATCGTCTCGTCATTCAAATCAATAGAAAACGAAGTAGTATTAGAGATCGTAAACGATTGTAAATTTTGGTTTTGTTAACAAAATGGTACACTCTTGTTTCATAAATTGACAGACAGATAGAACACAACGTATATAAGTTGTGTTGTGACTATAATCTATATAGATTCTTGTGTAATTCTAACTATTTTCAAGTTAGCGACAAAACTTCACAAAGCTGATTTATAGAGATAGCCTCCACGAAGCTGAAGCTATATCTCTTCCTAATCCATGGTAGTGCTGAATATTGTATCTCATTCTCGGAGTGCCTTAATGGCGTAGTTGTAATGCGTACACGATACAAGACTACTACACGCTGAGGCCCTGGGTTCGAATCCCGGATTTAGTTAAAAAAATAATTGTGACTGGGTTTTTCCATCTTAAAAATTACTCAGTCGCAGCTCGGAGTCAGGAAGTTGTCGTTGTGATAACCCCGTGCTTCGGAAAGCATGTAAAGCCGTTGGTGCTGTGCCTGATCTCTCTCCGATCATATCGGCTTGCCGTCTCACCGGACTATGAGAGTGAAGGAACAGAGAGTGCTTGTGCATTGCGCACATACTTGTGCACTAATATCTCCTGCGTGACTGATCTCCGTTGAGACTGGCCGACATGGCCGAAATTTAGCTAGGAAAGAATCATCTCATTCTCGACATTTACTGTCGATCATTGTATGTATGTCACGCTCAGAACAAGAACAAGCATAGAAGGAATCTAAATTACCCTCATATACTTATCCTATTTTTTCAAATAGGCCAAAACCGTTGAAAAGAACGAGACAAATATTATGTTGCTAAGGTCGGCTTGCGTACACTTTAAAATAACCAAATGGTTACCTTTGGTCCTCTTTATGATGCCGAATTAAAAAGCAAATAAAATGTCAAATGTTCCAACTTGCCAATCCCAAACAATGTCACAAACGCGCCCACACAATTTAGTTATGTTATACTTCAGCGCGTGCTTTTCAAAAGTGGCTACATGTTTTGTAATATTTTTGTTGTTAATTTTAATAAATACACAGTGCTGTTTAAGTAAAATATAGCCCTAGGAACAAGCAATGGCCTGCGTTATTGTGGGGTGTAAATCTCATTCTTCTCGTAAAGAAAATAAAACTGAAATCATCAGCTTCCATCGGTGAGTAAACAAAAAACCGAATATATTTGCTTAAACCCTGTATATAAGTGCAAAAAGTGTTATTAATTATACTTTATTACGCTGTAGTCATATTATAATCTGCTGTTGGCTATTCGATCCAGTCATTATTAAGTATTTTTCATTTTTACCAATTTACGTAGTCGTGGTCAATAGTGTTGTGCTGCATATTCTGTCGACAACATAGATGTTAGTATATTGTAGTTTACTATTTTGCATAAATTGCCTTTTACTTTCAATGTATGGTGGTGTAGTGGTAAAAGCCACTTGGAAACCGTGCGCGAAGGCTGGGGTCGAGGAAACTATCTGATTTTCATAGTGTGTTTCATACAATGTGTTTCATTGCAGATTCCCCACAGACGATGCTGTGAGGCAAAAATGGATCGTTTCCATAGCTCGTCCCAATTGGCATTGGAAAAAACAGCACCGTGTTTGCTCTAAGCATTTCGACAAAGTTTTATTAACATTGAAATAAGTTATCAAACATATGTGACATGAATGATACCGGTGTGTTTTAATTTTACTGTCCCATTTTAGTAGCTTTTGTCAAATCACACCTCTTGGGTATCTTTTAATCCCTAAGAACAGAAGGCGTACTGGCTTTCTCCTAGACGAAATTCCGGCCGATTTCTTGTTTGTTACTTACAGCGGTTTCCATTCCTTCCGAAATTTCTAACATTTTCTTAATTTAATAATCTATATGCTAAACCAATTTTGTGTGAATGATATTGGTATGTTGTAGTGATGTTTTGGTACTTGAATGCCAAATCAGGGTTTTGATATCTTTTTTTTAGCCTCTATCTAAAATAGCAATTTGCAACGGTTTGTAGTTGACTGACCGAAAAGTGTTTATTTTAGCAGGTCTGTGAATTTACCATAGCCGATAGACAAAGCATCTATCGATATCGATAAGATGTCAGAAGGGATCGCAACACAATTAAATTTCTTGCTGTCTAAGACAGAGTACGCTCAAATGTCATAGTGTTACTTCTATGCTTGTCATTGTTCTGAGATGTCACGTCGCATAGCGCCATATTGCATTAGGACTTGCGTAACATGACGGATAATGCTTGCATGCGACGCATACTTGATGCTCATTACTTAGGTTGCAGTGGTTTAATAGTTGTTTTTTTTTTAATTATATACTAGCTTTTGTCGTGGCTCTGAACGCGTGAAAAAGTTTGTCCGGGATAAAAAGTAGCTTCTAGCACTTAGAAGTAATGTAGTTTCTTATTAATGAACAAAATTCAAAATCGGTTATTTAGTTCCTGGTATTAGCGCGTTCAAACAAAGTCTTCAGCTTTATATATTAAATAGATATGCTATACAGTGAGTAAAATTATATATCTTACTATTCGTAGATGCACCTACAGGGTCGTAGCTAGACTTGAATTTAAGGTAGGGCAGCTGTTATTACAAGCAGGGCGGAAATAAAAATGTTACTAAATCTGATTTGCTCAATCGATTTTTGGTTTCCTTCACTCGTTAACGTGAGCAAAAAAAAAAAAAACATAAGTCTCAAAGGAAAGTTATTTCACCCATCAATACGGATAACTCTTACTATGGGACCAACTTCCAAATCGTAAAATAAAAAAACCGCTGCTCCATATATTTTCATTCTGTAGTACTGTACAATTTTATTAATTATTAAGGTCGGGCATTACTATTTTAAGGTAGGGCATTAGTATTTTAAGGTAGGGCATTGCCCCACTATGCCCCCCTCTAGCTACGGCCCTGTGCACCTACCAATGGCGAAAGGTCCATATTAAATCCGATTCCTGCCGGATGCCCTTTATAAAGAACGTAATTATTATTAGAACGATTTGCAGACCGCTTTAACGCATATTAGTCCGTCATTATGTGTTGTAGTGCCTATATTTTGTTGAATTCCCTTTTAGGAAATTTCACCATTCGCCACTGCATGATATACTAAGTTTACCGCTTGTATCCGTATATATCTATTAAGACATTTGTATCTTATAATGGTTATGTACTGATTAATTCTTCTGTATAAGATGAGCGGCGATAGCCTAGTTGGTTGTGGAACGGACTGCTGAATCGAATGACCGCAGGTTCAAAACTCAAGGGCACGGACTTGTGATTTTTCTTAAAATGATGTGTGTTTTTTGTGAATTATCGCTTGCTTTAACGGTGACGGAAAACGTCGTGAGGAAACCTGCATACCTGAAAAGTTTTCTATAGGAATTTTGTAGGTGTGTGAAATCTACATATCGTCACTAGGCCAGCGTAGTGGACTAAGGACTAATCCCTCTCGGTCGAAGAAGAGATCCATGCGCAGCAGTGGGACAGTATAATACAATGTAGGACTGATTTTATTATTATAAGTCTTCTAAAAACTTCACAAAAATACTTTGAACGAAAAAATCTAAATAATTTCATTTAAATTAATGGCTCATTACATTTATAGAACATTTAAAATAAAAGAATATCGTCTAGCGCTAAGAACCTAAATCATTTTGACTTAACCCTGATTTATGAGAAATACAAAATTGCCCTCTGTATAATAATCCTATATTTATAGTATGCTTAATCGGCGTAATTTACAACACTTTCGCTAAGCCTAGCCGCATGTTGGATACAGTAAAAAATAATTAAGACACATTTACTTTAGCCCGAGTTGTAAAATGTAGTAACTGGAAAAAAACGAAAAAAATATGAAAAAAAATACCTTATTATCATAAAGAACAGTAGAAAGAAGAATTGGTAAAATTATTTATTTTTGTAATTTTTTTTCATAAACGTGTTTAGGACGCCATTTTTTTATGTTTTATTGAATCGCACGATAAATTTCGTTTTCGTATAATAAAGTCTTGAAATATTAAACGCTTTGTTGTTTCTTTTATTATTTTTTAATATTATTTGATTTATTACACGTCGCACTGAGATCTATATAAAGAAATTCCCCAATTTTCCTCAACATATTGTAGCTCAAGATTGTATCTTTTACATTTGTTGTTTGGTCGAAATTTGTTACTAAAACGTGGCAAAACGCGTGCCGGAAGTGCGCAGGGTTGGCTTTCACGCCACATCCGGAGGCACGCGACCGGAAGTCGACATCCACATGGGGAGGAAATGAGGGGATCATTCATATTGGGAAGATAAATATAATGTTCGAATTTTAGTTATTGGTGTCTAGTGACCAGTTTATGTTGACCTTTGTTAATAAACCATTCTTTGAATCGATGTATAAGATTTTAATTCTTTTTTTACTTTTGAAATGTCTTCTATTATATTTATTTTTCTACTAAACTAATATACCTATTAAAATTAAATTCATGTATTCTAACCTATGAAATGTTATTTTTTTTAGATTTAAAAAATATTTGTTCTACCATCAATTCCGAAGGCAATATCGACCAGAGAAAGATGGGCAAGAAACTCTAGTGCTGCTCTTTTCAAAATCAGTTTAAAGGCATCGATATAATGTACTACGTACTAGATTTGGCGTTCGGAACATTTACTGTGTTCAACTGAATTGAACTGCAATCCACGCAACTGCTTTAGTATGTTGTCAATATTGACAGCTTGTGGTTGTGCACGGAGTGGCGCTCATAATATAAGAACTCGAATCTATCTGTAAACCTGGATGTGAATAAAAAATATTAGTCAAATAAGTAAAATTATTCGTTGTTCAAGTGAATAAATAGGTTAAAATAGTGACATTTTGGTTGTCATTTTAGTTTAGATTTTTAACAAATAGTTTATATGGACGTTAGTGTCTATGGAATAAATGTCAATGGTCGCACTTAATTGCTATATTTTTGCCACGCACGTCACAACCAAGGGACCATTACCCCTTTAAATCAACATACAAGTTCACCCACACTCTGGCGCCGACCCGATGTGTAATTAATACGCCATTATGTGTACAAGTTGTAAGCCACTTCAATACACACTACAAACGACAGTATCACTTTCCACTACTATGGAATTATATTTTACTATCCTACTTTACCGCTCAAAACCAATGGCGGTTCTAAACACAAGGCCTCAGAAAAAAGCAAAAAAACGACGCGGCGCTCCAAGCGAAAGGAAAAAAACGACGCTAAACCCCGTGCGGATCAAAAAATGTTTTAACAGTTTCGTCGGAAAGATCGTAAAAAAGGCCCTCCTAGGTACCGCGCAAGGCCCCTGTAAACGAGGCCCCGAGCGGGTGCCCGGTTCGCCTACCCCTAAGACCGCCTCTGAACAAAACATACACAGGGCTCCCGTCTACCCCTTTTTTTTTTTTTTTTTTTTTGGTTTCGCGGAGAAAGTGTCTTATTACTACCGCCCAGCCTTCGTGGGGCGCGACTGAGCGGTTATGCTGGGGTAACCGTGCCTTACGGCCCGGCGTTGAGCCGCCCGGATTTGATGGTGACCTTCGGGCGACCGCCGGGCCGAGTCCCTAGCCCTATATACAACCTTATCCTATGCACGGCCTACCAGCTAAAACTCCGCGGTGGCCCTCCCGTCTACCCCTAAGGTCACCTTTGCTCAGAACATAGGGCATCCTATATTGGGACATTGCGTATTAATTAGGAGGTTCTTAGATTGGAAGAGTATAAAAAAATTACATCTCGAATTAGTGTTTATTATGGCGATAGGCTCGCCTGCTATCACATTGTAGGACGGAATATACATAGCGAAAAGTGTGTACTTGATAGCACCTGCGCCTACAACTTCGATAAAGGCGTGTGTATTTGTTTCTGAATAAAAATTACATACAAAACACTGCGCGATATGTGGCACTGTGGTTTGGCACGAAAGGCAAAACTAACTCACTCATTCCTCGATAAGCAGTAACAACCGATAGTAGGGGTACGAAAGTCCCTGAACTTATGTACCTAAGGATCACTCGGGCAAAGATCCCGTGTTGTGCTCGAAATGTATCAACTAGGCAGAAGTTTATCGATTTTCCAATTATCAAAATTTCATCATAAAATCGATTCAAACTTGATACGCATACTAAGGAAGCATTTTAACCTCAAGTATAGGGACTTTTACAATTAGAAAATCCAGTTGGTGGTAGCTTTCTCATGTGATAGAGTCCGCCTGGGTAGGAACCACCGCAATGTCTATTACTGCCGCCAAGCAGCAGTGAGTAATCACTGTTGTGTTCCGGTTTGAAGAACATTGTAGCCAGTGTAACTACTGGACATAGTAAGAATTATCTCATGTCTCAGGATGGCGAGCGCAGTGGAATACGAAACAATACTTTATAATTCAAGGTGTTGGATGGTGCTTCTACTGTTTCTGGTCGTATCGCTTACCATCAGACGAACCAAGCTCGTCTCGTAATTCAAAGGAATAGAAAAGATTTGTAAAGCACCACGGATAAGAACCAAATATAAAGGTACTATCACATGACTCATTAGATTTAATTACTATAATAGGCATGGCCAAAAACGCCAGAAGCCTCGGAAATTTCGTCCAGTCTAAAAGGTCCATGTATATTCGGATGTTATTTGCATACATAGCGGGAATCAGTTTGTCTACGTCCGGTTTGAAACAGGCCGGCATAATGTACATTAGCGAAGGTAATCATCGTAAATCAATACTCTATGGACGCCTACGCACTCAGATCATTTGTAGCGCAGTCACTTGCGGTAATCCTACAAAACAACATCTATGGATACCATGCTATTCATCATCATCATCAGCCTTTATCTTTGTCCACTGCTGGACATAGGCCTCCTCCAATATGCGCCATTTTACCCTGTCTTCCTGTCGTATCCAGTTTTTACCAGCGACCTTTCACAGATCGTCACTCCACCTAGCTGAAAGCCGTCCTACACTACGTTTGCCGAGCCATGGTCTCCACTCAAGAACATGCTATTGTTATTGTGTAATGGAGTCATTGCTGTGATCCTATAAAATAACAGGATTTTCCCCGCGAAAGCCAAAAAGTTCCTTCACTTACCGTTTCGATAAAAAATAAATCAACACTTCAATAAGATGCTCAGTCAGTTTCTGATATCTTGAAAAGGTATTTCTAAATTAACTGCGCTTTCCAATAAAATTAAATGGAAGTCGTTGCCTCTTCTACGAGTCAAATAAGTTTTACTGGTAAAGTAACCGATTTACACGGAGCTGTTACAAATATTTTAACTGTTAAAATTTATTATTGTACACATTTGACACTAAAACCGTTAAATTGTAAGATATGAAGTCGATTGACAATCAACCATTTAATTATAATATGACTAGTGAAATTACATAATATCACTTTGACTATATACCTACGAGCGGCGATAGCCTAGTTGGCTGTGGAACGGACTGCCAAATCGTATATCCGCAGGTTCAAATCCCAAGGGCACACACCTCTGACTTTTCTAAAAAATCATGTGTGTATTCGTTGTGACAATATCGTTCGCTTTAACGCTGAAGGAAAACATCCTGAGGAAACCTGCACATCTGAGAAGTTCTCTATAGGAATTTCGAAGGTGTGTGAAGTCTACCAATCCGCAATAGGCCAGCGTGGTGGACTAAGGCCTAATCCCTCTCAGTAGTAGAGGAGGCCCGTGCTCAGCAGTGGGCAAGTATATAATACAGGGCTGATAATATATATACCTACGACATATACACGGGTTTTAGTGATAACCATTAAATGACCAACCTTGTTTGCGTCTTTATTTTATCCGACACTATTTTGTAAATAAGCGATATATTTCACCAACAAACAATACGTTTTGTTATCTACAGATAAACCAACTGACAAAAAAAAACATATCCGCTAAGACCGCGGATATTCGGATACGAACTAATCCGATACAACTCAATAAAACTTGCTTCATATCTATCAGAAACGTCGGATGTAGAGATATATAAAAAACCGATGTTGCTGTCAATTTGAGGGATTGTTGTTTACAAATAGTTTCCTCCGGTCGGCAAAGTTGAATTGTTTTGTAAACAATGCGGATTTTTTAAAAGACTTATTTTGTGGAGTGTTTTTATTATTGTTTGAGTAATTGTATTTTAAAATGAATGCGCTAGGGTGCATAGCTACAATATATATCCTCAACCAATACCATATATGATTGATTCCCATAGTGGCTCAGGGGAGACTTGACGTGGATCTACGTTGGCGTGACCAAAAAATGGGGGGTTCACAATTTATAAGCAGGGATCCACGAAAATATATGTGGTTTGATAGTAAAGTAACTGTCCAGGTGAACCCTGTGATGGCTGGGCGGGAGTAGTAACTTGTACTCTCTCTGCGACACAAAAAAAAGTCCACCAGAGCCAACAAATTTTTACAGGGGTCTATGAGAAAAAAAAGTTTGGGAACTTCTGCCATTAATTAATTCATATCACCCGTATTTTTCACAAATTGTAAAATGTTACAAATATTCATGCTTTTAACATTTCTATTTCAATACTAGTGGTTAGGATATTTGTATCCGACCGCTTACTACCAACAAGGTGTAAGAGTCGCTGTAATAGAGTAAATGCCGCGTAAATGTGTCACGTTTTGAGTTCAGCCTATGTATATCTGGTAACAAGTAGGTCATAATTGTTTTGACTGGCCAGGGTAATCTTCGGCAGTAGATATATGGATCCACTTACTAACAACTGTAGTGCGTCGTTTTGACAAACCCGTTTAAAAAAGGAATTAGGAAAGAAAAAAATATGGTCCTTAAAAAAACTATCTTAACGTACGAAATACAATAGCAAAGTTCATTTACGTTGGTATTGAATGAGAAAACGATATAATTCGACTAACAAGAGTAAATCGACTTAAAGGAATTGGTACAAAGTTGCCCTATTTAAAAATCAAATATAAGACGTATTCGCCACAACACTAAAGCAATCCAACAATAATAATAAACTTCATTTTCCTTAATTAGCAATTAATATTTTATACTAACCAATAGTTTATTTTTTCATATCATATGAAGCTTCAATTTATTTTATTCTATTCATTTCTGTGTTAGCTGTAAGAAATCCACTACATCCATAAATAAGAAAACAAACAAAATCGCGACAAAAGTAAAATCCGATATTAGAACTCACACGACGTGTAAAGAAAGGGGGGTAGGACCCTCATGGCGACCGGAGATAACGTCAATTAGCAAGATGTATGAGCGAGTAAACCCACCGGTCACGTGGCGAAGGGACGTGTTGACGTTGGATGTGGAATGGGGAATTGTAAGAAGATTCTGGGATCTATAGACAGTATAATAAATGGGGACGCCACTTTTGCTTTGTTGTTTTAAAGTAAATGTTATTCGTACAGGCAATTAGTTCCATATTTTAGCGGAACATAACGTGATTTTAATACAGTTTCTAGTTTGCATAATGATTTTTTATGTTTACGCGAATGTTGGACATTAAAATTAAACTATTTTTCGGATTTCATCGCGGTTTTTATATTATAATTTTCTTAGTTACAAAATCTACCTAAATTTTCGGATGACCAACACCTTAGTCCTCCCGGTGACCATGAACGCTGCAAAGTCTTCGAAATGTCGTGAGAGAACAGTAACATGAAAACCACGATAGCATCCACAGTTTCTATTTTTTTATATCAAAAAAACAAATACTCCGAATTTTTTAAATCATTGGATGTTATAGTAAGTGAAATGGTGTCCACAGTGCTAGATGACGAGAAATGATTATCCCAATCGACACAATTATGCTGGCTTGTTAGAAAAATGTTACGCTCTAAAATACAATTAGACTTTACTCCAAATGCCTTATATTCAAACTTCACCCGCTACATCTGGGATTACGCTTGGACCTTTGCGGTTTGTCTTCGCTGTAATTTCTTTTAAATGTGTAAACGCTGTAACTTTGAAATGTTCCGATTGTACAAAGAAAGCGAATTTATGTCAGATTGGCTGAGATTGGTAAATCTTTACCAATCGTGGGATAAACTGTAAAGGAATTTATGATTGTTTTTCTGGATTTTTATGTCAATTTCATGTTTTTTGATTATTGAGAGTTCCTTTTGTCGGCATTAAGTATTTTTTTTATTTCTTTGAATGACGAGACGAGCTTGCTGTTCGCCTGATAGTAAGCGATAGGCGTGAATTACAAAGTAATATTTAATATTCCACTGCGCTCACCATCCTGAGACAAGAGATGTTAAGTCTTTGCAAATTTTGCTTTCCCGTCACTTTTCCAGTGGTTCTTTTGTGTTAGGCTTTATTGGGTACATTTCTTATTTCATACATACATATATAGCACCACGCCGTATTCCCTTTTCGGAGGTAGGCAGAGGTGTCACACCTCAGCGCGATTGTCGTACCGCGTGCGCAAAACAACTATGCCAGTCTGTTTCTTACTACTAACAAAAAAGTGACAAGTAAAAAACCATTTACCGAAAACTAAACGCCCTCCAAAAATCTCTGAAAATAAAAAAAAAATATATAATGTAACATTGGTTACTAATTTTGGAGTCTGTGACTACAACCAATTTTGGAGTCTATGACTATGAATTTTGCCAAAGTCTTCGTAACGCTGAGAGACAATTATAATATAAAAAAAACACAAAAAAAGTTTAATTTCAATGTCTAACATTCGCGTAAACATTGTTGTTATTAAATAATGAAGCAATGGATAATATGAATTTTGTATACATTTTATGGAAATGAGAATGGTAAGATTATTTTTAACCAAGGAAAATAAGTTCCGTATTTAGAACTTTTATTCCATGAAAACACTTAAAAACGCGGGCAAAGGCTAGTATTATACCACAAAAATTGTTGACTGCCTTCCAAACAGTATTGTTTTTTTTTTTATGATTTGTATGTCTGATCCTAAACATTGTAGAAATATGAAGTGAGCTCTCAAATGGCGCAAGACAATACCAATAATACATTCCACATACATTTTACAACGCTTTACGACCGCGTCACTCAATTTCAGGGGTGGAAAACATTTTTTGTTTCTAGAAATAGAGAATTTTTTTGCACAAAATACTGGGACGATGACATCAAGTATAGTCGTACAAGTTTCAAGCATATATGCGGCGATAGCCTAGTTGAGTGTGGAACGGACTGCCGAGACGAATGTCCGTAGGTTCAAATCCTAAGGGCACACACCTCCGATATTTTTAAAAAATATGTGCCTATTCTTTGTGAATTATCGCTTGCTTTAACGATCAAGGAAAACATCGTGATGAAATCTGCATAACTGAGAAATTCTCTATAGGAATTTTGAGGATGTATAAAGTCTACCCATCCGCACTAGGCCAGCGTGGTGGACTAAGGCCTAATCTGTCTCAGTAGTAGAAGCCCGTGCAGAATTGGCACAGTATATAATACAGGGCTGACACTATTATTATATAGTTATATGCCAAAAAATAATACGGATTTATTCAGCTTATTCTCACGAATAATCCACAGAAAAATACATAATACTGGTCCGCTATTTACATTAAAAATAAGATATTAACTCTGTCTCAACCTCAAGTTTGCACTGAAATTTGCTGGTAAAGTTTTAACTGGCAATCGGAATGTTGGTCAGCGACTTCGCTAATTTTGTGCAGAAAGCATGTTTTTGATTCATGTTATTTTAATTTAAAGCGTTCCTATTTATTGCAATCATGGAACTATGATCTTAAAAGGATACTATTGTGATTTGTAACAAACTAACAAAACCATTACTTTGTATATTACTTTGAGTTTTTATTTATCGGCAAAAACAAAGAAGTAATTTTATAGGATTTTAATCTAATCTAGACTGTAAACTGTATGGGAATTAAATGCAAAATCGAACAAAATCAAACACATACATACTTATGTCGTTTTATCTTCAAAAGTGTAGGTAGATGCGCAACTGGTGCACGCAATTTTCCCTGTATGTATTCCATGATGATATTCAGGCGAGCCTCGTCACATCGAACACCAATTCCTGACTCCGGGCTGATACTAAGTAGAAAATCACACTGCCCGACCCGGGGATCAAACCCGAGACCTCACACACTACAGTCGTACCGTAACACAACTATTCCACCGAGCCAGTCACAAAAACAGTTACAAATTATGAATACCACCAATACACAGTTTTTGTCATAAAAACTCCAATAATATTGGATTACATATTACAATTTTGCTTCTGTGCCAAAGGTTCAGCACCCCTGCACCCGTCTATCGTATATCCAAGATTCTTCGACCTTTTTCCTTTCCATTAAGCGCGCGCCATTTATTCTACCAGGGTATAAATCATATTCCCAACATGTGCGCTGAATAATATCAAAGAAGGAAAGATATAGTATGCACTTTCGTTTGTTTACCATCTTGGATTAGATAGAAATTTATCCTAATGGATGGGGTTTTTTCTTTTTTTTTTCGTACGGGAAATGGGCCTCTTGCGATTACTCAAATGCATCGAATTATAAGGTAAGTTATCGTTGAAATTTATTTACTTACAATCTTGTTCAATATATTTTATTGCAATATGTTTTGTTCAGTCCTGTTAATTTTAAGTTGGGTATATTTTTAAATTATAATTTTCGTACATTTGATTTCTCTGCCTGCCCTTTTGGCATTAACAAACATAAATATGTATAGAATAATTTTATAATATAAATGGAGAAAGAAAATATCATTTAACATAACAGCTCACGCTTTAAAATGAAATTCGATAAAATAGATCTCAGACAAATTCGCAATAAATTGTATTGAGCTGATTCTATATTTACATTAAACGTATCTTCACTTTATAGCTTAGTGAAGAGTGAAGCGGACGTCGAAGATCAGGGTTCGATTGCAGTTTCACGATAAAAAATGTTTGAGTTATACGAGGTTGCTACAGAAACATTTATGACTCAATTCTCTAACCATTCTGCTGTAGGATATATTTTATATCCGCCCGAATAGCGACCACCGTACACATGGTGTAAAAACCTAACATAGTGGCCCACGTGTGTTGCTTTCCGGGATCAGCCTGTGTATATCCGTCTCCAACAGGCCGGTATAATTATAGCGACTGCCGAGGTGTAATCATCTCTCGTCAATCGACATTCTCTGAAGGACATTGTAGGCAGTGTAACTACTGGATATAATGACACTTAACATCTCATGTCTCAGGATGGCGAGCGCGGTGGAATACCAAACAATACTTGGTAATTCAAGGTGTTGGATGGTGTTTCTGCTCTTTATGGGCGGTCGTATCGCTTACCATCAGTCGAAAGGGAAGCTCGTCTCGTCAATCAAAGCCATAAAAAAAATGTGCACATTGAAAAGTAACAAAGAGAAATGTTACAAAAGACTATATAATATTTTAATAACAATGACGAAATAATTCAACTCAGACACATAAAATACGACATAAACCTCGTGACATGGTTAACTTTACGATATAATACCAATTTTATACCACTCTAAAATCGAATAAAGATGTATTAATTATATTTTTATTGAGTGACCGACGACAAAATGGCGTCGTAAAAATTTAAACGCGCCGCCTTCTTGACCGCCTTATGGAATTGTAATAAAGAATACAATGTCTGGATTTAACTTATAATTTTATCTTATTAATATAAAGACGGCAAAGCGGCGATAGCCTAGTTGGATGTGGAACTGAGTGCCGAGCGAATGTCCGCAGGTTCAAGTCCCAAGGACACTTGGACTTTTCTAAAATTATGTGTGTAATCTTTGTGAATTATCGCTTGCTTTAACGGTGAAGGAAAACATCGTGAGGAAACCAAAGTAACCGATGAACGTATTTGGATTAAATTTGGCACACGGATAGACCATATCCTAAACCATACCATTCATCACTACATATAAAAAACAAAGTCCCTATTTCTGTCTGTATGTTAACGAATTTCTCAAAATCTACTGAGCGGATTTTTATTAAATTTGGTATGAAGATCGTTTAAGACCCTGGAAAGGTTATAGGCCACTTTCTATCCCGGTAAAATATATAGCGGGAGTTTTATCCCAGAAAACTTCATGCGGGCCAAGCCGCGAGCAAAAGCTAGTATTTTATAATATAGTATGCTTAGAAATATTTTAAGTTTTAGATTTTGAAGTAAAAATTATATGATTAAGATTTATAGCGGGGAAGCTTTTAACGCGTACGGAGCCACGAGCATCTTATAAATACGAATTTGTTTTTATTGAGACACGAAGTTAATAAAAAATTAAGTTACGTAACTAGCACCTGTAACAATAAGCAGATAGGTAGAGGTGTAATATAGACATAAGGATTGCCAAGAGTATTTTAAACTTTTCAAATAACTTAACATCAGGTCTAATAAAGCCGTGAGCAAATAGACAAAGCTGAAAACACATTAGTTGAATACGCTCTAATTAGTATGCAATCTAATTTTCCACCGTACAACTTAACCCACGTTCAACACATTTGGCAAACAGAAAGTTTGGGTGTTTCATGAAACCGTCTAGTAAGGTGCGTTGGGGTAAAATCGGACGCTTTTTCGACGTGTTAAACAGTGTTCTCAAAATATTTTTTTACAAGAATTCTATAGAAGTTATCATAATGAATTATTAACTTAGCTATATGTTATTAAATATACTAAATGGTATATATTTTTTAAATTTCTTAAATATAACAGTTAATGTTTTATAAGGCTTTGAAAAAATACCATACTTTTAGAAATGTGTGAGAAAGATGGGACCTTCACAGGTATAGTTCGGACTACTCTCTAAAACCGTATATGTTAAAGGGATTCTAAAATCCATAAAAAGAGTATATTCTGATCTAGATAGTCATTTATAAACATTCAAAAAATTTAATAAATTTCGTAAGATATTTTTAGAAGCGAACTTTGTTTTTTTAATAGTTCTAGGCATACGATCTTACCCCTCACGATTGACACTGTAGATATTTTTAAAAATATTCGAAGAAATAGTACATATACGTGGAAATAAATAACAAATAAACAAAATTGATCATTCCCATGAGCTATAAAAAAATACATAATTACTGAGTTCAGACGTTTTCGTG
The DNA here is from genome assembly GCF_014839805.1 of Manduca sexta. NCBI lineage: Eukaryota > Metazoa > Arthropoda > Insecta > Lepidoptera > Sphingidae > Manduca > Manduca sexta. The sequence continues at coordinate 5,518,557 of NC_051116.1, read as the reverse complement.
TGTAAATTTTGACACAAACTTGCAATATTTTACAAGTGCTAGATCGAACGATTTTTATCCGTTCTTTAACGACAAATAATTGTATGCGTGAAGATCGGATCTCAGGGAATATAGGTGTTTCGACAAATTTGAATAAACAAGTCACAAGATTTATTTCCATTATGATACTATATAACTACAAAAGTAATTGAAAACAGGAAATACTAAATTAAAATTAGGCAAATTCTTGCATGGGGTTAATCCGGATCTGCCAGGGAACGACGAAATGCCGATATTCTGTTTGTTAGCACCGTAAACATTATTTATTTGACGGAATCATTCATGTGAACTAGTGGAACGTAGGGAATAAGATGGGGCCACAGGTAGTGTTGTCTAAGAACAAAAATTATAACACAATTGCAAGTTATTTCATTTATACGATGTTACACCTCCTACGATCTTACCCCAACGCGCCTTATTACCTGAAAAATAGTTCAGCCTAATTTCATAATCTTCAGTCACCACTCGTGAATGGGCGTGAGTTGTTGGCACTGTGCCAAAAGTGTTAGGGCTGGCAGAAAGGTTATTTTTTCAAATTGAAATCTACAATTATATCCATAGAAAAAAAACCGCGATAGCCTAATTGAGTGTGGAACAACTGTCGGGACGAATGTCCGCAGGTTCAAATCCCAAGGCCACACTTCTGCCTTTTCTAAGATTATGTGTGTATTCTTTGTGAATTATCGCTTGCTTTAACGGTGAAGAAAAAATTCTCTATAGGAATTTTAAAGTTGTGTGAAGTCAATCCGCATTAGGCCAGCGTGGTGAACTAAGGCCTAATCCCACACAGTAGGAGAGGAGGCCCGTGTCCAGCAGTGGAACAGTATATAATACAGGGCTGATATTATTATGCAGAGAGTTGATTGACGAGAGATGTTTGTTATGTTTAATACAATTGGGTACTGTACTGAGCTCTTGAACATTAAACAACAGAGCGGCCTGCCTCTGTTCGTTCTGACCGTACAGCCGACCACCTAGCTCGATCTAGACGTCCTCCTCCTTACGTCGATATCCTCAATGCTGAGGGTCATGACCTCCTACACGGATCACTTTATTCTGGACTATACTGCACCGATGGTGCCGGTTCTCTGCAACGTGGATTTAATAATAATAATATAATAATATCAGCCCTGTATTATATACTTGCCCACTGCTGAGCACGGGCCTCCTGTACTACTGAGAGGGATTAGACCTTAGTCCACCACGCTGGCCTAGTGCGGATTGGTAGACTTCACACACCTTCGAAATTCCTATAGAGAACTTCTCAGATGTACAGGTTTCCTCACGATGTTTTCCTTCACCGTAAGGTGGATTTATTTATTTATAATTAGGATAACCAGTAGTAGTTACATTATAACTAGCTCCAATAAAAGTAATAATAGGTTTAAATGCACAACATTTTATGGTGTCACAGCATGCATTGACAAAAATTCAAATAACACCAGTATTAATATTAACTATACATAAACCATTAAAGCGTACCTTACAAATAAAAGTAGCAACTACATTAAATTAGTTTAAAGATAAAGAGGATGGCAAACTTATGATATTCAAAATCAATGATCAAATTATAACTATAATAATAAAGATTTTTATAAAATTCGAAAATCTTGCAAAATGACTTTACACCCCCTTTTTTTTTTTTTTTGTTTTCGCGGAGAAAGTGTCTCATGACTACCGCTCAGCCTTCGTGGGGGGCGACTGAGCGGTTATGTTGGGGTCACCGTGCCTTACGACCCGGCATTGCGCCGCCTGGATTTGATGTCGACCTTCAGGCGACCGCCGGGCCGAGTCCCTAACCTATATACAACGCACGGCATACCAACTAAAACTCCGCGGTGGCCCTCTTCGGCGCATTAGGGACGACTGCGAGCTTCCTCTGACGGAAATGTCTAAGTCTGCTTCCACAGCCGCCCCTGCGACTTTACACCCCCTGATCTCTCAACAATGTCGCAACAACTTTTTTGAAATACGGCAATGAAGTCGTTGACAGATCAAGGTGTGTAATGTGGATAGCTTCGTACATCTTGCAGTCGAGAGCGGAGCGGACTTGGTCCGACCAGCACATCGGATTTCGCCCTCAGGACCTTTTACCCTGGATCTAGACGTAGGGATGTTATAATAACCCAAGCTGTAAAATAGGTCATTCTCATTATAATTGTGAACAGTGAAGAGGTCGCTATGTAAAGAGGTAAAATGTCTAAAAGGCAGTCGTAATTTATTTATTTATTTTAAGGACAAACAGTGGTAATTACATTAAAACAACTGAACCTTACAAACAACTAACAATATTTTAAATGCATTTTAGTTGCCACGGCATGCATTGATATGTTGGAAAAAACAATTATAAAATATAAAATAAGTAACGTTAACAATCATAATATTAAGGAACAAAATTTTTACTGTACTTAATTTTAATTGCTTATATTAAATAGGAACATACCTTCTATTTTGTAAATTATAAATTAGTTCGATAATACCATCATTCAAAGCCTTCAAAACTTCAGTTTCAAAACATCTTAGTGAACTGTTGAACACGTCTATAGACTGACCAAGAGCATTATACATCCTAATTATACATCCGTAATTGAAAATCTGTTCGACGGGATGATGTTCTCGCTTCCATCATGGGATGGTAGCCTGGTATCTTTTTCAAATAAATACATGTAACTAAATAGGTTTTACCTAAATTTATTAGGAGGTTTCTGCGCCATCTGTTGTTTTTTTATTGTATTAATACATTCGATCAACCAAATATTATATGGAATTAACGTATTAAGATCAAATAGATAGGACAGAAACATTCCTAACAATATTACGTAAACACTATTTCGTTACATACATTTATTTTGAGAAATACTCAGTTACTTTGTTGAGAAGTTTGACTTTTCATAATGCTCAACAAGTCCTACAGATACTATGACCTACATAATCTCTTATGCGAGAATCTCTTTAATAGATATCACTGTAATATCTATTTTTACTGCCAAGCACCATTGTGCAATATTCCGACCAATTTGAAGGAGATTGTAGCTAGTGTAATTACCTACTAAAAGGTGTAATTCAAACTCCACGTAACACAAAATGAACAAAGCTCCTCAAACTACACAGAGCTACTAAAAAGTAGTTAAAAAGTTTGTCTACAGAACCCTATTAATTATACAGACTCGCTCATGCCCGCTTTTTGTATAGCTAATTGTAAAAAGGCGGCCAGTTTTATTTCATACTTTGTATTTTGCTAGTTTTTAATTTTTCATTCCACAAAGAGATGTTAAAATTACGGCACAGCCCTGGCTGTTGCATTGTTTCCTTCGTCCAATAACGCTACGCAAATTGGAACGTTTTAAAAACAACCTACTACGGATTAAAAGGCCTACATTCGGAGCTCTAAAAGTTATATCGAAAATTATTAATCATTTTACTTTTATGTTAACTGGTAGGTTTTTAAAGATTACAACGGTTTCGACTTTAACATGTTTGCAATAGTTTTTCCTACAAAGGTAGTATAAATTAAGTTTATCTGTTGGGGTTCTATACTATTATATAAAGCTGAAGAGTTTGTTTGTTTGAACGCGCTAATCTCAGGAAATACTGGGTCGAGTAGAAGTCTTTAGTATCGGATAGCCCATTTATCGAGAAGAACTATAGATATAGAGATAGTTTGAGACCCTGGGAAAGACATAAGCTACATTCTATACCGGGAAATTTGTAGCAGAATTATATCCCGCAAAACTTTTACCCGAGAAAAAATCTCACATGGGCGGAGTCGGAAGCGAAAGCAGGTTAATATAATTAGCATATCTGGTAGGCTTGTACGTTTTGTAAATGCATTCAGCGAGTAATTCATAATTCTCACTATTAGTCTTTTGGGTCGTTTAAAAAAATCATTTTATTAACCCCAATACTGCCACGGAGGCACTCAAAAATCTGCCAGTCCACAACTTCTAGATCAAGAAAGCGATTAATAGGTCGGCTACCTATAAATATAAATTGGCATTATGCCATGACAATAGTCTTATAATGACCAGCTGTCCATTCAGGGGCATACTTAGTCCTATAACTTATCAAATTGAGACAAAGCTGGAATGGGACGGATTTCCAGATAATAGCTGAAACTGGCAATTACTTCAACTTGGGCAACTGTCAGCGTCATTGAAGTGTATGCTTCACAACAAAATAATAACGTCTGCGCTACGCCTTATGTAGCACAAGACAAAAACCTTATGCTAAAAAGAGTTTGAATAAACAGTATGTTACAATCACAAAACTATAATTCGGAAGAGACTAATATATAAACAAAATCTAAAAATATGCAGATCAGATGTTTATAACAAAAAATCTTACATTTAAACACGTGACAATATCATTAACTGTACTTACGACTATTTAACTAATAACTGAGTTATTTCAACATATATTAATGATTACAGCTCCGCTCCTATTGGTCATAGCGTGATGATATATAGCCTATAGCCTTCCACGAACAAAGGGCTATCTAACACTAAAAGAATTTTTCAGTTCGAACCAGTAGTTCCTGAGATTAGCGCGTTCAAACAAACAAACAAACTCTTCAGCTTTATATAATAGTATGGATTAGCGTGACAGATCTGTTAATAAAAAATATAATAAACTAACCCACGGCATTAATAGCTCCCATATTTCAAAACTATACAGCCGTGGTATGTCAAATAATAAAGACATCTTATTTAATATCCAATAAATAAAAAATCTAAATATAGACGGAAACCACGATTAAATCTAATTTAATCTAAATTAGCCCGTCCATAAGTCGTGGCAATAAAAATAATGACAGAATTACGACCTCATTTCACGAAACTGCTTCATGCCTCCATAGACAATTAAAAATAAATTAACGTTGTGGCGGGAAAGTTGACGTTCCGAATGTAAAATGGCGCCATTATTGCTTTATTACGTTTCGCATTTTAATTTGCAATTTTATCGCCGCTTTCCTCCTACTTTGAAGTTTAAACTTATAACTTGTTTGTTCAAAAGATAATATCTTGATAAAACATTAATTGTCCCAAACTTTTCAAATTTCGAATTTGGTATACTTTAATAATAAAAATGTAAAGGCATTACAGTATACAGCCAGACATATGGCTGATACGCAGACAAAAAAGTTTGTAATTTGTAATATTAAATAACCGAAGAACCGATAAAAATATGCTAATGATAATTTTTAACGAGCCCAATATGCGATTCAGGATCAATATGCAAATACACGAAATATTAAGTTGTTAAATTGTACCTCCAAGGATACAAAAAGTCTAAATAACATATTGGCAATAACAAGTGCAGATTTATGTTCGGTAGTTTGTGAAGTCGTTTTCTTTTTTATGGGCGTTTTTGAGATATGGATGGCGTTATGCAATATTGTGCTCGTATAAATTAGTGTGAGTGACTCATGCATACTTGACACTTTATAAAATGTTTCAAGACAGTATTCTATATATATAATAATTTCACATAACAGGTATATGAGGTATATAGGAAATTTAGCTCATAGATGGACTATGCAACAAATATAGCTTAACTAGCAATTTTAATTAGGCACCGACTCCAAAATTGGTATCCAATATATACCTGTTATGTGAAATTATTTTTTGGTTTTGAGTGGTTTTTGAAGGCGGTTTAATTTTTTGTTAAAATTATTTTTATTTTTTGATTTTTTGTGTTAGTAAAAAATAGACCTTCTCGATGGCGTGTTTCACTCACGATACGACTATCGCGCTCAGGAGTTACACCTCTGAGTACCCCTGAAAAGGGGAAAAGGTGTGATGCTATATATATGTATGTATGTAAGAAGTAGAGTCCACTAAACCCAACGCAAAAACACAACTGATATGTTTCACACACAGTACGACTATCGCGCTGAAATGTTACGCCTCTGCCCACCCCTGACACTCGGAAAAGATGTTATGCTATATGTATAAGTATATGAGAAGTACATTCAACCAAACTCAATGCAAAAAAATAACTAAAAACGTCATAGGAAATAAAATTCGCGATTTCATTTTCTAGGACGACATAATTATTCTAGTTTTTTTTAGTTTTAAAACCAAACTACTGAAGCGATGTTGAAAAAAAAAATATGGAACCAATCTGGAGAGAAATTCTTTCGAATAAAACAAGAATTTTCCAAATCGGTTCATAAATGAGCGAGTTCTAAGGTAACAAACATACAAAAGAAAAAAAATCATTCCCGTCGAATTGATAACCTCCTCCTTTTTTGAAGTCGGTTAAAAATGAATCCCTATTTCCCTTGGTCACGCCATCACGCGTGAACGGCTGGACAGATTTCACTATTTTTTTTTTCCGTTTGTTATTGTCAGGAGACTGATCTTATGAAAGAAAAAAATCAAAAAATTGCGCGGAAAATTAGAAAATTTAAGAAAACTTAACGAAAATATTAATTTTATATAACTGTAAATTGTTTGAAGTAACTCAGCGATTGACAGAATGCGCGCTGCAAATTCATAATTAAGACGGGACAACGTCTGTCGGGTTAGTAAGTTATAAAATTTTAAAGCATTCAGAACAGCCATTGTACAATTCCATAAGAAACCAGGTTCACAACGTTTATTGTCAAAATCTCGAGAACCTCGCTTGATCAATGAACTAAGAAAGTTAGTAGGACAACCTTGTTTTTACTTATTACCTTTAGTGGCCATCAAGTTATTCAATCATCTATATACATATGTGGGAAGATAAAAGAGGGAATTGTCAATGATAGATGAAGTGTGGGAACGGCGCACAAAAGACGTTTGGCTGGAAAATTAATAAAGAAGCCATTTACTTGAAAAGGACATTTTTATTTTGAACTAATCTCACATTCTAATTATTTTATATTTTGTTAATTCCACCAACGGTCTTTGCATTACATTATATCATATTATAACTTAATATTGTGCTAAACTGATAATAAACTAAACACAGATCCACACGTAAAAATCTGTTCTCGGAATAAAATATAACAGAGCAGTCGATATTGCTTTTTTTAATTATTATTTCATAGAGACTTCGCTAAAATAGACAAACATACTGCAGGCTAATAATATTAGAAGAGATAGACGCTTAATAGCTAACCAAATACAAATTACATACCATCGCTTTTTTCGAACTATTTCAAACATAGACCAATCACAACAGTTTTATTTGACATGCTTACAAATGAGTTATTTTAATTGGTTCATTCTAGATATGGGATTGAAGATTGAGATTGGGATCGCTTATTGAAAACATCATCATCAGCCACATAAAGTCCACTGCTGAACACAGGCCCCAAAGATTTCTACACGGACCTGTCGAAAGTGGCCTGCATCCAACGTGTTCCTGCTACCTTTACCAAGTCTTCTATCCACCTTATCCTACATCCACACAGTCATAATTACCTGTCAAAAATACCATCCTTGAATTTATTTTTATCTATACTGGAGACCAGAAAATAAAAGAAAAATGCCATCCTTAGACATGTTTTTACCTACACTGAAAACCAGAAAAAAAATCGTGGCAAAATAAAACCTTGCGGCTATACAGCATAAAGCCGTCCATATTACCATACTAATAACAAAATGATCACCTGTCGAATATCAGCTGCACCACTGTATTTTGCACAAGGCGTTAAGAGTGAACGTCCATATAAAATTTGCATGAAGATAAATTTCTTTGTAATGTCAATTGGGTAATGATAGGGAATGAAGTAAAAAAAAATGTTTTTTTTATTGAAATTAAACTAATTTTCCGGATTCTATCGCGGTTTTTTGTTTTGGGTACTCCATTCCCCCCCGTGACCATGAAGGCTGCAAAGTCTTCGAAACGTCGGGAGAAAAATAAAAAACAAAAAACCGCGATAGAATCCGGAAAATTAGTTTAATTTCAATGTCTAACATTCGCGTAAACATAAGAAATCATTATGTTTTTTTTATATTTTTTTATTCAAATGATTCGAATTGGTATATTTAATTATCAAAATGGGTGTAAAATTAGTGTCTCACAAAGGGGGGGGGGGGAGGGGTCCGCTATTTGATACCTAATTCGTCCCTCCCAGTATGGTTTGGTTAGGTTTTGATTAAAATATTTGTTTCACTCAAAAAGCCATAGCCTAGTTAGGGTGGAACTGTCAAGACGAATGTCCGCAGGTTCAAAACCCAAAAGCACCTATGACTTTTCTAAACATCGCTATATGTGTACTACGTACTAGATCTGGCGTTCCGTACACATATTGTGTTCGATTCAACTGTACTGCAATCCGTACAATTGACTTTAGTATGGCTTTAACATTAACAGCATGTGTGTATGGAGTGGCGCTCATAATATAAGAACTCGAGTCTAAGTGTAAACCTGGATGTGAATAAAAAATATTAGTCAAATAAGTAAAATTATTTGTTGTTCAAGTGAATAAATAGGTTATAACAGTGACGTTTTGGTTGCCATTTTAGTTCAGATTTTGAACAAATAGTTTATATGGACGTTCGTGTCTATAGAATATATGTACGTCAATATTTCTAAAGTTATATATATATGAAGTTTATTATATGATACTAACATACAGAAATACTTGCAGCACTGAAAGCTTTCTGCTAAATGGAAATAACGGACTGGCATCGAGCATTTGCTAGTTAAAAATATATTATTGATTAAAAACAAACTTTGCAGGTCTACGAAACTCAGAATGCAACTCCAAATTTTATGTTTATTCTACAGAATCTAGATTTGAAAAAATATTGCAAAAAGACATTAAATACGAGCGAGATTTGACACATGCTGTTTTTTTCAATGTACAGTAAGCAGCAAAAATTGCTGAACAAATTCAAATCATCTATACATTTTAGTATTAACTGAAAATTAGAAAGAAAGAAATATTTTATTTGGTTTTAGTAACGTGACATAAAAATAAAACAAACAACAAATACCTAATGAAAAAAGAACGATATTAAAACTACAAAAAACAACAGAAATAAAAAAATTAAACCAAAAAAAAAAACAAAATGGTTAGCTCAACTTAATACTACAGCGTGAACTGAAGCATTGATTTTCAACAGAGTCCAATACAGATTCCGTCTCAATAAATAACAATTACACACGTTTTAAGTTTCTACATCTACCAATATTATAAAGGAAAATATTTATTTGCAACGGCGAGACGAGAAAACGTCTGATAGCACTTAAGGTTCATAATTGCCCATCACCACTCCGCCGCGACCGTGGGCTTAGCGGCGAGCGGTGGGCGAAAAAAACAATTTCCTTACACTTGGAATATACAAAGTCCGTTTTTCCTCATTTTTTGTTAAAAAAACACTTTTTTTTATCGTAATCATATTAAAGTTACAACGACCCTAACTATACCTGATACTTAGATTTGAAATAATAAGCAAAAAAAATCTATGAATTGTTTTTTTTTTGTTTTTCTATCTGTTTTTTTTTTCATAATACCTGATACTTAGATTTGAAATAATTAGCAAAAAAAATCTTTGAATTCTTTCTTTTCGTTTTTCTCTCTTTTTTTTTGTCTAACGTACCGTTTCCGCCCCGCTCGCCGCTAGGTCCACTGTTGTGGTCAAGCCCTTAGCAAACACTACCTAAACCTTTTAATTATTGTAACTCTGCATAGTTTAGAACTGCGCTCTGAATTTACGTATTTGAACATTTTTAAACTATGATATTATATACAAGCATTCTCTACCAGTCACCCTTCTATGCAGAAATGAGACTATGTGAGTGTAAATAAGACAGTACATCATAACTCTCAAAATGCTCAGAAATTACCCTGGAACTGTTGCTTGTCAACAATAATAAGTAAAATGATACTAGCCTGTCAGGGTCTCGTAAGACCTAGACTTAAATATACGTTTGATGTTATATTTAGTTGGGGCGAACTCGGCAACCGCCTAGGGCCTTGCGCTTTTAAGAGTTACATATAAAGAAAATAACCTTCCTTCGGCAATTCACAGAATACCTCGCAAATATCTGTCGCCCATATATATAATATCAGCCCTGTATTAAGTATATACTGTCACACTGCTAGGCACAGGCCTCCTCTACTACTGAGAGGGATTAGGCCTTAGTCCACCACGCTGGCTTAGTGCGGATTGGTAGACTTCACACACCTTCAAAATCCCTATAGAGTACTTCTCAGGTGTGCAGGTTTCCTCACGATGTTTTCCTTTACCGTTAAAATAAACTCTAAATCACATAGAGTATACATTTTTTTGTTAAATCCAAATGTGCTCATGGCAAACCATTATTCAAAGTTAGTTATATTATAACTATTGCTCATTCTCAGACGCACATTTGTGCATATTTATTGAATGTCGAAAATTCAAACATAGCACGAGGGCCTAGTTTATTTTATAAATTAAAAGGCATCAGCGTCAGCAATTATTGAATGCACTTTGCAGGTATACAGAATTGAATAACAATGATTTTTTATATTTATTTACTAACGGGATTTTCATTTTGTATTTGTTCACACTATATTCTTGTGCATGTGGTTTTCGGAATAAAAGTAAGTGATTTTATTAATCAACCTAAAAAACAGAAATGCGTAGAAAACGTAGATTTGCATTAACATTTTAAACTAGATTGTCTCGGTGATATAGTTGTATTATGATACGACTGTAGTGCTCAGGTCTAGAGTTTGATTCCGGGTCGGGCAGTAATATTGGGTTTTTCTACTCAGTATCAAGCTGAGTTTGGAATTTGTGTCCGAAGTGGAGTTGGGCTCGCCACTATCACATCATGGGACGGAATAAAAACGGCGAAAAGTGGATGCACTAGTCGCTCCTCTGCCTACCCCTTCGGGAATAAAAAGCATGTGTAATAACATATTATGGTCAACCGTGTTCTTAAATAATACGTCCTATTATAACCCCATTATCAGGATGAGTAGATTATATTATAATGAACTCTATGTTAAACATGGTACCATTGGCATAATGAACAGCAGGCTGGACCTGTTTTTAAATAGTATTCGAAAATTAAGTAGTTTATAGGTAGTACAATTTAGTTTCCATACAATTTATGTTTATATAACTCAATGAAGTATAAGCAGATGTTTACATTGTTGATTGTTTATTGTTTTTTGTAGAGTCGTTTCCGTGGTATAATTTCAATTAGGGCATAGGTTTAAGGAATACAATCTAGTCTTAATGTAATTTAGTGCTTAAGTATTCTTTATAATGATTGTGTTCTGTGTAATGCCTTTTTTAAATAATAAAAAAAACACCATCTGTAAAAATGGAGATTTGGATAAAATCATTAATTTTTTAGTCATATAGATGTTTTCGCTCCTTCCCATCTCTTGATATCCATTTCTTAATTTTAGAGGACATTTCATACAAGTTATAATGTGGGTGGAATTATTTATTCAGACTCTTAAGTTACAGAATACGTAACAATACAAAAATACAGTCCAATTCTGCAAAAATAAAGCTTTCAGGAAAATTGGCAACTGTTTTCAGGCGCGTGTGTGCAACTATGTTAATTTTAGGCAAATATGGTTAAAAGTACGAGCGAGCTCACGCGAAAAATTTAATATTAATATCGTTTGTGTATCTGTTCGTTTTGGTTTTTATTTTTTTTTTTGGATGGCGAAGGGACTTCACTGTACTTGATGGTAAGTGAAGAGATACCCAGAAATATATTGACTCATCATCATCATAACCATCAGCCTATATCTTTGTCCACTGCTGGACATAGGCCTCCTCCAAAATGCGCCATTTTACCCTGTCTTCCTGTCGCATCCAGTTCTTACCAGCGACCTTTGGCAGATCGTCACTCCACCTAGCTGGAAGGCGTCCTACACTACGTTTATATATTGACAAGAGGTAAACATCCACGAACGGTCGGCACAGTTATGACGATATATTTCTATATTCGGCAGTGATCTCTCTCTGGCATGTCGGATTGTCTCACCGGACTATGAGAGTGAAAGAACAGAGAGTGCTTGTGTATTGCGCAAACACTTGCACAATATTTCTCTATTCGTAATCGTGATCTCTTCGGTCATGTTTGACTGCCGTTTCATCAGACTATGAAAGTGAATGAACAGAGAGTGCTTATATTGCGCACATACTTGTACAATATTTCTCTATTCGTAATCGTGATCTCTTCGATCATGTTTGAATGCCGTTTCATCAGACTATGAGAGTGAAGGAACAGAGAGTGATTGTGTATTGTACACACTTGTGCACTATAATATCTCCTGGTTGATCTCCGTTGAGATTGGCCGCCGCGGCCATATTTTGCTAGGAGGGATTCATTCATTTATATTCAGCAGTAGATATTACGAATTATAAAAAGGACCGTTCAAGTATTACGTAACGCAATTTGGGGGGAGGGGGGTCTTGTAAAAACGTTACGATGCGTTACAGGGGCGGGAGGGGGGTTCGTGCAAATAGTTATAACATAGGTGTCTTTATTTTAAAACAATAACAAAGGTATTTTAGCGAATTTTCGGTACTTTGCGTAACATATTTGTGAGTATTAGAAAAATGACACTTTAGAGTTACATAACTTTTGGAGGGGGGCGGGGGTACAGGAAAACGTTACGGCGCGTTAGATGGGGGGGGGGGGTGCTCAAAAGTCGCGTTATACTTGAACGGCCCCAAAGACTGGTGGTCTATGGTATCCTGGATGGGTACACCAATGTCTTCGTCTACTACCAAGCAGCAGTGAGCATGCACTGTTGTGTTCCAGTTTGAACATTATAGCATAATTGCTGGTGGTAGGATATATTTTATATCCGCCCGGATAGCGACCACCGTACAAGGTGTTAAAACCCGCCATAGTGGGCCACGTTAGTGTCGCGTTCCGGAATCAGCCTGTGTATATCCAGTTCCAACAGGCCGGCATAATTGTGTCGACTGACGAGGGGTAATCATCTCTCATCGACATTCTATAGGACCCCACTTTACTTACACGTAAGTGAGTCGCGTTCTTTGATCAGCCTGTGTTCCGGTTCCAACAGGCCGGCATAATTGTGTCGACTGTCGAGGGGTAATCATCTCTCATCGATATTCGATAGGCCCCAGTCCACTTACCATTAAACGCAGTGAAGTCACTTTGCCGTACCTTTATAGAAAATACTGGGCATTGTGAGACTTCTTGTCTCAGAGTAACGAGGGCAGATGCCATACCATGCTTGGTAATTTAGTCTAAATGGCTAGCTCGTTCACGCAAACTTGATCCTTATTCATTTAGGAATAAAGGTCATACGTAAATGCTTATTACTATGCCATGCTAGAATAAAATACAGTTTCTACTAGATTAGAAACTATTTATGACTATAAATTGTACTTAAATCTGTAATCAAAGCTCTGATCTACTTAAAGACCACACAAGTCTAGTAATTAACGAAAGTCTAGTACTAAGCACTAAGTATGTACTTTGCATTCCACTCAAACCGGCCAATTTTAATATAAAGATCGTTTATGAGATAGACATCGTCTTATTATCTCGTGTGGGCTCTTATCTCGCGCTGCGGTGGATGTGTGAAATATGTCATTCGGAAATGTTACTAAAATTCTAAAAATAGTCATTTTTAGACTCAAAATTGGATAGTACATTTAAGTTGATTTAAAATATTCTTAGTTATGCAATTCTAAAAATAGTCATTTTTAGACTCAAAAGTTGATAGTACAGTAAAATTAATTTAATATATCGGTAGTTATATGTGTGATCTTAAGTGTTTTTAAGAAATAAAGTAATATAACCTATACTTTTGCTCTACTATTGTTACTTGATGAGGGTTCCCATTGTTGGCACAATGTCATATATATATTTTTATAGCATCCTTAAATATATAATCCTGTTATTTTTTGTTTTGTTCCAACAATAAAAACCTTTTTTTCTTTTCTTTCTTACTTATACTATACTTACTTACTTATTTACTATACTTACAAAATATACTTACCTACTAAATACTATCACCTAAATGACCTCCACATATTACCACACTTACTCTCACTCAAGTTTTTAGTCTCCGAGAGACAGAGAAAGGCGTCCCGATGCACCAACTTTCCACCGTGCGTATTTAGTCCTGTGATGTGATAAGCCTATCGCCATATCACAAATTCCAAACTCCACTGATACTGAGTATAATAATAATAATAATAATATCAGCCCTGTATTATATACTTGCCCACTGCTGAGCACGGGCCTCCTCTACTACTGAGAGGGATTAGGCCTTAGTCCACCACGCTGGCCTAGTGCGGATTGGTAGACTTCACACACCTTCGAAATTCCTATAAAGAACTTCTCGGATGTGCAGGTTTCCTCACGATGTTTCCTTCACCGTTAAAGCGAACGATAAATTCACAAAGAATACACACATGATTTTTTAGAAAAGTCAGAGGTGTGTGCCCTTGGGATTTGAACCTGTGGATATTCGTCTTGGCAGACCGCTCCACACCCAACTAGGCTATCGCCGCTATACTGATACTGAGTACAACCCTATATCACTTTGACTCTGGAATCGAACCCTAGACCTCAGCACTGCAGTTGAACTACGTCACCAACGCAGTCACATATTAAAAACCACATTATAGCAACACGAAACGGCGGTCGCGGTGACCGCTCCAAACACTACAATAAATAAGATATTTTCAATTTCGCGCGTCCGGTACAGTTTGTATTAGCCCAATTTGGCGGCATGACCGCAACACGCCACTCCGCCTGGGGGCTACAACTAATGAATATTTGCCATAATACGCTTGTATTATGAAGGAAACTCTATATTAACATTCGTAAAATTATTGGGTTTTCTTGTTTGAAGTCTGAACAATATTTGGTTTGTTGACAAATTGATGAGTGACGCCTGTGTTTATGGAAATTGCCTCTAGTTCTAATTGTTCATGGTACAAGTACGACTACCGCGCTGAGGTCCTGGGGTCGAATCCCGGGTCGGGCCAATATAATTGTGACTGGTTTTTCCATCTTAAAAAAAATACTCAGTCGCAGCTCGGAGTCAGGAAGTTGGCGGTGTGATACCCCCGTACCTCGGAAAGCACGTAAAGCCGTTGGTTACTGCGCCTGATCTCTCCGGTCATGTCGGATTACCGTCTCACCGGACTATGAGAGTGAAGTAACAGAGAGTGCGTTATGTATTGTACGGCCCAACGGAAGATCAGCGCTGGCTTCACTGTCAGCATGTTGCTGAGTTGGTGCCTTTTTTGTGACAAACATAGTTTTAAGTTTTTTTTGTATGTTTCGTTTGTTTGTCTGTTATGTTTATGTAACTTGTGTTTGTTGCAAAATAAATTTCTTTTCTTTCTTTCTTTCTTCTTTCTATTGCGCACACACTTGTGCACTATAATGTCTCCTGCGTGGCTGATCTCCGTTGAGATAGGCCGCTGTGGCCGAAATTCGGCTAGGTGGGATTAATTCACTATAATGGATATAAAACTAGGCTAAATGACTTATTCACGGCTTCTAATACTTGTAAAAAAAAAATATTCATGCGATTATAATCCTTTAAATATTGTAAAACAAAGTCCCCCGTCGCATCTGTTTGAACACGATAAACTCAAAAACGACTGAACGGATTTCGATGAAATTTGGTATGGAGATAGTTTGAAATACAAAGAAGGATATTGGCTACTTTCTATCCCGAAAATGTATACCAGGACTTTTGTCCAGGAAAATCTTGGAGCCGAAACCGCGAGCAAAAGCAATTTTAATATATCCACCTTGTATCTATCTATAAATACTATACAACAAACTCTCCTTTTCTGTCTGTCTGTATATTATCGATTTTCTCAAAATCTACTGGTCGAATTTTTATGCCGATTTTTTTTACTGCCGAAACTGCGAGCATAAGCAATTTTAATATATTCTTATATTTCTATTAAGAATAATTGAATAAACTTAATCCGTCCTTATTCATAAATCCAACGAAGCATTATCCAATACAAAACATGCCTTCCAGCCTTTAGGTTTAAACAGCTTTATTCTCATAAGAAATATAATACTTTTCATTTATAATGAGATACATAGATTTATAACTTAAAGTAAGAATATTAGTCTCTGTTACTCGTCGCGATAATTTGTAATTTAAGTTTATTTGTAAATATTTTTACACTTTCATTGTCTTTAACATTATTCGGTAATTTTAAGTAAGTAAGTTATATATAGGACCCTCGTATAAAATGGCCTTTCCGTCCAATAAACCTTGGGAATTAAGGTGCATTCGGCTAAGATCGGATACGGGTTAAGATCGTATAACGAAAATACAACGAAAATATGGTTAAGTAAGTATATTTTAGTTTAAGCTACATAGGTGGCGACGCTGTTTCTACCCAGCCCTATATATCGCAGCTGATGCTACGACCAAAAAAAATGCTCTGTGCAGTCAAATCAAAAAGGTGAGTCCCTTTTCTTAACACTGATCGGGACTACTTGATCTTGTAGATCATTGTAGTATTAGAAGCGTTATTATCGAAGTCCGAACTTACCCTGTGAACATCCGATCTTTACTAAAAGTTTTATATTTATATAGAAATATTATCACCAATTTCTGACCTTTCACAGAGAAAATTTAAAGATGATAGAATAAAATATATAAAATGCCGTTATCACTTAAACATTTTATGAGAAAAAAAATATCCGAGACTCCTCTCTACTCATCGAAACACAGTAGAATGCACCTTACTACAAAAAAAAGAAGCACTTAACCACCTTTATGAACTGAACCGCTTATTTTACATACACAGACATTAAACAGCACCCGAAACATCATAAATAAAGCCTCTGCCGCAGCTTAACGTTAACCACGGCATAAATTATAAAACGAATAAAAAATCATCGCAAATCGAAGATCGCATCTGTCAATTACTGGGTCCAGATTGCGAGAATCAAAAAACAAAGATGGCCGCCGTCCCGCCAAAACGGAGCGTGCAAATGTCAAATGTTTTTTATTCACATGAAATTCATAATTCTTTTCTGTTTTGTTGTCGTGTATTTTGTATCGGTTATTGTAATCTTGATATTGGATATCGGAGAAATAATAAAGAGCGTCTTTGCCCTACGTATGTTTTGAATGAAATAATCTTATTTTACTAATATTATAAATTCGAAAGTTTGCGAAGATGTTTATAAGGATGCGATGAAACGCCCGATATGAGCATAGGCTCGCCCTTATCACATCATGGAATGGAATACAGAAAGTTAGTGCACTAGTTGCACCTCAGCCTACGCCTTTGGAGATAAAAAAGGTATGAGTGTGTGATTGTAGCCAACTCACGATGTTGTTTACATTAGTAAATTCTTCTTAAGTAACAACTTACATACATAATCCCCACTTAAAAGAAATCCGACGAGACATTACCAAGTCTAGGCATACTTTATATCAAAGATAAGGCAAAGAAAATATTTTTTACAGCCACGCAAAGAGGCAAAGGTTGTCATTGAATTTAAATGGCAGACAGTCATAATCAAAACACTGAAACTCACAAAGAACTTTAATATTTAAATAATAAATACAAAATATATTTTAATAATACAAAACTGAGTAAACCAAAATTAAATGTAACGCGTTATTAAAACTTCTATCGACATTACAAGATCTCTCAAAGACGGCATTTTCTTAAATATTCAGCTTAAAATGAATACAAAAATATTTTCAGTGTATTATAACTCTTTATCATTATCGGGTTAGTTTGTAATCCGATCTTAACCGGCGATAGTATAGTTGGGAGTTGAACGGACTGCCGAGACGAACGCACACAAATTCCAAACCCAAGGGCACGCATCACTGACTTTTCTAAATTTATGTGTGTATTTTGTATAAATGATTGCTTACTTTAACGGTGAAGGAAAACATCGTGAGGAAACCTGCATATCTGAGATGTTTTTTATAAGAATTTTGAGGGTGTGTGAAGTCTACTAATCCGCACTAGGCCAGCGTGGTGGACTAAGGCCTAATCCCATTCAATAGTAGAGGATGCCCATGCCCAGTAGTGGGACAATATATTATAATACATATGATTATGACCACTTTCTCAAGGTTTGATAGGGGAATAATTCATTTCTCTAATTAATCACTATAATGCATTATTTGCCGTTCTTTACCAGGTCAAAAGTACCCTGAACCGGCAGAAATGCATGAAAAGACTGATGAAGTTGAAAGAAGCGAAAGTATGTCCGAATCGTGCAGAGGCAATCCATACTCTCTGACTACCTCTGTCGTATAGAGGCGTGATACTATGTATGTATTTACAATCACATACAAGCCCTCCCCGAGGCAAAGTTGAACCAACGCAAGTTCAGCTCAATGTAGTTCCAAACATTCATAAGGATAACTAACATTCTAGTTAGACGTCTTCTGAGTTCTCAGTATCGGTTTTTGTTGGTATCACTACTTTTGTAAGAGTATATTTAGAGCACACAACGCCGGAACAGTTCCCAACTCTCGTATATAAAGGAGGTTACATACTTCGAGAAAATATTTATACGACTTAAAAATAGCAGTTGATACTGATTGTAATACATTGGAAATTATAATGGCAGAATTCTGAACTGCTTTGGTGGCGTCGTTGCATTATGGTGGGACTAGCGGTGAGGTCTCGTGTTCGAATGCCGGGCAAAGTGATTGTTCCGTATCCCTGCGCATGACAAATTGTTGGCTAGGCGTTGCTAAGCAATATATAAACAGTGTGCAAATATCATGAGTGATTTCATTGCCTTTTCTCTTATTTCTTGCTAATATAAGTATATAAGTATAACAGTGGTACTGGGCTTTTCTACTCAGTATCAGCCCTGAATCTGGGAATATGCCCGGGAAAGGACACTTTGACCCCTATTACAAATATTCCTGGAGAAATGTGGGTGTGTTACACCTCTGCTTACCTCTGATGAGGGAAAAGGCGTAATGTTATGTATATGTAGGGTATGTATGAATTTTAAACAATTGTGGCTTTTGGAGAAAGAAGTCATTTTTTATTGACTTACCCCCTTATTCATAAACGTTTTTTATCTAACGACCGAGTAAGGCTGTGATAACAAGTCTGTTTCTCAGTGCTGACGGCATGGCAGTCTTCGCAGTGCATAGACGTAGGGCCGTTGTGATTGGCTAATATTGAAATACAACAATAATAACCAATCACAACGACCCTATGTCTATTTCTCAGTGCCGTTGGGCACTGAGAAACAGGCTTGTTATCACATCTTTAGTCTGTCCTTAGATAAAAAACGTTTATGAATAAGGTGGTTAGTAGATAAACGAGCAAACGGCCCGCCTGACGGTAAGCTACACCGTCAAGAGACTTAAGCACTGCCAGAGGTACAGCCAAGCCTTTGTCTACCTTAAGCGGAGCATTCTTTTAAAGCCTCGTTTAAATAACAGGTCATAGCACTCGAGGAACACTGATGCTGGTAGTTCATTCCACAGTTTTGCATATGTATACTTCTCGCTCTATGTACACTCTCGCATGTGAAAGCCCGCCTGGGTAGGTACCACCGCAATGTCTACTTCCGCCGCCAAGCACCACGGTGTAGGCTTGAAGGCCATTGTATCCAGTTTAACTACTGGACATAATAAGACTTAACATCCCATGTCTCAGGATGGCGAGCGCAGTGGAATACCAAACAATACTTTGTAACTTTTGTTTGTTGGATGGTGTTTCTTCTGTTTATGGGCGGTCGTATCGCTCACCATCTGGTAAACGGCAAGCCCATCTCGTCATTAAAGCAATAGAAAAACTTCGTTTGCCGTGTCGTGGTCTCCACTCAAGAACTCGTTTTATATTGACATTGATTATAACTAAAAGACCAGCACATACCCTAAAACGTATAAACATTTATTATACCAACACATGAGAACACTCCTTCACCAAATTAGTTCTACTGCAGATTTCTTTAGAACATTCGTAATGGACGGAGTTAACGAGGTCCCTTAGTGAAGATGTTATCAAGATAATGCGTATTTAGGGCACAAATCTTAGGTTAGAACAATGGTATTAACCTAGTAATTTGGGTGAATTTAAGTCTTAACTGGAAAAAATAGGATTTCCCATTTCTTTATTGTATTTTGTAGATATACAGGGTCATTTTGACATTGCGTTACTAAATGAAACCATATACTTATCTACTTAGAAATAACACTTTACAATAACTTACTTGAGTCGTTGATGTAAAATAAAGAAATGTAAGTTTCGAACAAAATAAATATTAAAAAAAAGTAATTTTAATTTTACGCGCCCTAATACCACTACTACTGCTCTAAGAGAGTTTAGCAACATAATACTTTCAGTCAGAAATATACTCACGCACGCGCCATATTCGCATTAAACTAAAAAATTATCCCAAAATCAGAAAACTAAAACCAGAATTTTTGGTGAAAATATTTGGTTATTAATGGATGATTTTTGGCACCATGTCAGCAAAGGTGAAGACGAGTATGTGGTTTCATTTAGTAATGCAATGTCAAAATGACCGTGTATACTTACTTACGCCTTTTATACCCGACGGGGTAAGCATAGCAGTAACTAATGCACATGTCGCAATGTATATTCTGTTGAATAAATAATTCTTCGTGATGCACAGTCAGACACAAATATAGTTAAACAAATTCGAATTTCAAATCGCTTTAAACTTTCATATCTTTATCAACGATCATTTTCATTGACTAAAATAAACTTCAAAGGGTTTACTTATTTTAGGTAAAGAAAACAAATTGATTATCGTCAATGTGTAAGCACTTTGAAGTTCTGAATGTTCAGCTATTTTTGTGGCTATATTTAAAAGAGGCTAGGACCGGAGAGGTTCAGTGCTGGTAACTGTTTCTCCACGATATACCCTGCTTTTTATCCAAGCTGGCCTAATACGGTATAGGAGACTTTAATTACCTTCGGAATTCGTATTTTCAATCTCTAAGGTCTGAATAATGACTTTCTTAGCTATCAAGGCGAGTAATAATTAATAATAATAATATCAGCCCCGTATTATATACTTGCCCACCGCTGAGCACGGGCCTCCTCTACTACTGAGAGTGACTAGGCTTTAGTCCACCACGCTAATGCAGATTGGTAGACTTCATACACTTTCGTAATTCCTATAGGAAACTTCTCAGTTGTGCAGGTTTCTTCACGATGTTTTCCTTTACCGTTAAAGTGAGCAATAATTCACAACGAATACACACATAACTTTAGAAAAGTCAGAGCTGTGTGCCATTATGTTTTGAACCTGCAGACATTCGTCTCGGCAGTCCGTTCCACAATCAACTAGGCTATCGCCGCTTCAATAATTAGTGACGTTGGAATACATATAGCTCAAAATATTCAAACATGCCTTGTATTTACTCTCTTCATACAAAACAATATAATTTTAAGAGGTCCTGACTCCTTAATCCATGCTCGTTAGACAAAAAATGCAAAAACAAAAGTCCTTTCCTCTGATCCAGTCATATGCCTGTTTTTACAAAGTCGCAAAGCAATTAAGAAAACGCTTAGGGCGCTGACAAGTGAACAAAACTTCGTAACGCCCAAGGATATTGTGGACATCAGGTACGTAATTAGGTGTGTATTTGGGGGCCCTGGACCCTGAGCGATCCTTTTTTCTGATGATTATAATAAGAAACAAATTCGCATCTTTCGTATCCCAAAACATAATTATCTGGCTGCACCCTGATAATCAGTGTTCGAAGCAGTAATGAAAGACATATAAATCATGTATTTTTTCCTCAGGAAGTGCAACTAGGGCGCCTACTTTTCGTCAAATGTATTCCGTCCCATAATGTGACCAAGGGCGAGCCTAGCTCTATATCAGGCACTAATTCTAGATTTCGGGTTGATTCCTAGCAGAAAAACTCAATACCAGTTACGCAATAATCAGTGTAATTAAATTCTATGATTCAAAACCAATAGTCTATACCCAACTGTGAAAAGTCGTTCTGTTTAAAAAATATTCATTAGGAAAACGAATCTTTAAAAATAAAATACGGTATTTAGGTTAAATCATTTGATGTGTCATTCCAATTACAAGGGATTTAAAAAATCAGTATAAAAAAATATTGATTTCTTATGTTTACGCGAATGTTAAAGTCTTCGAAACGTCGGGAGAAAATAAAATACTAACACCGCGATAGAATCCGAAAATTAGTTTAATTTCAATAAAAAAATATTTTTAAAACCTAAAGGACACCCACTGAATACGTCCCTGGCTGCCTTAGGTCATCATATACTGACCCTTCCCGGACGTTGAAGGGAAGGATTTGGAGAAAAAAGAAGGTATTAAGTAAGGCAAAGATGTTTTTGTGTTCCATCCATAGTAGTACGTGGATAAGGACTGCTAGGGCCTAAGGACATGATTGAATTCTTTTTAATACTTATAAACTCTACTCCGTCCTTAGATAAAAAACGTCTATGAATAAGGGGGGTAGATATTTATCGCAGCTCCGCCATCTTGAAAAACTTTCCAGGAAAAAAGGGTAGCCTAAACCACGCAGGAATAATGTAGCTTCCTATGTGTGAAAATTTTTCGAAGTCGGTTAGATAATTCCTGAGATTAGCGCGTCCAAACAAACTCTTCAGCTTTATATTAGTATAGAGGAGAAAGTTTGTGAAGATGCCGAAAAGAAGTGCGACAAGTGGAATTTATTTGTTTGCGCGGTAAATCGCAGCTTTCCTAATGTACGCAGTTTATTATATATATATAGCAGACGAGTTAATGTAATTCAATTCGACTTGGCGTATTTAGTAGCCGCTCAAAATTAAGCAGAAACTACCGAACAGTTTTGATATAAATTAGGCATTGAAATGATTTAGTAAATCTAGTACCCATAAAACGATAGTAAGCCTTTGATAGACCTGTGAATGTTCTGTTTATTATAAAACCGTTTAATAAGAAAAAAATATAGGTAACCTTAATGTCCCATATTCCTTAAACCTTTAGTATCAGTGAAGTAAAATATTTTTTTTAAATTTCCTCTCGGTTTTTTAAATAGTAACTTTCTTCCAACGTTTCGAAGACTTTGCAGCCTTCATGATCACAGGGAGCTGAGGTGCGGGTCGTCCGAAAATTAAAAGAAACCGCGATAAAATCCTAAAAATAGTCAGAATTATAGATAAAATCCGAAATTTAATGTATAACATTCACGTAAGCATAAGAAATCATTTTATTGCTTGACGAGGCGAGCTTGCCGTTCGCCTGATGGTAAGCGATACGACCGCCCATTAATAGTAGAAACACCATCCAAAAACTTGAATTACAAAGTATTGTTTGGTATTCCACTGCGCTCGCCATTTTCAGACACGAGATGTTAAGTCTATTATGTCCAGTAATTACACTGGCTACAATGTCCTTCAAACCGGAACACAACACTGACTACACGCTGTTGCTTGGTGGCAGAATATTGCGGTGGTACCTACCCAGGCGAACTCTCACATATGAGAGACCTACCACCAGTATGCTTTACCATTATCCTTTAGTATAAGGTTTTATGATGCAACACTTTCGTTAACTGTATCAGTTAAACCGTATACTTGAGATTTAGCTGGCATCGCATTAGATTACTTTAAAGATCTCCGAATATGTGGACGCGGTAATTTTATTGTTAGAAATTATACTAACCCCCTTATTCATAGACGTTATTTATCTAAGGACGGACCATTGCTGTGATAACAAGTCTGTTTCTTAGTTCTGACGGCATGGCAGCCTTCGTAGGCGTAGACATAGGGCCTTAGTGATTGGCTAATATTGAGGTACAACTTGAATCTAGTTGGATGTTAGATAAACAAAACTGAACAAACAGCAAGCTGTCGGATAAACAAAGCTGAGAAACAGACTTGTTATCACAGCAATGTTCCGTCCTTAGATAAATAACGTTTATGAATAAGGGGGTAAGTTCAAATATATTTTGGGAAATGTCTGTATGAATATGTAATTTCATGTATGGAATGTAGGTATATTTAAATATTATTATCTTTTTACGCTGCATCTGGCCGCAGCATGGGAAGATTTACTGTGCTATGATAATAGTGGGTTACAGCTGAAGATCAGTGCTGTTTCACAGCGAATGCTAGGCTGGGAACCCACATAATACAACAAATCCGACCTAGGCCTTATATATTGCTAACTGTGTGTATTCTTTTATAGTTTTAATTTTGTTGTTTTTGTGTGTGTGTAGAAAAATAAATGGTAAATATTTATATGTCAAAATATCTTACCTAGTATGTTGTTTATATAAACAAATATAACCTGGTTTATTTTACGATTAATAACTAAACATATTTGGAGGCGTCACAGCAAAGAATAGTAACCTCGCATTATATGTCACTATGAATCATTAAAAACGAATGTTAAATGAAAAACCACCGCATCCATCTTTCTTACTTCCCGAGCCTTAACGTTAATAGTCCATATAAGATTTCCCCAGAACGAGATAAGCCGAAATGGCCCTTAATGTAGGAAGTAATGATAACAATACTTATTTACTGCTACACGCTGCGGATTTTCGGATATTGTTCGGGCGGATATTCGAATACGCGAGCCGTTCCGTTTTATTTTATGAAAAAGGTTACTTTTACGGATATTATACTTCTTCGTGTGGTCTAATGGTTTCTCACGAGCTACTACTATCTTAACGTTTTGTCAAATAGCGGACGGAGCGGAACGGAGACGCGACTCTGGCGGGACTTCGGCGACTTCGGTCTCTCAACTAGAAAAACTTGCTTAATAATACAGTGTTGGTATTATTATACTATATAGAAGAAGCTTCATCAGCTTTCATCAGTTTCGCCTCGGTAGAAAAACATCAGAGCCTCAAACTATCTCTATAAAATATGGCTCGCGGTTTCAACCAATAAAAAAGATTTTCCAGGATTTGGCTTTACATTTTTCGGTGATCCCTCCGTGACCACGAAGGGTGCAAAGTCTTCGAAGTACATACATAGTATCACGCGTCTTTCCCATAGAGGTAGGCAGAGACTATGGATTGCCACTTTGCACGATACTGGCATACTTCTCTCGCTTCCTTCACCTTCATCGATCTTTTCATGCATTCCCGCCGGTTCCGGGTACTTTTGACTTGGTCTTTACTGAGAATGTCTGATATGTGACATTCGAATGTGAACCGCGATAAAATCTGAAAAATAGTTTAATTTCTAACATCAAAACGTCCAAAAATTATCACAAACTTTCGCATTTATATTAGGTACTAAGATAAGAGGTATAATAGTAATGTTTATTTACTAAATAATTAATGACTTATTCCGATACAGACACGAGCAAAAGTTAGTCTAATATAATAATATCAGCCCTGTATTATACACCGTGACTTTATAGTCGTTTTGGAACCGAAAAATTTGAATTCTATATCAATAGTAGAAGTGAAAAAAAATATCAGTTTAATAAAATTAAAACATTTTTTTTAACATTAAAATGAATACTCGTTTCCGAATAATAAATGAGAACTCGTGGTAACGCCACTACAAACACTACGATCGGTCCCATTCATAACTAAGCGGCAAAATATTCTTAAAAAAAATAGGTACAAAGAGACCGCCGCGCCACGTCGCTTCGTCGCCAATCACGTGCACCCCCCTGATGTACCTATACCAGGGCACGGCGAGCGCATACACTCCCGCGCACCCCCGCCCGCCGCGCCGTCCTTCAGTCAGTAATACGACAACACGCGCGCGATTAGACTGTTTTGATTTCGTAGCCATGCGAAAATGAGTCGTCAGTATTCAATATTCAAACGTGGAGTATTTGTCAATGGTTCAGCTATACGCTGTTGCAAAGTAAGTACAATTTGGAAGAGGTTAGGCGGTGGTACTCCCAGCCGGATCATTTGAATGCGCTGCGACTTCACGGGATCGAAACTCCTCAAGTTCAATTCACTCCCACTATCTTGGCTGCACCCCAGCGCCTTTTCCACGGATTATGCAAATACAGTGCCTGCCCACCTCAACAACGAGTTTTGTGACCTATGGATTGGCCGCGGCGGCCCCGTGGCTTGGCCGGCGTGAAGCCCGGAGTGAGCACCCTTTGATTTTGTCTTGTGGTGAAAAATAAAAAGACCCGTGTATTTCCGGGAACACAAAACATGTGACGAGTTACGTAGTGCGATAGTGGACGCCTTTAACCGAGTGAAAAGTGACAAACACTTTGCGAAAGCTTAAATACAATAACTCAAAACGTGAACGTTTGTGTATCGAACGCAGCGGAGAGCATTTCGAGCAGTTGCTTAATGCTTTGTTACAGGGAAGTGTAAATAGGTAATTTGTAAATAAACTGTTTAGGTATGTAAGTTGATTATTTTGTAAATAGCTCCAATTTTTTAAATACGCCCGAAATACTCATAGTTCGCTCGCGCTATTTATTTTTATTACTTACACAATAAATTAAGTAGCTATTTTATTGGAAAGTAATGCTTTCATAAAGTAGGTATTTCCGACGGTCCTAAGCCCGTGTAAAGTATGAAGGAGAAATTGGAGTATCCATTTACTTATTTAATTGTGATTTTGAATAAATTTAATAATGCTTGTTCTTCCAAAGTGAAAATGAAAAAATCAAAAAACAATTGCGTTCGTGCCTCGTATCAACTGATTCAAGATGTGAAATACATACATAGCGTAATGAGTTGTGATGTGATATTATCCCTGATACAATCAATACCATCACCATGATAAAGCATTTAATTTAAAGGTGGTAGTGTAGGTACTAGTTTTTAAATCAAGGAACTCGGGAACCGCGCGCGCGTCTTATCGCTCTTGGTAGGTATCAGCTGACACACTTTGGTAGTGTGCGTCGTTTGTGAATAGATCGTCGCGGCGTTACTATAAAATCATTATCAAACTCGAACGAGTGAAAAATATTATTTGGATTATTTTTTTAATATAGACCGTAGAATTTATTCACTATTTTTTCTTGGTTCTACAAACTGTTCTAAGTAATCACGCTTCGGTTCCAAAACGACTATAAAGTCACGGTGTATACTGACCCACTGTTGGGCACGGGCCTCCTCTACTACTGAGAGGGATAAGGCCTTAGTCCACCACGCTGGCCTAGTGCGGAGTGGTAGACTTCACACACCCTCAAAATTCCTATAGAAAATTTCTCAGGTATGCAGGTTTCCTCACGATGTTTTCCTTCATCGTTTAAAGCAAGCGATAATTCACAAAGAATACACACATAATTTTTAGAAAGTTAGTCTTACTAAGCTCTAAATCGTAGTCGGATAAAGTCTGGAAGCCTCTGAGTCCATCAAATTTTCAAATAGAAGGGTTATCGATCCACAAAACTTTGTCCATTCTCATAATAGGATTGTAGTGGTATCCGTAATGGATTCCTTTTAGAACAAATATAATATTCCATTATCTCAACAATAGTCATAAGTCGGATGAAATTTGTGTAAAATGTATTAATTTTTCTTTTAGGTAATAATTAAAAAAAGGTTTCACAATAGGGGTGTTGAGGGTGGGTGGCGAGTTTCCGCTATTTGACATGTAAATACCCCCCCCCCCCCTGATAGTGCAAAAAGATAAAGTTTGTTAATCAAAAAGAAAAAGCATACAAAAACACATAACATACAAACAAAAATTAAAGTTTACTAATTAGAGTACTGCTAACTAGTTCTGAAATCTGTTGAATTTTGCAGAGCGGAGGGTGGGGAACGGATATAATCCCTCTGTTAAGATGTGCGGAGGCCTCAATGTGTAGTTACAACCAAGAGGTACACACTGAACTGTGTGTCTCGAGCCGCGGTAAATATCCTTCTGTGCATGGTAGTGCATTCGGTGTGGATTTGGTTTGATAAGGTGCCGCGCTGACACCAAATGGCTACCTTAGACAATTTAACCTATCTTTATATGTATATTATAGCCACGGCGATAATCTCGACGGAGATCAGCAACGCAGGAGATATTATAGTGCACAAGTGTGTGCGCAATACACAGGTGCACTCTGTTTCTTCACTCTTATAGTCCGGTGAGACGGCAATCCGACATGACCGGAGAGAGATCAAGAGTAAGACCAACGGCTTTACGTGCTTTCTGAGTCACGGGGGTATCACACCGACAGCTTCCTGACTCCGAGCTGCGACTGATTATTTTTTTGCGATGGAAAAACACGATTATGCAAACATAATCGGGCCAAAGCCCGACCCGGGCTTCGAACCCAGGACCTCAGCACCATAGTCGTATTTGTAAAGATTAAGATAAGAATAAAGATATATTTATTCTGTAAATATGGGTAAATAACGATGACCAAACATGAGATTCTTCAGTGCAACCATATTTAACCAAAAGATTGTATGCAATATTACAATTTCTTCAAGAGTATAATATAAAAAAAATTCGAAGCATTTATGTCACAAGCATACACTACTAAAATATCATTGTTAAATGCTAAGTATTATATAAAAAATTAGAAATAAAAAATTGAAATTAAAACATATGTCACAGTTCATCAACTAAGATTACAAAAGAAAATTATATACGTCACTTTGGGTTACTACATAGTTATTAACAATTCCGTTCCATTAAAAACTCCGTTAAATTATAATACACTAAAATACTCCTTAATTGTTACCGTACCGCGTACTCAGTACAACTACGCCACCGAGACAGTAAAAAAATGTAAATCTGCCGCAGTACGCCAACATGGCGCAGGAATATAATTAAATAATTCAAAGATTCCGTATTTATACCGTTCCCCTGAGCGTCAACATAAACAAAACAATCAACAAGTTGAAAATTGTTTATTCTTATTGTTTATTAAAATTGTTCTTGTGTTCTCGTTGTTTGAACATTTACAACTCAATGGTACGCCTTTTCATTTTTAGGTGTAAGCAGTGATGTATAATATTCGCCGGGGACTACATACCACCCGTTATTATTGGGTAACAAGAACGTAACGCGTCGCGTTTCAAACAATTAAACTCTTTAGTTTTAGATAATAGTATAGATACTTATATTATTGTTAGAATACTGAAGCGACTTAAAATAAAAAGTAATATCACTGACAACAGTAACACTTTCACAGATATTTCACCAACCGACCAGGGCCCTTATTCTGTATAATAGTGTAAACGCGTAACGCGGCCGTGTCATGTTATTTTCGAGAAATGTGCGTGGAATGGTATTCTGTAAGCCAAATTTCTATAGTCCTAAACATGATGCGTTGTGTTGCGTGCTTGTTACGCACTGTTCAAATAACGTGCGTGATAGAGAATAAGGCCCCTGTACGATTGTCAACCAATTGCCCCGGTTTGTCAACGCTTAGTATTTTTATAGCAAACACTGTTACAAATACTCTCACAAATATATTTTTATGCTAACATAAAGAAGAAAATTTTGTGAGTTTGTTTGTTTTTAGGGGCTAATCTCTGGAACTACTGAACCGATTTTGAAAATTCTTTCACTTGTAGAAAGCTATATTACTCCTGAATGCTATAGGCTTTTCATCCCCCGAAAATATAATCCCGGAAAACCTTGTTCACGCGGATGGATCCGCGGGTAAAAGCTAGTCCTACGAATATTATAATGCGAAAGTTTGTGAGGATGGATGTTTGTTCGTCTTTCACGAAAAAACTACTGAACGGATTTGAATGAAACTTTACAGTAATATTGGTTATACATCAGAATAACACGCAGGGTACAATTTGTAATGATTTTGTGTAATTTTGTCATAATATAACGATACAAATCAAGTAAGTCGGAAAAAATAAATATCTCGGAAAACTTAATCACGCGAGCGAAGAAGCGGGCAAAAGCTAGTAATCAATAAACCGAAATAACTTCACCCAACCGAAAGATATTCAAAATAGACGCCAAATCCTAACAAATCAATTGAAAGAGTGTTTCACACGCACACACATATTTGATATTACATGTTATGTAAAAGTGATGACTTATTCAAACGAGTATGAACAAAAAAGACAGAGTTATTCCCTATTTTTTTCTTATTGCTTTGAATAACGAGACGAGCTTGCCGTTCGCGTGATGGTAAGCGATACGACCGCCCATAAACAATAGAAACACCTTGAATTGTAAAGTATTGTTTGGTATTCCACTGCGCTCGCCATCCTGAGACATGAGATGTTAAGTCTCATTATGTCCTACTGGACTAGTGTAACTACTGTTACACTGGCTACAGTTTCCTTCAAACCGGAACAGAATAGTGACTACACACTGTTGCTTGGCGGCAGAAATAGACATTGCAGTGGTACCTACTGAGCTGGACTCTCAAATATGAGAGACCTACCACCAATAAAAGATATACAGTCTTACTTATAAACTTTTCAATTCAATTTCAATATACTTTTTATAGGACTACATAAAAATTCCTAAAACCCGATCTAAAGAATACTTGTATACAAGCCACATTAAACCTTTCCCAAAATATATCTCTACGTATTCTGAAACAAAGTAATGCGTTAATGAATTAAATGAGAAATCTTGTCTTTGTTAAATCAATAAAAATGTTAAATAAATGTAACCCGGCGGCAGCGATCTATTTCCCTTCGTATTACTTAAGAGATGTCTCCGAAAAGTTTTAATTAGCAAATTTTTCTCAAGACGTTTGGTCTTAGTTATAAACTTATCAGTCTTACTTATAAACATTACGCACAGCTATGCTTACTTAAAAAACAAATTTACTTGATCAGCTGTAAGTCAAAACCCGCCATCTTGCCTCTAATAAGGTTTCAACTAGGAAACCGGTGATGTTTTTGACAGCTATTCAAGCAATTCTTAAACATCTCTTAACGCTAAAACAAGTTTATAAGTAAAACTGTATATCTTTAAATAAAAGTGACAAACAAGTCAGAGTAGGAAATATAAAAATTATTGCGCTCAGAAATATTATAATAATTAGACTTTATGATATTAATGTCCAAGTTTAGTGGGGATGAAGTATAATAATAATAATATCATCCCTGTATTATATACGGTCCAACTGCTCGCACGGGCCTCTTCTGCTACTGAGAGGGATTAGGTCTTAGTCCACCACGTTGGCCTAGTGCGGATTGGTAGAGTTCACATACCCTCAAAATTTCTTTTAGCGAATTTCCCAGATATGTCTGTTTCCTCATAGTATTATCCTTCACCGTAACGAGGGCTAATTCACAAATAATACTCACATAACTTTAGAAAAGTGCCCTTAAGTTTCGAACCTGCGGACATTCATCTCGGTAGTCCGTTCCTTCCAACTAGGCTGTAGCCGCTTAGGGGTCGTCCATTAATCACGTGAGGCTCAAAAGGAGAGGGAGAGTTTCGGAAATAAAATCACGTAATATAATAATTCTTTATTTGGAATAAATAATACAGGTTTTTTAAAACACAATGTTCGATAATATCTGCATTAGTTGGGTAACTGTGTCGCAGATATTAACGCCCACCTCCGTAAAGTCGACAGTTATATCAATAATAAATCAAGTGGGGGTTAGTTTAAAACCTCACCACATATCACCAGGGGGAGGGGGTTATAAAGTCACTAAAACATCACGTAATTAATGGACGACCCCTTATAGTCTTCTTCTTCTGCTTGGCGATTAGCCCGGCCTAGGTACCAGAGTCTGTCTTCTTACTGCGATCCTTCCATTTCGGCGGGCAGAGTCCTTCCATCGGTGCATAGAGTTCCAAATAATAATCTGCAGTATAACGCTTTATAAGAAATAAATACGACACATTTCTAATAACTTCATCTGCCAGATATTTCTATTTGAGGCCTGTGAAACCAAGTCATAAATTATCTCAGAAAAAAGTTACGACGAGAAAACAGGAGCTTTATTTATCAACACAAAATCGCTCTCTTTCCTAACATGCACCACAAGCTAACCTCAAAGATTGATACTTTGTTTATGCTACCTGACAAAAGAAGACCTTTGTCAGACTGTCACTTTGGCAAATTAAATTGTGCCTCAAAAGTTTTTAATTGCCTAAATAACTAAGGCTAACTTGGTTGTATATTTTGAACAGGTATTTTGTAATTTGAGACAAGAGTGGATGAAGGGGCCTCGTATTTTTTAATTTTACGTCATAGGTTTAGGTATTATGTAAGATGTAAAAAAAAATCCATACAATCCTATCTTATCTTTATTTCTAAGAAATTTGTATTAAAATGAGATCATATTTAAAGAAATTACTTAATTCCATATAACACTTTTTGAACAATAGACATACATAATATAATGTATACAGACAGATTGCAGAGAAAAAATATTAAAAATTATTGATATTTTATATTTTAAGGAACCTTTAATAGTGTCAGTAAAATATTAAAATTATTTCGATATTCGAAAGCGATTCGAAATATTAAAATTATTTCGATATTGAGCGGCGATAGCCTAGTTGGGTGTGGAATGGACTGCCGAGACGAATGTCCGCAGGTTCAATCCCAAAGGCACACACCTCTGACTTTTCTAAAAAATCATGTGTGTATTCTTTGTGAATTTATCGTTCGCTTTAACGGTGAAGGAAAACATCGTGAGGAAACCTGCACATCTGAGAAGTTCTCTATAGGAATTTCGAAGGTTTGTGAAGTCTACCAATCCGCACTAGGCCAGCGTGGTGGACTAAGGCCTTAATCCCTCTCAGTAGTAGAGGAGGCCCGTGCTCAGCAGTGGGCAAGTATATAATACAGGGCTGATATTATTATTATTATTATATTCGAAATTCAAAACAGAATCTTACAATCATAAAAAACGATATTTTTATTTTATAATTATATTTAAGTTTAGAACGTCATATTAATAAGAGCTTCATTTATTATTCTGAGCTAAGAACGTCCTTTTCAAAGAACGCTATAACCGCGAAAACTGTCAATTGTAACGACAAGCCCAAATCTCAGAATTCCAGATAAGCCCAACCAGAATCTTGTACCCACATTCTCACTAGAATTAAATTCCTTGTCGGGCACAAAGTTCGCAAGTAGGACGGCGGGCGTAATAAAATGTAAATTGAACAAACTCCTATTTCAATTCTTCGAGATATTGTAGATTTTTTCCTTTATCGGCCCGAAGGAATGCGGGTCACTCGTACAATGGACGGGGCTTGTTACTGAAACTTATAGTATTCCCAATAGGCTATGCAAATGTCAATGGTACAATCTTGATGCAATACATAGGGCCTGCTACTCAATACCGCTCTCAAGTGCAATATCAGCCAATACTTGTCAAGCTACAGTCAGCATCATAATATCGTCATTATTTAATAAATAGATATGAACATCTCAAATCATATCTTAAATCAAGCATATATTTTTTGGTATGATCTGTTAATCTGACGAGACGAGCTTGCCATTCGCTAGATGGTAAGCGATATGACCGCCCAAAAACAATAGAAACATCATCCAACACTTTGAATTACTAAATATTGTATGGTATTCCACTGCGCTCGCCATCCTGAGACATGAGATGTTAAGTCTCACTATGTTCAGTAGTTACACTGAGTACAAAAACCTTCAAACCGGAACAAAACAGTAACTACACACTGTTGCTTGGCGGCAGAAATAGACATTGCGGTGGTACCTACCCAAGCGGACTCTCACATATGAGAGACGTACCACCAGTAAACACAAACAACTCAACAAACACACATACTTAAATATATAATTTAACGTAGACACACAACGTGTACCTCGTACCTCATGGATTTATCAATTTCTCATTCTCATTTATGTTATTTCTAATTTGTGCATGTCGTGTTGACTTCGAAAAGGATGCAAATATTTTGAAGGTTTTACTGTTAATATTAATATCAGGCCTTTATTATATACTGTTCCACTGCTGAGCACGGGCCTCCACTACTACTGAGAGCTATTAGCCCTTAGTCCACCACGCTGGCCCAGTGCGGATTGGTAGACCTCACACACCCTCGAAAATTCCTATAGAGAATTTCTCATGTATGCAGGTTTCCTCACGATGTTTTCCTTCACCATTAAAGCAAGCGATAATTCACAAAGAATACACACAACTTTTTAGAAAAGTCAGAGGTGTGCCCTTGGGATTTGAACCTGCGGACATTCGTCTCGACAGTCCGTTCCACAACGAACTAGGCTATCGCCGCTTGTTTACTGTATAACTTTATTTCATGAATGTTAAACCTTTGTAACCGGTTTTATGGACTTAATAAAGAGAAAAAAAATCATTAATGCCACAATTCACAAAAATATCTACTTATTATTGGGTCTCAGATTTAATTAGCTATATTTCGTGTATACACTACCAAAGGCACTTAGCAGAACGCGTAATACAGAAATACATTCGCAAAGTTTTCCTAATTTATTACACGTATTTAGCGGAACACAATCTATTAAGGAAATGCAAAGCTCTGTTTGCGATATAAACAATGAGCCCTGTGATTAATGTCTTCAGTAATAATATAGACAAAAGTAATAACAACAGTTGAAGGAGCAGTAGTACAATTTTTATATATTTGAACCTAACAATAAAATTATAAATAGCAATTTGTTAAGGTACCTTATAGACGGAGACGGCAAAGTGGTTTGACAGCACCTGATGGTAAGTGGAGTGGAGTTCAATAGAATGTCGACTGACGAGAGATGATTACTCCTCGGCAGTCGACACAATTAATAATAATAATAATAATAAAGAGCCATTCACATCTATGCTACCCTTTTTATACCAATCATCCCAACCCATAACAAAATGGAGCCAAGTCAAAGACGATATAATTTACGATCGCTGCCCGGGGGTCGCCGGGGCGCACCTGGAGCCGGTGCTGGGTGCTTCAGTATGCGGGACACCGGTGACGTTGCGTTGAGCAGGCGGACGCGCGTCACACAAGCTGC
The DNA here is from genome assembly GCF_014839805.1 of Manduca sexta. NCBI lineage: Eukaryota > Metazoa > Arthropoda > Insecta > Lepidoptera > Sphingidae > Manduca > Manduca sexta. The sequence continues at coordinate 5,483,751 of NC_051116.1, read as the reverse complement.
TACAGCCGATCGTCACGAGTTGACCAGGCGGACTCATGACGTTGAGGATACAGCCGAATCATTGAGCGATGGTACTAGGTCACTATTCTCGTCAGTACCTTCTACTCGACCATCTTATATGACAAGACGAACAAAAAAATCATCAACAGTTAGCACGCTCAGCAGTGTTGTGCAAGAAGTCGATCCTGACTCTGAGCTTGCACCCACCCTGAACGTTTGTGCTCCGCGTAGACGATGGACACCAGAAATGAACCAATTTATACTACGCACATATCTTCAATTAACGCTATTAGAAACTGACACGAAAACGTATCTAGAACCTCTTCACCTGAAATTTACAGAAAAGTTCCCAAACATGCAAGTGAGCCGGCAAAGAATAGGAGATCAACGCAGAGCTATAATGCGCAACAAACTGCTTCCACATACTGTAATAGACAGAATCTACAAAGAGGTAAAAGAAGAAATTAATACCTTACACACAACACGCAACATACGACAAATAAATACAGAGACTCAGACATCTACCACAACAACACTACCAAGTATCACACAATTAACTAAAATTGACCAGACAATTAATAGTAAAAATCCCACAACCCGTATGCGATGGACCACTGAACAAAACGAGGCGATAATGCTATCATATTATCGAATCACTAACCTCGAGACTAATAAAACAGCTTATCGGAAACAACTGTACAAAGATTTTATTTCTGCATTCCCTTCACTAGCACATCTAAGTGAACAAAGAATAGCAGACCAGCGGCGAATCATTATTAATAATAAATATATTAGTAACGACAGACTCAATGCAATTAAGGAGACAGTGGCTATGGAACTAGCACAAAAACCTATAAATGTAAACCCCTATGACAATAACACAAAACAAGACACTTTTATTAACAACAACTTAATAACCGTAGATAATAATGAAGCAGAGTTACTTTTTCCAGAAGACCAAAATCAGAAGACAGTTAAACCTTATGATAGAGCTTCAGAAATAGATAAAATTTTCCAAGACGCTCTTGATTTTTATAAAAGAACTGAACCAGTTAGCCGAACATATATACCAAAGCAAAAACCATCTAAAAAATTTGCAAAAATAGTTGATTACTTAGATACTATAATACTACCTAAAAATATAAATCAAAACACTGACTTTAACACTTTTCAAACAGCAATATATTGCGCAGCATGGACAGCAGCCAAAGCTAACGGGTCAAAATTAAAGTTAGCTCCTACGGAAAAATCAACAAACAGTCGAAAGCAATACAAACCGCAATGGCAAAAGCGATTAGAATATAGATTAGACGATTTACGAATTAAAATAGGTAGATTAACACAATTCATCAAAGGTAACAGCAATAGAAAACTTACTAACCATGTAAACAAGATAATAGAGCAATATAAAATCCATTCCATCCATGAGGCACCCAACACACATCCAACCCACGTACTTGACACTCTCAAACAAAAACTCTCAGTCGTTACAGGACGGTTACAAAGATATAAAAACTGCACCCTAAGAAAACAACAAAATAATAATTTTAACAACAACGAAAAACAATTTTATCGCACTATCAAACAGACTTCAACAAACATTCAACAAAACCACAGTGAAAATAGAAACACTGAGTACCCTGAACCAGAGACCCTTAAAAACTTTTTGGGCTGGTATATGGGAAAAACCAGAAAAACACAACAAAGACGCCGAATGGATAGAGGTGGAGACGATAAGCAACGACAGATATACAGAAATGAATTTTCAGCAAATACCGTTAGATACATTCACTAAAGTAATACATAATCTACATAATTGGAAAGCACCAGGTTCGGATTACATACACAGCTACTGGTATAAAAAATTCAAGTACACACACTCCTATTTATATAATTATATTAATGATTTCATACACGACCCCAGTCAAATACCGTCATACATTACTGAAGGCACCACTTTTATGATACCCAAAGACTCAAACGATCTCACTAACCCTGCAAAATACAGACCAATTACATGCTTGCAAACTATTTATAAGATTATTACATCATGTATCTCCGAATTAGTTTACCAACACATAGACACCAATAATATGCTGGCGGAACAACAAAAAGGCTGCCGTAAGATGTCTCAAGGCTGTAAAGAGCAACTGATAATAGATTCTGTCATACTTAAACAAGTCCAGAAAACTAAAGGAAATCTTTTTACAATGTACATAGATTACAAAAAAGCATACGATTCTGTTCCTCATTCTTGGCTTCTCCAATCTCTAGAAATTTATAGAATACATCCGACACTTATAATATTCCTCGAAACACTAATGAAAAAATGGACAACTCGCTTGCGACTCACTACACTTTCAGATACAATAGAAACCGACCCGATCAAAATACAACGAGGTATTTTCCAAGGAGACTCACTCAGTCCACTTTGGTTCTGCCTTGCATTGAATCCGCTCTCGAACATTTTAAACTCAACTAGCTTCGGCTATGACCTGAAATACAAAGAAAGTGGGGGTAACACGGATAAACCATTTATCACACACAAATTAAACCACTTACTCTACATGGACGATATCAAACTATATGCTGAAGATGAAAGCCAACTCTATAACCTAGCTACGCTAACAGAACAATTCAGTGACGATATAAAAATGGAGTTTGGCATTGATAAATGTAAGATTAATTCCATTAAAGCAGGTAGCATTTATCAACACCAGTATACTTTATCAACAGGTGAGAAAATAGAACCACTTAACGAACAGGAGACCTACAAATACCTTGGATACAATCAATCACGACAAATACATTACAAAGAAATTAAAAATACGTTAACACAACAGTTCCGCCATCGACTCAATGCAATACTAAAAACACAACTTTATGCACGAAACACCATCAAGGCTATCAACACTTTTGCTGTACCCATACTTACCTACTCTTTCGGCATAATAAATTGGACTAAGTCCGATTTAAAAAACCTGCAACGTATAATCAACACCTCAATGACTAGATTCCGCAAACACCACCCAAGATCTTGTGTACAGCGACTAACGTTACCTAGGAAAGAAGGAGGTAGGGGTCTCATCGACATAACTAACCTACATAACACTCAAATTACAACCCTTAGAGCATACTTTTTCCATAAAATGACATCCTCAGTACTTCACAATGCAATAGCACAAAATGATCAAAATTTTACCCCTCTAAATATGAAAATACGAACAGTACAAAAAAACGAAAGCCTGACTGATAATAAGAAAAAAATTGAGGAATGGAGTCGAAAATCGCTGCATGGGAGGCATCGCCAAGATTTAAGTCAACCTAATGTCGACAAAGAAGCGTCGAACGCATGGCTCAGTCGTGGCGAACTCTTCCCCGAGACTGAAGGCTTCATGACTGCAATACAGGACCAAATAATCGAAACACGGAACTATAAAAAGCATATAATGAAAATATCCAGCCTACCCTCAGATTTATGTAGAAAATGCAATAGCAGCTCAGAAACTATTCAACACATCACAGGTGCCTGTAGATCAATAGCCCAGACCGACTACAAATTCAGGCACGATCAGGTAGCAAACATAATTCACCAAAAGATAGCCACAAAATATAACCTCATAGCCACACCAAAAACACCCATTCCATACTATAAATATATCCCAGAAACAGTCCTAGAAAGTAGTAACCACAAACTCTACTATGATAGAGCCATTTTAACTGACAAGACTGTGCATTATAATAGACCCGATATCACTTTAGTTGATAAAAAAAGTAAATCCGCGTTTCTCATCGACATAGCCATACCTAATTCCCACAATCTGCAAAAACACAATAGCTGAAAAACTTACAAAATACACTGACCTGAAAAATGAAATATCCCGTATGTGGCAGTTACAAAGCGTATCTATAGTCCCAATAGTATTATCCACCACCGGAATTATCCCCAAACAACTAGCACACTCCTTATCCAGTTTAGAGTTGTCACCACAGACTTTTATACAACTTCAAAAGGCAGTAATTCTAAATACCTGCAGAATTGTCAGAAACTTCTTGCAGACAGAATCATGTTCCCTACCAACCCATATTACAACGTCGAACTCGGAAACACCCAACCCTGATACTACCAGCACTCACTTGGCTTAGGCCCGTGAATGCTGGCACTTACCGGTCTTACGGACCGAGCAGTTAAAATATAAAAAAAAAAAAAAAAAAAAATAATAATAATAATAATAATTTCAGCCCTGTATTAAATACTTGCCCACTGCTGAGCACGGGCCTCCTCTACTACTGAGAGGGATTAGGCCTTAGTCCACCACGCTGGCCTAGTGCGGATTGGTAGACTTCACACACCATCGAAATTCCTATAGAGAACTTCTCAGGTGTGCAGGTTTCCTCACGATGTTTTCCTTCACCGTTATAGCAAGCGATAATTCACAAAGAATACACACATAATTTTTTAGAAAAATCAGAGGTGTGTGCCCTTGGGATTTGAACCTGCGGACATTCGTCTCGACAGACCGTTCCACAACCAACTAGGCTATCGACACAATTATGCCGGCCTTTTGGAACCGAATGTACACACGCTCATCCTGGCACATGCCTCACGTGGCGGGTTTGACCACATTGTGTACGGTGGTCGCTATGCCGGCGGGTTTCAATATATCCTACCCCTAACAATTGATTTGTCTAACTTACAATGCGTCGGCCATAAGTTTGTGTACCTCTGTTTCTGTCTGTCTGTTGTGTGAAGGAACATCTAGCTCTAGTTTCGTATAATGATTTCAGAAGGCTCTACATATCCATATTGATTTTATTTAAATTCATCTATGAGCAATAAAAATCATTGGTCAAGTGAATCAGTTGCTACTTTCGCGGCCTCTGCTATAAAAACTTCAAATACATTGTCAAATCAATTAACTTGAAAGGGCAATGTGATGTTGGATTTCTTAGATCAGTATCAACTCGGCGTCTGGAAATCCCAGTAAATGACAACATGCCTTATTTTTCACGGGGAACGAACGCGTTATCGCTATCACCACTTGGAGGGTCAGTGGAATGGTTATGTTGGTATCACCCGTCTTAAGGCCCAATGTCGACACTCGGGAGTATAGTATCCGAGCGCGCATTGGACCGAGTCCCTAACCCCTGTATATCCTACACCGGCATACCACCCAAAACCTGCGGTGGCCTTCTGATGCTATGTGAAGTAGCTTCGATGGTATTTAATATAATTATAAAAGGGCTTACAAAAATCCAACTCGTAATCAGATTTACACCACTGCCGTAACTTTTACTATGGCACAAACGGGAAAAGGCATAACGAAAATCATAATAGAATTTCCTTAACATATCTTATTAACGAGAAAGATGCTCGTATATATTATATAAGTATATATTATTGATTAATGCTTATTATGCAGGAGTAATGGGAGTTCAAATCTCAAAAAATATAATGTGTCAAACAAACTTTCATTTTCTATGTGATTACCGATGATATCTGATTTTTGAAATTCATTGTAAGGCACCTAATTTGGGACCATCCAATATGGAAATTTAAAGAATATTACTCTTTTAGGAATCTTACGTCTAGAAGTCTGATGCTAATGAAGCCAAACTCATCAGTCAATATTTTATGTAAGGGCCCGTTCAAGTATTACGTAACGAATTTTTTTAAGATTTTGGATCCCCCAACCCCCATGTATCGCGCGGTATCGTTGATCTGTACGACCCCCCCCCTCCAAAAGTTACGTAACTCAAAATGTCAATTTTTTTGTAATATTTTTTTTACGCAAACTATAGGAAAGTCGCTAAAATACCTTTGTTATTTAAATTAAACTATTTTTCGAATTTTCTCACGGTTTTAATAATCTACTTTTCTCCCGACGTTTCGAAGACTTTGCAGCCTTCATGGTGGGGGCTGAGGTGTTGTTCATCCGCAAAGTCAGTTACAATATCTACCTACATTTTATAAATCTACAATTTTATTTTTTTATTTTTAGCTGTTGGTGGTCCGATCTACGCAGAATGAGCTCACAGAGTCTTGAAGTCTGGCAAAAAAAAAATCGTAAAATAGTTTAATTCAAATGTCTAACATTCGCGTAAACTTAAGAAATCATTATACCTTTGTTATTTTAAAATAAAAAAACAATGTTACATACCGCTTTGTACGAACCCCCTCCCGCGCCTGTTACGCATCGTAACATATTACAAGAACCCCCCCTCCCCCCAAATTGCGTTACGTAATACTTGAACGGCCCCTATACCAGTTTCGAACAGGGGCCTTATTCTCTATCCCGCACGTTATTTTGACAGTGCGTAACAAGCATGTAACACAACCCATCATGTTTAGTACTATAGAAATTTGGCTTACAGAATACCATTCCACACACATTTCTCGAAGATAACATGACACGGCCGCGTTACGCGATTTCACTGTCATACAGAATAAGGGCCCTGGCTGACATATAGTATAGCAAAAGTGTCGGAACACACGGAAATTCGACCTCAAGCGAACTCAGAACAGAATGAGATTTATAATTATTGGAGTCGGTCTCGTAAATCCCCTATATTTATGCCGCGAGTAAACCTTTTAGCCTAATTAGTGAACAAACTAATGGTTTTTGGAGTAATTCATTTATTTTTATGTAGTTTTGGCGATTGGCTCTTGAAAATGCGTTACATAACGCGAATGCGATAGACATCGAGTTAAACTATATTTCGGATTTTATCGCGGTTTTTTATATCATCTTGAAGACTTAAAAAAGCGGCGATACCCTACTTGGGTGTGGAACGGACTGCCAAGACGAATGTCCGCAGGTTCAAATCCCAAGGGCACACACCTCTGACTTTTCCAAAATCATGTATGTATTCTTTGTGAATTTATCGTTCGCTTTAACGGTGAAGGAAAACTGAGCGGTTATGTTGGGGTCACCGTGCCTTACGACCCGGCGTTGCGCCGCACGCATTTGATCTTGACCTTCAGGCGACCGCCGGGCCGAGTCCCTAAAACAATTGTTAACCTAGATAAAAACTTGTTTGTGAAATAAAAAAATATCACTTTTCCCGACCCAGGATTGGAAGTCAAGACCACAGAGACACCTCGCACGCAGTACAACTTCTCCACCCAGTCAGAAATATAATAATAATAATAATAATAATACCAGCCCTGTATTATATACTTGCCCACTGCTGAGCACGGGCCTCCTCTACTACTGAGAGGGATTAGGCCTTAGTCCACCACGCTGACCTAGTGCGGATTGGTAGACTTCACAAACCTTCGAAATTCTTATAGAGAACTTCTCAGATGTGCAGGTTTCCTCACGATGTTTTCCTTCACCGTTAAAGCGAACGATAAATTCACAAAGAATACACACATGATTTTTTAGAAAAGTCAGAGGTGTATGCCCTTGGGATTTGAACCTACGGACATTCGTCCCGGCAGTCCGTTCCACACCCAACTAGGCTATCGCCGCTATCCGCTAGGAATATTAAATACGTTATATTAATTTAGACATTTTAACACAAGATTATAACCTACTTACATAACAAACACTGTATACTTAACCCCAAAACCGCACTCAAATTACACTCGTAATAATGAAGTTACATTTACAAAATTTCACCCAATTTTCATCCGCAAACAAGCAACGAAACCGCTCAAGATTCTACAATTCCCCCAACGATGTCGTTTAAAACAAATAAAAAACCCCCAACAAACTGGGGAGCCCTCACGGCCCCTAATTAGACCTGAAAACAACGATACTAAGTAGGAACATGAGTTTACTGTTTTAAGGAGCGTCTTAAGATTGATATTTACGATTTTCGTAACGCAAGCCAATTATTTTGTACTAGATTTTGCTCGCAGTTCCGCTCCGGTGAATAATAATAATAACACACATCACGCATTTATCCCCGAAGGGGTATGTGGAGGCGCAACCAGGGCACCCACTTTTCGCCAAGTTCCGTCCCATGATGTGATAGGGGGCGCGCCTATCGCCGTATCGGGCACAAATTCCAAACTCTGGGCTGATACTGAGCAAAAAACCCAAATATCACTTTTCCCGACACGAGATTCGAACCCAGAACCTCAGACCGCTGTCGTACCGCGCATGCTGTGCAACTTCGCCAACGAAGCAGTATAGTCAATAATAATATAAATTGTGTTTTATATACCATCCCACTGTTAGGCACGGGCCTCCTCTACTAATGAAAGGGATTAGGCCTCAGTCACCACGTTGGCCTAGAGCATGTTGGTAGACTTCACATACCTTTGAAATTATTATGGAGAATTTCTCAGGTATGCTCCTCACAATTCCTCTGGTAAATATGAATTGCCTATTAATTTCCTATTATTGAACACACTTTTGATTAGAGTATGTATCATGATTTTTTTTTTTCATATCAAATCAAAAATTTCCTAATTTTATAAAGAAATAATTTTACAAACGCTATAGCGTTATTGCATATTTTAAACGTGCACAGCAGGTATAGACTGCGGGGTCCAATACTGTTGTAAGTAATTGGTGTATGTGTTCTAAGTTATTTATAAAATTAAGTAAAAAGATGTGTTATTGACACGAGTGTTTATTTCAGAGTGAAAAAACGTAACTAGGCAAACAACAATATTCAAATATTTACAAATAGAACATATTTAAAAGAATATTGGTCACAACAAAGGTTACTACAACAAAAACAAAAAAGGTAGGGATGGGAGTAGCTGGCAGGAGTAAAAAAACTCCATTTTCTAAGCTCTTCAAAAATTTCAAAGACTTTTAACTCACTCTACCTATCTGTGACTCTACACCTGTGTATGGCTACATAATCCAAGAAATAAAAGGGAAAAGCGTTAGAAATGGAAATAAAATGCATACACACGGCGTAGCTGATACAGATTATTAAGAATAACAGCTTAGAGATATATCGCTTATCTAAGCTAGAAATCACTTTATTCTTAGACATGCCATCTAGGCGTTACTATAAAGATCAAAGTTTTTTTAATGCTTTGAATGACGAGATGAGCTTGCTATTCGCCTGATGGTAAGTAATACGACCGCCCATAAATAGTAAAAACACCATCCAACAACTTAAATTACAAAGTATTGTTTGGTATTCCACTGCGCTTGCCATCTTGAGACATAAGATGTTAAATCTTATTATATCCAGTAGTTACACTGGCTACAATATCCTTCAAACAACGTTTGCATATGCACACATAAAATGCATGCAATCCGATGTCCAGTAATAACAATAATAAGAACTCCATGAGTAACTATCATTGTATTTATAATTCAATTATTATAATTTCCATGACCTTACCTTCTTGGAGTATATCAAAAGTAGTGGCAGAGTGGGTGCGAGTAGAACTTCACATCCAAACATGAATCACTTCAATCTGAGATCTACTTGAAGTCATGGGTTGCTAGCGAATCTGAATTCGTACAGTTGTATGCAAAACTATTAATAAATATTTTACTGGTGGTAGGTCTCTCATATGTGAGAGTCCGCCTGGGTAGGTACCACGGCAACGTCTACTTCTGCCGCCAAGCATCAGTGTGTAGTCACGTTGTGTTCCGGTTGGACATTGTAACCAGTTTAACTACTGGACAAAATGATACTTAACATCTCATGTCTCAGGATGGCGAGCGCAGTGAAATACCAAACAATACTTTGTAGTTCAAGGTGTTGGATGGTGTTTCTACTGTTTGTTCGCGGTCGTATCGCTTACCATCAGGCGAACAGCAAGCTCGTCTCATCATTCAAAGCAATTAAAAAAAACTATTTATATTCAAATAAATATATTTTTTTAAGAAACTACAGATGGCGTTAACTGCTTTAAGTTATAACTTATAATGGAAATTGCGATGTCAATTAAATTGAGACTTTTAATATTTTTAATGAGTTAAATGAACATTTATGACTTTTCATGATCACTATAGCGTGTTTTACCCTTTTTTATTATACTGCCGTTTAATAAAACACTTCTGTTTGTGAATGTACGGGACAACAGGATGACACGGGATGACAAGGAAAGGTTTTGGGACGCATAATTTGAATAACCGATATCGCGATGGTTTTCTATAAAAATGTATTACGAATATTTTCTGCTATATCCGATTTTGGGGAGCATTTCCCATGCATTTCCATATTTTTGTTTACTTCATAAATCTAACATTATATCGCTATGCTCTTTTTTGTTATATGTAAACATGGTGATATCTGCAGCTTCCTTCGCGAGAAAGACCTTTTTGAAGTTTAGTTTTTTTTTTATAGAAACGGCAAATTGACTTATTTGATGGTAGTCGAAGAGTCTACATCGAGTCGACTGACGAGAAATTACACATCGTCAGTCGACACAATTATGCCGGCCTGATTAAAGTGTAAAGGCAAACCAAAGTCCCAGCGTGTACTTCTTGAGGATATAATTTTAACAAAACATTAAACCGCCTTCAAAAACCATTCAAAAAAATCACATAACAGGTATACTTATATACTGATTACTAATTTTAGAGTCTATGCCTAATTAAAATTGCTAGTAAAGCTAGATAAATACATACAAAAAACATATACCTCGACGTGATAACCTCCTCCTATTTTTGAAGTCGGTTAAAAATTACACGAGGTTGAGTAGGGACATGTTAAATCAACGACAAACTGACATTGCTAAATGAACATGAACAATAAATCAAGCTTTAATTACTGCCTTGGTGATGTGGTTGTATTGCGTCCGCGTTGCAGCACCCCTCCAGGGTCTCAGGTTTGAATCTCATATCGGATAAAATTATAGGTTTTCTGGTCAGTATGAGCCTGGAGAAAATTCACTCGATATGGCGATATGGCCAATGGTGCAAGAAGGTTCTGGAGTGGAGGCCACGAACTGGTAAGCACAGCGTAAGACGTCCACGAGGTGGACAGATGATCTCATAAAAGTCGTAGGAGGTCGCTGAATGCGGGCCGCTTCCAATAGGTCGATCTGGAAAATTTTGGGGGAGGCCCATGTTCAGCAGTGGACATCCTGCGGCTGATGATGATGATGATGGCAATAGGAAAGTTTGGTGCACTAGACGCGCCTCTGTCTACCCCTTCGGGATAGAAGAAGTGAGTGTGGTACATAACACCGTCGACCTCTTTGTATAACAATCACAAGAAAAGCAAGCTCTTGTAATAGCGGTCGGTCTTGTATCCCTTCACCCCAAATCACCCAAAACCTTTTTGGAAACGCCACATGCTTTAAGTTAACGTTGTCGATACAAGAAATTAGTTCTTCATTTTACAATAAAATAGCGAGGTTTTTTAATTCTCTGGTCATTCTATATACAAAATAGCCAGGCCTTTATTTATCTGGTCAAGCTATAATTACGCAAATCAAGAATAAAACACAAAAGAGAAACCTTTTTAAACCGACACTCGGAGCTGAAGCAAACCTTTTTGAAAATAAATTAAAAATAAATGAGTTCAATAAAAATAATAGCAGTTACGGTTGGAATAATTGTTGGCGAACAGATGGACGGACAGACATGCCGTATCAATAAGAGGGCATTTTAATTGAGGTCGGAGTGGTTTAATGTGGAAGCTGAAGAGGTTTTGAATAATTATATGTCGAATGATCGTTATTTTCTTGATCATTGTGGACAGCAAGTAACTGGCAAGAATTAACACTTATAATTATTAGAAAGAAAGAAAGAAGAAAGAAAGAAAAACGATTTATTAGGTAATTATTTACTTCACAGGCATAGCAGCGCAGTTCCTAGGCTTAACAAACTTATCAAATAGTGTAAGTAGACTGAATCCCGCCATTTTGTGAATAATCTTATATAGTGTCTTTTTAACATCGCCTTACTAAATGAAATCACATACTTATCTACTTGGAAATAACACTTTACAATAAGTTACTTGAGCTGTAGATGTAAAGGGGTGCAACGCAGAAAACCTCCACGCGTGTCCGATTGCTGTCGGTCCCTTATGGATACGTCCGGGGGGAAGGTCAGTCGTCGGGCCGGTGCACCCTGGGCACAGTCAATAATCTCTCCGCGGGGGGCGGGAAAGGAGATATTGTTGGCTGTGGCTAACTTTCTGCCGGGTGGGGCTGGGGGGATAGCCCCTGATGGCCTCCCATATGGCGCTCTGCGCTAGCAGAGTCCATGATGAGAGGCAGGGAGGAGTACGACCACGTGGTCGAGTGGGCGTGGTCGATGCGGTCCTTGCGGCACTACTGCCGCAGAGACCGCACCAGTAGAGGTCGCTTGCCCCTGAAATAAGGGGTAAGCGAGGGAGTAGTAGCGGGCTCGGTGTTCACTAACCCTGTCACCGGGCTGGCGAAAGGGGGAGTGGTCCCTCTTTCGCCGCCGCCAAATCTCGTAACCCCAAACATGATCAAGTGTCTCTGGCGTAAGCGTCAGACACACTTGATCTACGGGGACTCGAGGGTTCACTGGCTTAACTGCCTGGACCGCGAGGAAGAAATCCTCTATAAAAATTACCCCAAATCCCCAAGCGGCGGCGCACCGTGAGGGGGTTGTAAGCTTGGCTAATGGGTAGCTTGATTTAGTCGCTAGTGCGAACCACAGTATTTTGAGCCAGTACACAAAGTTTTTACTCGTGGGAACAAAAATGGAATCACCAATAAAAACCAAAAGACGCACAGGGGGGAGGGAGAAAAGAAGGAGCCGGGAGCAATAGGTGCCGAGGAGGCCCACGTCCCGTAGGGGACAAACAGTCCGCCGAGGAATCGCGCGGGCGAACTCCCAAGGTGGGGGAACGTCCGCGTGATGAAGTCGCGGCCGAAGAGCGAACGCGGGGTGCTGGGTCAGACTCTGACTCAGCATCCAGCATGGTTAGCGGATGGAGCTCAGTCGCGGGCACCAGATCTATGGAGATCAAGACGGCAGCGGCGGAGTCATTCCGGAAGCGGATCAGGTGCAGGATCGGGGATACGTCCTCCGAGGGCGGCGGGGCAAAGGCTTCGTGCGTCGCTCCCCCGGAAACGGGGCGGATCCCACTCCGCGTCTCGCGGAGCGAAGGTGAAGGGTCGGGCCCTCAAAGAAGCGAGGGACAGCGGGAAGCTCGCCGAGGAGGGCGGCACCCGATCGCCGCACGACCTCAAAAGGCCGAGAAGAAAAAGGGCCAAATTTGAGGAGGTCGTGATGGCGGCGATTGCGAGTGTCCGCCAAAAGAAATTGCGGTCCTCGAAAGAGAAGGCTGCGCAAGAGGCCGCGGCCTCCATTATGGCGGCAGCAGCGGCCACCTTCTTGGAGTCGGAACCCGAGTCGGGTAACGAGGGGATGAGGGCCGATATCGCCCGGCTAACGACGGAGGTTGAGCGTCTCTCTAGGGAGAACGCGGAACTCAAGTCCAGCCGGGCCTCAGCCCTCGTTCAGTCCTCTCGTCCTGTAGAGACGCCTCCAGAGGTGAGTGCGGTGCAGCCGGCGGACAGGCAACAACTCCTGAGCCTGATACGAGAGGGCATCCGCCAGGAGATCGGTGCCCTCTCTGCCCGGTTCGCGGTTCTGGAGGGCATTGTCCTCCGGCCACCTCTGGCGGGCTCCAAGAAGGCTGCGTCCTACGCGGCCGCCGCGGCTCCGCAACCCACGCCGGGGACGTCCGGCCCGACGAGCCAAAGCTCAGGGCCATCCACGAGGCCGACGAAGCCGTCGTCGTCGTCTCCGCCGCCTCCGCCTCCGGCCTCCCAGAGGACGCTCGCAGCAGATAAGCCCAAAAAGGCGAAGGCTGCGCGGAGAGCGGCGAAGCCGGCGGAGCTGGCAGAGACGGCTCCCCACCTACTCTCTTGCCTGCTGATGATGCCGGCTGGACAGTGGTGGGGGCCAAAGAGAGACCCGACGCACGGAGCGGCGGAAGGCGCAGCGGCAGCGCGCCAAGGAGAGAGCGTCGCCAATATGCTTCGCGCCCCGAAGTCCGCAGCTGTAGTCGTCACACTGCAGCCGGAAGCGGTAAAGAAGGGCGTGACGTACGCGGACCTCCTTTCCAAGGCAAAAGGGGTTAATCAACCCCGCGGAGCTTTGGGATTGCTGGGGGTTGCGGTTAAGAGTAACCGCAACCGGAGCCCTGAAACTCGAGCTCCCGGGAGCCAGCAGTGGCCCGGTCGCGGACGCCCTAGCTGCAAAGCTACGGGCGGCGTTTGATGCGGCCGAGGCTAGAGTGTCTAGACCCGTAAAGAGCGTAAGCTTGCGCATATCGGGTCTGGATGACTCCGTCACGGTGGAGGAAGTGGTGGCCGCCATTGTCAGGACCACGGGATGCTCAGCTGAAGAGCTGAAGCCGGGAGCCCTACGTCCCGACTATGCGGGTATGCTGGCCATCACGGTCAGCTGCCCCGTGACGGCGGCCAAAGTGGTGGCTGAGGGCCGGAGGCTTTTGGTGGGCTGGGTGTCGGCGCAGGTTAAGCTGCTCGAGCCCCAGCCTCTGAGGTGTTACCGATGTCAGACCGGACATCACGTCGGGGTAAGGTGCACCTCGGAGGTCGACCGCAGCGCGTTGTGCTTCCGCTGCGGTCAGCCCGGTCATAAAATCGGCTCGTGCACCGCCGACAAGCCGCACTGCTTAGCCTGTGCGGCGGTTGGCAAGCTCAGCCGAACACCGGGCGGGGAGTAGAGCCTGCGCCGCTCCCGCCAATACCGGGGCAAACGCCGGCCCACGGCCTCCACTGCCGCTTCCGCCGCGGCTCCCCGCTAGCGCTGCCGCTGCTACTTCTGGAGAGAGCGCAATGGAATGCCATTAATGGCCCCATTGCGCTTTCTCCAGGCGAACATCAACCACTGCGCCAGAGCTCAGGATCTCTTGCTCCAGAGCATGGCGCGGTGGTCGATTAATATCGCCGTGGTCTCCGAGCCGTACTTTGTCCCGCCCAGGAATGACTGGGTGGAGGACCTGAGCGGCTCGGTGGCCATCATCGCGTCGGCCGCCGCCGGTACCCTGACCCACGAGCGGGTGAAGAGGGGCCAGGGTTGTGTCGCAGCTCGGTTCGGAGGGATAGTCGTAGTGGGGTGCTACTTCTCTCCGAGCCGAACTCTCGCCGAGTTCCACAACTCCCTCAGGGAGCTGAGTGACGTCGTCGTCGAGTACGGTTCGCTTCCCGTCGTCGTGCTGGGGGACTTCAACGCCAAGAGCCAGGCTTGGGGTTCCCGGTACACGGATGTACGGGGGCGAATGGTTGAGACTGGGCCTTGGAGGTTGGCCTGGACGTCCTCAACAGGGGTTCCGTCGCCACGTGTGTGCGGATGCGGGGTGAGTCCGTGGTGGACATTTCGTTTGCCAGCCCCGCATTGTCGCAGCGTGTTGTCGACTGGCGAGTAATGGAGGCGGTGGAGACGCTGTCGGACCACCGGTATATCCGGTTCGACGTCTCCACCGATCCCTCGAGCGCGCCAGTCTGACGGGCCCCAAGTGGTCCACGTTGGGCGTTGAGACAGCTGGACAGGGAGCTCCTCCTGGAAGCCTCCATCGTCCAGTCCTGGGTGCAAGCACCGGTCAGGCCGGACGATGTGAATAACGAGGCCGACTGGTTCCGGGAGGCTATGTCCTCTGTCTGCGACTCGGCAATGCCCCGAGTCCGCCGAAGCCAAGCGCGGCGCAAGGTGTACTGGTGGTCGCGGGAGCTGGCATCGCTCCAGGCGGCGTGCTATGCCGCGCGACGCCGGTACACCAGGTACCGCCAAATCCGCATCCGGCCTGTGGATGCGGTGGCACGAGAGGCGGAGCTATACCAGGGGTACAGAGACGCAAAGACGCTCTCTCGGGCGCGATTCTAGAGTCTAAGAATCGCGCCCACCAGGAGTTGCTGGAGTCTCTTGACGCAGACCCGTGGGGACGTCCTTACAAAATGGTGCGGAGCAAGCTCCGCATCTGGGCGCCCCCACTGACGCAGAGTCTCCGGCAGGAACTGGTCGAGGGCGTCGTTGGCGCTCTGTTCCCTGCACTAGGGGAGCACGCTCCTCCGCCCATGGCTCCGCCTTCGGCGGCGCCCGGCATGGACCACGACGACGACGTCACTGTTCCCGCGGTGACCGGGGTAGACTTGAGGGTGGCGGTGGCCAAGATGAAGGCCAAGAACACCGCCCCAGGGCCCGACGGCTTGCCTGGAAAAGCCTGGGTCCTGGCCTTGGGGGATCTCGGGCCTCGACTTCAGAGGTTCCTCACGGCATGTTTGGAGAGGGGCCAGTTTCCACTTCGTTGGAAGACGGGGAAACTGGTACCATCGCGAAGCATGGGCGCCCCGCGGACAGTCCGTCCGCATACCGGCCCATCGTCCTGCTCGACGAGGTGGGCAAGCTCTTCGAAAGAGTTATTTCAGACCGCCTCGTCGAGCACCTGACGAGGGTTGGGCCGGATCTTGCGGACAGCCAATTTGGCTTCCGCAGAGGGCGCTCTACTGTGGATGCCATCATGCGCGTGAGGTCTCTCGCGACGGGGGATGCTGTTTCCCGGGGTAGGGTCGTCTTGGCAGTGTCGCTTGACATCGCCAATGCCTTTAATACCCTGCCCTGGAGTTGTATCAGGGAGGCACTCCGGTATCACCGGGTGCCGGCCTACCTCCGTCGCGTTGTCGGGGCCTACTTGACGGATAGGGCCGTCATTTACCCCGGTCGCCAAGGGGAATGGATCAGGCGCGAGATGTCGTGCGGTGTTCCGCAGGGTTCGGTTCTGGGGCCCCTCTTGTGGAACATCGGATACGACTGGGTGCTGCGCACCGACCTCCCGAGCGGCGTCAGCGTGGTATGCTACGCTGACGACACGCTAGTTTTGGCTCACGGGGGGTCGCATCAGGCGGCGGTCGACGCGGCTACAATTGGGGTTGCGACAGTCGTTGAGAGAATCCGGCAACTGGGACTCGAGGTGGCGCTGCACAAATCCGAGGCCATGTGCTTTCATGGCCGGGGGAACGCGCCACCTCCGGGTCTCCAGATCACGGCAGGAGGGGTTCACATCGGCGTCGGGTCGACGATGAAGTACCTGGGACTCGTCCTCGACAGCCGGTGGAACTTCAAGGAGCACATCCGCCTTTTGGCTCCCAGGTTGGTAAAATTCACCTGCATAATGCGGCGTCTTTTGCCAAACCTGGGGGGCCAATGCTCCCTGCCGGCGGCTCTACGCAGGAGTCGTGCGGTCCATGGCCCTGTACGGTGCCCCCGTATGGTCCGCAGCTGTGGCGCGGCGGCAAGGCCGCTTTCTGAACGCGCCACAAAGAGCGATGGCCATACGGCTGATACGGGGATACCGCACGATCTCCTGCGAGGCGGCGGGCCTCCTTGCCGGACTACCGCCATGGGGTCTCGAGGCGAAGGTCCTTGCGTCACTGTATGTGTGGCGCGGGGAGGCGCATAGCCGGGGCGTAGCTCCGCTACCGCGACAAATTGCCGCGCGGCGGACGGAGCTCCGGCAGAACCTCATGGCGGAATGGCGACAACGACTGTCGCAACCCTTGGCTGGGCACGCCACGATAGCGGCGGTAAGTCCCTCTTCGAGGTGTGGCTGACGAGACGTCACGGCGTCCTCTCATTCCGGACGACGCAGGTACTGACCGGTCACGGCTGCTTCGGCAGGTACCTGTATCGGATCCGGGTGGAGGATACGCCCGCGTGTTTTTACTGTGCGGATCGGCCGGAGGACACGGTGGAGCATACGGTGGAGGTGTGCCCAGCTTGGGCTGAGCCCCGCCGTGTTCTCACAACGGCCATCGGTGGCGGAGACCTCTCGCGTCGGGGCCTGGTAGAAGCCATGCTCCGGGGCGAGAGAGAGTGGGACGCAGTCACCTCCTTCTGCGAGGACGTGATGCTCGCAAAGGAGGTGGCGGAGCGGATACGGCGCCAAAGCGCCCAACGTCCCATCCGCCACGGCAGACGCACAAGACGCGGGCGTCGAACGTCTGCTGAGGATCGTCGGCCTCCGTAGGCGCGGACCGTCGGGTGACGAGCATTGGGTAGCCCGTCGCCCGAAACACCCCAACGGCCCGTGTGTTCGGCGCGTAGTGTTCCACGCGCGCCTCGAAGAGCAGTGTCAGAGTAATTTGCGGGGCCCTTTAGGGCCGGTGCCTGCCTAGGTCTCAATGCCACCGGATCTTGGACCTAGGCACATAGGCAAAGGATGGGAACACCGTAGGTTCTTAGTCGGTAAAAGTCTGACACGCCCTCAAAAAAAGCTGTAGATGTAAAAAAAAAAGTGTAAGTTTCGAACAAAATAAATATTAATACAAAATATTATAATTTTACGCGCCCTAAGGCCACTACTACTACTCTAAAAGAATTCGTTGCAGCAACATTCTACTTTCAGTCATAAATATACTCACATACACGCCATATTCGCATTAAACTACAAAATGATAAAAAAACATTAAACTAAAACCAGGATTTTTGGTGAAAATATTCGTTATTAATGATGATTTTTAGCACAATGTCAGCAAAGGTGAAGACGAGTATGTGGTTTCATTTAGTAACGCAATGTCAAAATGACCCTGTATAAGCACTATCCACTCCCACCAGCCAAGGCTCCGTACACGTCACTATGACGTTTGTGTACCAATTCCGTACTAATGGACCGGATGCGACATATATTTGTAAGAGGCGGTAGAACAGTTCATGTGTAGTGTAGGGAGCTGTATGAGGGTTCCAATTATTGTCTAAATAGGTATATTATAATGTTACTAGCTGACCCGACAGACGTTGTCCCGTCTTAACTATGAATTTGCAGCGCGTATTCTGTCATTCGCTGAAATTAACTTTTCTTAAATTTTCTAACTTTCCGCTCAACTTCCTTAATTTTTTATTTCATAAGATCCTTCTCCAGACAATAACAAACACAACAAAAAAAAATAGTGAAATCGATCCAGCCGTTCACGCGTGATGGCGTGACCAAGGGAAATAGGGATTCATTTTTATATAATAATTTTTTTTTTTTTCTGATTTTTGAATTTGTTCTATTTTTGAGCTTCTTTTGTGGGTGACTAAAGTGCTATTTTCATGTAAGGTTTGTGATTTCATTTAGTAACGTTGTGTCAAAATAACATGTGATGTATGCCCCATTAGGTGTTGAGAATAAAAGGTTTAATAATTTCTTATTTTTACGCGAATAACATCGAAATAAAACTAATTTGCGTATTTTATCACGGTTTTTTATTTGACTCCCGGCGTCTCAAAGACTTCGATTCTTATAGGTAGAATATACGTCAATGCTCGTAATTTAATAACCATTCATAAACCTTACAGGTTAAGGTTTATTTTAACAATCGCTGGAAACTTATGACTTAAGTCTCATCTTGCCACTTAGTAAGTTCTACGGATGCACTTAGACAGGTATAATTGTTGAGAAAAGTATAAAGAGTATTGATGCTGAATATGCAAAAATAGGGTGTATGAAGTTGATATGTCAGATGAGAATAGACTTTAAAGAGGTTTTAAGCCAGTTTTAAAAATGGAAGCCAATATACCCTTGTCAATTAGTAGGTGTTTATTACGGCTTCATTTTTGTTTAAGACGTTTCGAGGCTCATTTATACCTACTTTTGTAAGTCTATGAGTTAATCTAGGATATGCTCTGTCTGTGTACCAAATTTTATCAAAATTCGTTCAGCGGTTTTTGCGTCCACTCTTTATATACAAAACTCAAAAAATCATAACAGTTTCGCTATCATATTATTAAGATAGGTAAGTCTTAAATGGATGGTAATTGAGCAATTTGCAAAGCCCAATACTTATTATTTGAAAAAAAATTATAAAAATTTATATATTTTGTTTAATTATTTCCTTTGCTTTTAAAATTACTTTTATTCCATTTATACACATATCTTAAAAATATGTATTGTTAGCATAATAATATAAATAACTTACTAGTTTTATTATTAATATTTTGTATTCGACAGTACTCATCAATTCTTTAGTGACATAAATCAATAAACGAATACACAATACCTGTTTATAAAGCGATATTGTATACTCTATTACCAGGGTAATAAGTGACATTTTGGAACAACCAGCGCGGGCTACCAGGTACAAAGGCGGACAGTGGGAACAGCATTAGAACAAGAGAAATAGTAAGCAATAAACCTTCAACACAAAACACCGCGAACAAATATTCTAAGGTTTGCGTCCTTGTCACGGGCCATACGATTGCTTAACACTATATCTCAGAACTTGGATATATTTATATGTAACCTGTCAGAATTCACTGAAATGGCTCATAAATGTATTGAAATAAATTGTTAAAATTAAATCTGTATAACATCGCATTAGTTTCAACTGTTATGGCGTTATAATATATGTATAAATAAATAAAACATAAAATAATGATGAAGCAGTAGTGGCCTCGAAGGGATTAAAGTATATTTTCAAATGGAACAACATTTTAGAGAATTGTGCCCCAAAGTGAAATGACCTTAACGATGTTTAGGTACACAAGTGACTCTTATTTTGAAGGCACTAAGCATTTTAAATATTTATCCATTATCTTAAAATAAGCTTCTCATAAAAAGCGGCGATAGCCTAGTTGGGGGGAGGGGGGGGGGGGGCGAGTCGCGTGATGTCCAACAGAAGACTTTATTTTCAGATCACATAGTTAACCAATGTAAAGCATCTTATCTGTTGAAATTAGGTTCCTTTTTCCCAATACTTTTACTGGAGGGAACGGATTTTTTGCGCACAAAAATTGCTTCGCGAGAGTTGGGAGGGGGGACAATATTAAAAAGGTAAGTGGACCTTAACAGTCACGTTTTTCCGGCAGTAATCTCACACCTTATAATATAGGCCACCACGCATGCGTCGACGAAGACTACTGCAAGGTTTTATCAGTTCGCATGGGCCTACTTCTTAAACCCCAAAATACCTCTGTAGTGTGTCTTTGTGTACAGACACGGTCCAAGGTTCGAAATAAAAAAAGACACGACAAACGAGTTTAGGTTGCCATTTATTAGCGACACAAAATATTATAAAGATTACACTACACCATAATATCATACACATACTTCAATGTATCTTCAATCGATTTCCCCACGAAAAATTTATCGAAACTTGTGGAGTTTCACTTAAAACGAAACACTGACTGCTTAAATCCATGTATTTTGCTAAGTATTACAAACATTTGAATTACTGTGAAAACAAAAATAATGAATCACTTTGAATCTCTAACCGCCAGTGGCTTGTGTTTGCAGTTTCGCCATCGGACAGTGATTATTTTTTTTTCCATTTTTATGCGTTGTTATTTTTAAAATATGTGTTAGAATGTAAAAAGAGTAAGTTTAAAAATAAAGAAAATATAATGATAATAACGGTGTTTGTGAATTTATCGTTCGCTTTAACGGTAAAGGAAAACATCGTGAGGAAACCTGCACATCTGAGAAGTTCTCTATTGGAATTTCGAGGGTGTGTGAAGTCTACCGATACGCACTAGGGCAGCGTGGTGGACTAAGGCCTAATCCCTCTGAGTAGTAGAGGAGGCCCGTGCTCAGCAGTGGGCAAGTATATTATTATTATTTTATATTTAACAGTGTTTGTTGTACTTACTTTTACTGGTGGTAGGTCTCTCATATGTGAGAGTCCGCCTGGGTAAGTATCACCGCAATGTCTATTTCTACTGCCAAGCAGCAGTTTCAAGTCACTGTTGCGTTCCGATTTAAAGGACATTGTAGCCAGTGTAACTACTGGACATAATGAGACTTCACATTTCACGTCTCAGAATGACGAGCGCAGTGGAATACCAAACAATACTTTGTAATTCAAGGCAAGCAAGGCATTGGATGATGTTTCTACTATTTATGGGCGGTCGTATCGCTTACCATCAGGCGAACGGCAAGCTCGTCTCGTCATTCAAAGCAATAAAAGAAATTTGTATTGTATATTTTGTATTGTATATTGTATTTGTATATTTTGTCTCATTTTTCCTAGTAGGAACAATACTATTCCTGTATTATGCTGCCCCACGAGCATTTTCTACTACTGACTACGGATATTTAGGCCTTAGTCCATCATTCTAATTGCTAACCTAGTTATAGTATACTTCACATGCTTTTGTACATTTTCTTCAATAACGGGAGCGATGCACGAAGATTGCAAGGACTTTTGTTGTGTACAGACCTTGCTTCGTCATTCAAAGCAATAAAGAAATAAAATACTCACCCAGTGTGAATGGTATATGTCCCACAATAATGCCAGGATCTAGAATCCTAGATCAACATATGCCAAACAGCAAATGATTGACGATGATCTTACTCATCCAGACTTTAGAGCAACATTAAAACACAAATGCTCAAATGTGCGTGCGTGCTCACTTACCTTTCTGTATGTGTGTGTGTGTGTGTGGGTGAGAGTGTAATATGGCGCCAATATAAAAAATCAAAATATCGTCGACAATCTCGGTAAAAATTAAGCAATTCATCATACAAGATCACTCTGATTATCGGAGCATGCGCGTTCACAACAACGCCGCAAGCCAATAATTATGTACAAGCGCAGAATAAACAAAAATGGAAGCCTGGTAAATGCGCTATCATTTCATGTTCAAGTTATCACGGTATAAATGCATTCCCGTTTGAATCACGAATGTGTAAATATTCAAAAATAGATCTTAGTCACCCTATGCAAGCCTGGTAAAACGGTTGTGGATTACTTGATAAACTAAAGGGCCGTTTTAACCGGGGTGCAGAAAATGCGTGGCACGGCCGCAAGGAAGTGCAAGCCATTATCAGCCAACAAAAGGTCACCTTAAAGATGAAACCTTCTAAAAAATATAGTTTTTTTAGCAACTCGGGGTAGCTTGATTATCAAACCTTTGCGCCCAATATGATTTAAACAGACCCATTGCTCATAAAAACCCACGATACTATGAGAAAGCTTAATGAGTTAACCCATTTAACATCGGAATGTTTGCCGGCACACATGACAGTTACATGACATTACGCGTGTCACGGAAAAATAACCTTATTATGTAGAATATAATCTCTCATAGTTCGGTGAGACGGCAAGCCGACATTATCGGAGAGAGATCAAGCGCAGGACTAACGGCTACGTTTGGTAGTAGGTATATAACGAGAGGTTAAAAAAAAATTAAATAACTGTTTTTTGAGATACGATAGTTTACTTCGGAGCCATCGGTACTTACATTGTTTTTGCGAGACAGTGGTATAAATAATTTCATCCACGAAGACACACCCCGCTACTTCCCCTTATAGTAAACGAATCCCCATAAACACCAACAAATTCTCTCAACGTGTTGAATAAAATAAACTGCATCGTTTAATGAAAACATAATAATGAAAAAGTAATTTATTTCACACACTATTAATTATAACAGGCAAGCAAAATGTTTTAAACCAAATTGTGTATGTTCATTATATCCTTATAATGAAATTATGTGAGCCGTGTTTTGTTAAATATGTCGTTGTTCATTCACAAATTATTTATTGTTATGTAAAAGTAACAGGAAATCATTTATGAGTTACCACATCATTATCGGCCACATGAGATCCATGAACATAGGTCTGTACTAGTAGCGTAGGATGAAATTTTCCGAAAGGAAAGCCGACATAAAGTGTAGGTATTAATCTTAATAGTTTGCTTTGATTATGTTTGAGCGTAGTTTAAAGAAAGCAAGATATTTTTGTTATTACAATTACGACAAGCTTGCTATGATTACTATAATTATGAATCAAATCCACATTTTGCCTGCTATGTAAATCCGATGTAAAAGAGAGCCTGCTCGTATTTATTAATCACCATTCCAAGAAAAAATATTTTACCCAACCTGGGGATAGAACGCGGGACCCCATCATTCTATAAAGCACAAAATGTTTACACACTTGCCTTCCATCTAATGCATGCCAAATACCCAACCCGAGGCTCGAACCTGAAACCTCAGCACGGCGAATCATAAGCAACACTAGCAAAAGAACTTAATACATACTCAATCACAACTCGACTAACTTCGCCTTGTTCCAAACTTTGAATAAAGATATATCGAAATAAATAACATTTATCATAAAGTTCATACCAATCAGTTCGAACTATTCGCTGTGAAAACATTCCCGCTCGTCTTTATATTGTTTCCAATGCAGTTTTCAAATAAATTTTATTCATATATTGGAACATAGTAAATATTGTTATGTACAATGAATGTCACAAGTTATACATCATAATTTATACCATGTTCTTAACAAAATAAGTTCTTTTTTCGTTTTTACGTTCGATTTGCTAATATCCTGGTTCCATCCAAATTTACACGCATTATCCAGCGACAAACCCAAAACATAAAGCTGATTTGAACCTTAAAAACGTAAACACGATATTTTACAATTTACAGGTACAACGGTTGGAAACTTAATACAACTTTGCCCATAAAGGACCGCAGTTAGACGCTTAGAGAAAATTCGATGTGCTCTCCTAGTGTTATTGTCGGAATTCCAGATATTGAAAGGGTCATTTCATTTTACGTGCCAATGAATTACGTACCTCTAAGGAGTGATCAGCCTAGAATCTCACAACAATAAAAGTCCGTGTCGTTCAACTGTGGTTGTGATTGGTTGAAAGCGTGAGTCACGTGGTTGTCTCTCGACCAATCACAGTGAAACGATATGGACAATCGTGTCGTGATTTTTGTCACATTAAGGGGCTTCTTGACTGCCTCGGTACTTAGTACGACAGCGTTTTGAAGTCCTGGGTTCGAATTCCGGATCGGGCAAACTGAAATTTGGGTTTTTCTGCTCAGTATCAGCCCAGAGTCTGGAATTTGTGCTCGATTTGGCGGTAGGCTCGACCCCTATCACATCATAGGACGAAACATACTTGGCGAAAATTGGGAGCCCTGGTTGCGCCTCTGCATACCCCTTCGGGGATAAATGCGTGATGTGTGTGTGTGTGTGTGTAAGGGGCCTGGTCGTGTTTCAGTGCGTTCCCAACTGATAAAGGTTGATTTCTGTTGCTGTTAATTTCTCACGCGTCTCCCTTTCGCTCATCCTAAGAGGGTTCCTTTTCTTTCCCTCACACTTTCCTCTTCCAGATATCCTCTTCGAACTTTCTCCCAGAACCTCGCAATGCCAAGCCAGGGGATTTCAGTATACCATTAGCAAGTTTTATCTGGTAATAACTGCAGGGTACCTTACACAAAAAACACGTCAGCGTATACGTCTTAACAATTCCAACATTACAACAAAACAATTTTATCATATCCAATATCTCTATAAGACCCTGATCTGTTCATCTACAAAGAGTGACCTATAAAAATTAGTCTCAGTATCTGGAATTGATACGGCGTGGTCGAAAGAAATGGAAGCGCACAATGGTACATTCTTTTTCCTTAGAACAAAGGAAATCGTGTCAAATAAAACCTCGCTAGGAGTACCTCAATAGTTTTACGTAGAGCTATGAAGGAGATCAGAATCAAAATCAATTTTAGGTTTATTTTTATTTATTTGTTTTAGTTCACTTATATAGACAAAACTAAACATGCAAGCTACTTAAGTAATGAACCATAACTTATCAATTTAATACTACAGATGACACAAATTACAGTATAGAGCTGGGTGCATTATCATACACAGTGCATTTTAGCATATCATTTATATATTTTTTTATAATACGTGGACGGTATTGTGACCCCACCACACCGGAAGGTAAGTAGAGAGGAGTCCAATAGAATGACGACTGACGAGAGACTACCCCACGGTAGACGACACAATTAAGCCGGTCTGTTGGAATCGGATATATACAGGCTGATCCCGGAATGCGACACACTTCGTGAGCCACTATAGAAGGTTTTAACACCTTGTGTACGGTGGTCACTATCCGGGCGGATATAAAATATATCCTACCACCAGTAAATATATGATATAGCATAGAATGCAATGTATAAAAAAAACACAGATCATCACGCGTTTATCTCCAAAGGAATATGTAGAGGCGCAACCCACTTTTCGCCAATTGTGTTCCGTCTCATGATAAGCTGCGAGCCTATCGCCATATTGAGCACAAATTCTAAAATGTAGAAAAAATCAACAGAAATAACTTGTCCGAACTAAGATAATCTCCCACTGTGTAACGACTAACTCATTCACTCTATTTGTTATTAGCTCGACGTTCGGTATAAGATAAGACGCTTCCCACATCGTCCACACGCAGTCGGACGGCGCAATCCTCTGTTCTGATTAGGTAAGTCTCAGCTGTGTACGTTTGTACGAAAGTAGTCTTTATGAATTTAATCTTTACTATCAGTTTTACTTAGCTAGAGTACCAGAGTAACCGACATCAGGTGCAGTCGACACAATAAAGTGGACTGGTCATATCTGATGACGGCTGGTCAATGCAGACAGATGCTGGAGTCAGCCCCGGATCTATTGGGGAGGGGGGGGGATGCCCTGAGCAGCGAATTCAGAGGCCGCCGAGTTCGAACTTGCAGACGAATACACAACTTAGCAATAACGCAACTTTGACTACTGAGACGTCCTGTACTTTAAACACATAAATTATATTCTACGGGGCCTGAAAAGATGATGATGATGAAGACGAAGGTAATAATAAAGGTAGAGAGGATTTGCAGATTTTGCCCCACCTCGAAAAAATCAAAATCCGGGGCGGTCACGAAATGCCGGCGGTCACGGGGGGACCATGAAGGCATGAAAAGTCTTCGAAACGTCGGGAAAAATTAAAATATACAAACCGCGATAAAATCCGAAAAATAGTTTAGTTTTAATGTCTAACATTCACGTAAACATAAGAAATTATTATTTTTTACAAAACATCATTTTCACGGAATTTTACTATAACCATAATAACTCAATAATGTTTAATTTGACTTTTTTATTAGATTCTTCACAATACTACATTCTAAACTCCCACTTCACGCTTTTATTTGCCAAAGGATAGGCAGAGGTGCAGAGCACCAACTTTTCACCTGTGTATTTTATCCCATGATGTGTTAGACGGCGAGCCTATTGCCAAATCGGGCACAAACTCCGGACTACGAGCTGATATTAAGCAGAAAAAATTATTTACCCCAAAAACGTAAATGCCTTGCTCTTGTACATTATGGCAAAATAGAATTACAGGTAAAGTTAAAAAAAAAAACGATTCGTCCCTTTGTCTATAAGTATTCACCACGCACGATCGCCATCACCGCAAAATATATCCTATAAACACCCAAAACCAAAAATACCACACGAGAGCTCAACTTACATGGGTCGTGTTCCACGCACATTGCCAATAGCTACTCAATTATAAAACAAATAACAATCTGTTACAAAAATAAAACAGTTAAACAACTAACAGAAGGGTGTCTCGAGCGAAATTAATTAATAAACAACGGCAAAGTTCCAAAGTCAAGTTTCCAAGTCGGCAGATGTGACTTGAAAATTGTCCCTTCAACGCCCAGCGCGTCAATTCCTGTTTACAACGTTAAATATTTAACAGTTATATTTAATGTAAGGGCCTATTCACACGAGGAAGATAAATACGCGCGTTTTTATAAACATTTAATTTGAAAGCGTATTGAGGCGTTGGTTTTTTTTTCTATGGGCACTGTCAGTTGTTCCTCTGCACCTGATGGTAAGTGGAATGGGGTCCAATAGAATGTCGACTGACGAGAGATGATTACCCCTCGACAGTCACAATTATGTCGGCCTGTTGGAAACCGCATATACACAGGCTGATCCCAGAACGCGACACACTTACGTTGCTCACTATGGCGGTTTGGAACACCTTGTTTACGGTGGTCTCTATCCGGGCGGAAATAAATTATTCCCTACCACCAGAATTAAACTAATGAGATGGGTTACGCCTTAGCCGCGCTGACGTAGTACGGATTAGCAGACTTCACAAAACTCTTAACCCTTCTAGAATTGTTAGTAAGGTTTCCTCTCATTTTCACCTTTAAAGCGAACCGTAATTGACAAATAATACACACGTACCTTCGAAAAGTCATAGATTTGGATCTCCATGATGTCATGTTTTGTGGTTTCAAGATTGATACGTATTGGAACGAAGTAAATTAAAATGTAAACACATAGATTTTTGTTGCGATGTCCTATTTCTAGAAGATGGACGTAAAATAATAAGTAAACAATTACTATATATTATTGATTGTGGTTTCTGCCCATGGGTTGATACCAAAGAGCCTCGACCCATATCTCCAGAAGCTCTCAATTTTACGTTGGTCCAGAGGCTGGTGCAGAAAGCAGTATTGCTGGACACAGCACGCATTGTGAGAACATTCCTTACTTTAAATCTCTAATCACCGGCGGCTTGGGTCTTGAACTTCGCCATCGGAGGATAATATTTTTTTATTTGCATTGCTATATTTCAGATATTATGTATAAGAATTTCAAATAATAACTTTTAAAATAAATTATAGAAAAAAATCCAAAACATTAGTTTTTTTATTATTTATAAACAAATTAGAACTTACAAAAAAGGAAATCTAGCTCAAATGAAAACAGAAATTATAACTAATGTGAAACATTTCGCAAAGCGTTTCATTAAAACCGAAGCCAAATACGTTCATTACGTGAACTTATTAAGGCTTACCCGCGTTGGGGCGTTGTATAGATCGTAACGGTTCCGTAGGTTTAAAAATAAATATCTGTACTTTAAATTTTGTAGCCAAATGGATAATTTATTAGGTTACACGTAAAAGTCGTGGTTTTTGTCACTAAGCAGGAGTGTTGTTGTTTACTGTCGTGCTTTAGTTTAGTGTGGCGTATTTTAACCTTTATTTTACTATACACTTATTTTATGAGACTTAAAATAATCTGATTAGAATGACAAACGAAATACAGTATTATACTATATATTTATAAATATGTTTTTTTAATGAGACGAATAAGACTCTTCGTTAAATATGTAGTTAAGGTAAGGCAACCCTTGATGGCTCACCTAATTTTAAAAATATTGATGAAATAGAGTTATTAAATTAAATTGCAATGTGTCTGTAAGAATATGGACGGCAATAAACAGGCTTTTCGATTGATTCACCATTATATTTCTATTATAACTTACTTCTTACACAAAATCATTAGTCATCCATCTTGTACATTTTTAACCATAGAATATAGAAAATGACCACAGCCAACAACATCATTCCTAATAACGTTTTTATAGACAGCAAACGCGGGAAATACAAAATCACTATTTCAACAGTATCACTATATTTTATTAAATTAGCGTTTGCCTGCGGCGCTGCCCGCGTGATAAAGTTTTTCCGGGATAAATAATAGCTATCAGGAGTAATGTAGCTATTAGAGAAAAAATATTTTAATTGGTTTAATAGTTCCTGAGATAAACACGTTCAAACAATCAACAAAAATAAACTCCTCGGCTTCATATATATTTTATAGATTAAACAATAAAGGTAGTAAATAAAGATCGTAGTATGGTTTGGACTGAATGATGGACCTCATTAGAAGCCAGGTTTTCTTATATCATATTGCCAATAAAAAATAAAACAAAAATGTTTGTCAAGTGAAATACTTAAATTTTATGCGTTTATGATTTTCTTTTATATAACGCCATCTAGTGATCTTCAATTGTAAATAAAACGAAATACATTAACTTGCCCGCGGGTCCCTGAAAATTAGCAAGATCCCTAATTACTTATTCAAGTAGCGAGTTTTAAGCTTGTATTTTGTACAAATAAAATAAACATATTATCAAACAACTCTCATATATGTCTGGTCATAAATTAGTCTTAACCAACTTACAGGAAAGATATAGAAGTAAAAAAGGAGACATTGGGGGTTTCGAAATATCATTTCGCAGAATTCGTTTTTTATTTCAACTGAATAGCCAGCAGTAATAATCAGATCGGTCTCTGCGGCGTACCTTGGGAGAGGCCTATGTCCAGCAGTGGACTGCAATGGGCTGATGATGATGATGAAGCAGACGAGCTTGGCACTGAGTTTTCTAAAACTGGAGTAATGTAGTTTCCTATTAATAACTAATATAATAATAATATCAACCCTGTATTATATACTTGCTTGGGCCTCCTCGACTACCGCGAGGGGTTAGGCTTTAGTCCACCACGTTGGCCTAGAGCGGATTAATAGACTTCATACAACCTCGATATTCCTTAACAGAACTTCTCAGGTATGCAGGTTTCCTCACGATGTTTTCCTTCACTGTTAAAGCAAGATATAATTCACAAAGAATACACACATAAGTTTAGAAAAGTCAGAGGTGTGCCTTTGGGATTTGAACCTGCGGACATTCGTCTAGACAGTCCGTTCCATAACCAACTAGGCTATCGCCGCTTTTTTTTACTAGCTTCCTATTAGTGAAAAAAATTCAAAATCGGTTCATTAGTTGCTGACATTAGAGAGTTGCAATAAACTACTCAGTACATATATTAGAGTAAATAAATTAACTAACCTAAGAATCAAACAATGTCCCCTACGGTCCACAGACATATGATGCCAATAGAATAGTTATATGATTATGTATGCTATTCCAAAAATATCAGTATTCCATATACAAAACAAACACATTTTGCATCCCTCAAAAATACAGTTTGCAACGATATTTCCATACAAATAGACCTTTCGTTTGTTTGGCAGTAGCTTTGTCAAATCGCAGGATTCTTTTCAACGGTATTTTTTATGAATATCTATACCGCAAAGGTTTTGTGACTGCCTCGGCGACGTAGTTTTATTGCGTTATCGGGTACACGGCACTGAGGTCCCGGGTTTGAGTCCAGTCGAGCAAAATTATATTTTTCTGCTCAGTATCAACCCAGATTCTAGAGTTTGTGGCTCGCACCATATCATATCTTTTGAGGGAATACACAAGGCGGAAAGTGGGTGGTGTAACCAAGTTATTTCTATTATTATCTGCGACTAGACAAGCCACAAATGCTTGCCAAAAAACACCGATTTCTAGCTAGGATGATAGGCGAGGCTACTGAAATTAAAAAACATCCGAATGTCAATATAGAAGATGATTCGAAGCTTACACATGCTTGGGATTCTGTTCTACATTTATCTAAATCTCAAAAGACCGACTGCCAGACTTCAACACACTGTGAGCTCAATCTGCGAAGATTCCGTAGACGGAATAAGGCTCTCTGACCTTAATTGTATATATTTAGTTGGTGGCAATTTTTTAATCCAGTAATTACTTAAACAAATTCAGAATAATGATTTTTTATGTTTACGCGAATGTTAGACATTATAATTAAACTATTTTTCGGATTTTATCGCGGTTTTTATATATAAATTTTCTTTTTGTGATATAATTTTAAAACGTAGGTAGGTAGTGTAACCTTGACTTTTCGGATGATCAACAGCTCAGTCCCCCCCGTGACCAGAAGGCTGCAAAGTCTTCGAAACGTCGGGAGAAAATAATAATATAAACCGCGATAATCCGGTAAAAAAGTTTTATTTCAATAGTTTACTATTAAAGTTAAACATGAAAGGAAATGAAACTCACGCACTCACTCGTCCGAATACCAATTTTTATTATACAATTACGAAATCAATTATTCTGTACATGACAAAGACTATTATTTAATTTACAGAAACAATTTCGAATCTATTAAGTTACTGGGTTTTTCGTTACTTTGGTGTTGTGTTGTATTTTTTATATGTGCATGGCAAAGTGACCTCCCCACTCCTGATGGTAAGTGGAGTGGGGTCCAATATACTGCACCTGATGGTAAGTGGAGTGGGGTCCAATATACTGCACCTGATGGTAAGTGGAGTGGGGTCCAATATACTGCACCTGATGGTAAGTGGAGTGGGGTCCAATATACTGCACCTGATGGTAAGTGGAGTGGGGTCCAATATACTGCACCTGATGGTAAGTGGAGTGGGGTCCAATATACTGCACCTGATGGTAAGTGGAGTGGGGTCCAATATACTGCACCTGATGGTAAGTGGAGTGGGGTCCAATATACTGCACCTGATGGTAAGTGGAGTGGGGTCCAATATACTGCACCTGATGGTAAGTGGAGTGGGGTCCAATATACTGCACCTGATGGTAAGTGGAGTGGGGTCCAATATACTGCACCTGATGGTAAGTGGAGTGGGGTCCAATATACTGCACCTGATGGTAAGTGGAGTGGGGTCCAATATACTGCACCTGATGGTAAGTGGAGTGGGGTCCAATATACTGCACCTGATGGTAAGTGGAGTGGGGTCCAATATACTGCACCTGATGGTAAGTGGAGTGGGGTCCAATATACTGCACCTGATGGTAAGTGGAGTGGGGTCCAATATACTGCACCTGATGGTAAGTGGAATGGGGTCCAATAGAATGTTGACTGACGAGAGATAACTTCTCGGCAGTCGGCATAATTATGTCGGCTGTTGAAACTTATACACAAACTGATTTCGGAACGCGACACTTACGTGGGCCACTATGGCGGATTTTAACACATTTACGGTGGTCGCTATCCGGGCGGATATAATATATATCTTACCAGCAAACTCAGGTGTACAGAAGTTTTGAACACCTTTCACTACAGAGTAAACAATATAAGCAAAGTTATCGTACACTTATAATAAAGTTAAACACGATGGCACTATAACTAAGGTTCAAAAACTTAACAACGTAACGCTAGCCGTTCAAAGCCTTACAAAAAGGTTAACTTAACCCGAACTTCGGCGTTAACTGGCGAAGTTTGCCTGCTTGGTACAGACGCTGTAACAAGCAGTTTACGTAGTCAACAAATGATTTAATGTTACTAATAAGGGTTATTATTCAATGCATTACGCCTGTGGATATTGTATTATATTTTTGATTTGTTGCAATATTGTGAATAAATTGTTGAATATATTTAATTTAAACTTCAATCAGTTTAAAAAACGAGTAACAGAAACAGCTTGCAATCAACGGGATTATTGAAAATATAATGTGATAGCATTGCGTCTTGTTATTCTTTTTTGTCTCTTATTTTATATTTGGTTGTTACTGCTCTTGGTGGCGAGTTATTTCCTACATCTTAATTATATTAAATTCTCAGTTTTATGTTAAACAGCTAATTAATTTTGGAAACTTAATTGAGCCATGTACTACTTAATTTGCTTCATTTTAATGTTATTCATTATTACTTGTATGTTTCCCTTAAAAATCCAATAAATAAATTGTGTAAATTTTCATAATTTTTTATCGCCTTTAGTCTTAAAATAATAAGGTATTAAATTATAATTCTACCGTATCAAATAATTTTTGCCCAATCTTAACGGAGATCAGTCAAGTACGCAGGCGATATTATAGTGCACGAAGTATGCGCAATACACACGTGCACTTTCTATTCCTTCACTGTTATTGTCCGATCAGACGACAATCTAACATGACCGAAGAGAGATCAAGCGTAGGGTTATCGGATTTACATATTTTTCGAGGCATGGGTGTATCACTCCGCCAACTTCCTGACTCTGAGCTGCGACTGAGTATTTTTAAAATGGAATATCCCAGTCACTATTATTTTGGTCCAACCGGGATTCGAACCCAGGATCTCAGCGCTGTACGCGGTACCGCGTACGATTACAATTACGCCACCAAAGTCAGACAATCTGAATTCGAAAATACGAACTAAAAAAGTGTTATACATTAACGACAAACTAGCGAGTAAGGCTCATTAGGTTGAAATACAACTGCACTGTGTTCTACATCCTTATTAAAAATGGTTATTAAACATTTATAACGCGTTTTTGCTACTTACATTTTTTATTGATGCTGCGCTCCTTTTACTCATAGCGAGCTGTTATATAGCCTATAGTCTTCCCTAATAAATTGGCTATCTAACGCCAAAAGATTTTTTCAATTCGAATCAGTAGTTCCCGAGATTAGCGCATTCAAACAAACAAACTCTTCAACTTTGTAATATGTCTATACTATTATTACATTTTGCTATAAATTATACATGTTATTATAAAACAAAGTCCCCTTTTCTGTCTGTGTGTATGTTATCCATTTTCTCATATCTACTGCACGGATTTTTATGAAATTTAGTATGGAGATAGTTTCAGACCCTGGGAAGGTTATAGGCTACTTTCTATCCCGGGAAAATATATAGTGGGTCTTTTATCCCAGAAAACTCCTTCACGCGATCGAACTACCAAAAGCTAGTCTGGCTATAATTTTAATAATTACTTAGCACTTTTTGCACCTTGTTTCACGGTACCAGGCTGTGCTGAAAGAAAAACTCTAAAACAAAACTAACGGCTCGCACCCAGCACTACGTGAGCACACACCGATATAAGGTCGCGCCAACACAAAGGGAAGCATCTTGAGCAGTAATCCGTTAAGTTGTCGCTCAGTTCCGACACAGAAGCATAAAGATAACACTACATTAATTCCACATACGGTTGGCGAGAATTGACAATGTTGAACGAGGTTTAAGCAATGGCGTTTTACTTAAACTATTTTTTGAACGGTTTTACTATTTAAATATTTTAATATTCTAAAATATTAAATCCGCAATAAAATCCGAGAAATAGTTTAATTTGAATGTCTAACATTTGCATAAATATAAGAAATCATTAAACTTTTGGGTATTAAAAAGGATTTTTTTATTGCCCCGAACTAAGATATGATAGGTACTAATCACCTACTCTAATTGAACTCAACCGTAAGATCGGTGCAAGGTTGTTTAAGGATGTCTGTCTAACGACAACTGGAAATCCAGTTTTGATCAGGTCGTATTAAAAACTACAACAGAAAGTATTGCATAATGTGAGAATAGAACCCAGAACTTCACGGCACATACATCATAATTTATACTAATATTATAAAGTTTATAGGGATCTCTGGAACCGATTTTGAAAATTCTTTTACTAAGAGAAAGTTACATTAGTCCTAGGTGCTATTGGCTATTTTTATCGCCAAATATTTTTTCCCGGAAAAACAGTCTTGTATAATATAATTAGACCTCTCCTCCCCTCCCTCCCAAGGCAATGCGCTGGGTCTTTTCACCCAGTACACGCCCATGCACCGGGGGGATATACTTCAGTGTGTATACCTCATACTTGTAATTACACATTGAGCCCTATAGAGCTCGTGAACATTTCCTGGCCTTCTCACGCCCATCATAACATGGTTCCTTTCTCTTCCCTCACACTTCCCTCTCCAGATATCCCCTCCAAGCACCTACAGGCGCTAATCCGAGGGATTCCAGCATCCCATTCGCAAATCTTTCCCGGTGTTGATAGCGGAAGGCGATACACAAAAAAAATTGGTAAGACCCAACTAAGTCCAAGCTCACCATCCTTCCCAACAGTGTGTCCAATTGCAGTCGACAATGCACTTTCACAGTGCTAACTGCAATTCGCTAGCCGTACGTAGACGAGTGCGCCATTACAATTTATTGTTCGCGACCAACTAGATGTTTGTTTTGCGTGTGTATGTACCTACAATATGAAGGAAGTAGCTGTATTATTTCTACCCTTAGGCACAGTTTAAAAAAACACATAAGTACCGTAAATAAGTACCTGTTTGCAGGTAACGAAAGAATTGTTACGAAATATTGTTACGATTTTTTCGTCTCATTTTATTTGTTTCTCTGTATTTTGTATTTTATATATTATTTGTTAAAACGAATGTATTAAAATAAATAAAAAAAACAACACAGATGAGACAAAATTTCGTTTAACAATATTTCGTAAAAACTTTTTGGTTACATAAGTTTTTGTGCGAAATACTCCAAACGAAGCACTCAACGAATTAAAAGAAATTAAATTAAAATTAACTATAGTTTTGATATAATCATTAATCGCACGGTTGCACTGGTCCCCAATGGTATGTAGCGATAACTTGATTTTTACCCGCGAAAAAAAAAAGAAAAAAAAATTACACTATTTCTTAGACTTTCATATCGGGAACACTGTAATACATACATATATGCGTACATAGTATCACGGTTCTATCCCATAGGGGTAGGCAGAGACTATAGATTGCCACTTTGCACGATTCTGGCATACTTCTCTCGCTTTCTCCGCCTTAATCAATATTTTCATGCATTCCCGTCGGTTCAGGGTACTTTTAACCTGGCCTTTACTGAGAATGTCAGATATCTGACATTCAAATGTTCGGTGCACTCGATCCCTACCGGCTTCCATATTCCCCTTATAAATCCTCTTTGTCAATCTCCTATCATCCATCCTCCCACAATGCCCCACCTTAGCAAAACTGTAATCTAGAACTTAATTATTAGTTTAAAAACGTACAGTTAAGTTAGTTATATTAATAATTTCGATCTAAACGTCCTTCACTCCATTTTACGATTCCCAAAACTCATAACCTCAAAATATTTTGCGCAAACATCTTGTTTCGTTCTAAAAAACTTCACCTCAGTTCAGCTTTTTTTTAACAATCCACTAGAGTTGGTAGCTCCACGTAAGCGCGACTCAAGTATTCCTAAGTACACTTATAAGTTCTAGTTGCAAACGTCTAATGGCGGCATAATATCTGAGCGTGTGTTTTTTAACGTATGTCATGCTAAGGAATAGAGGTCTGACGTTAAAATTCTAAATTTGTTAAAATTAAACTATTTTACGTGGATTTTTTTTTAATTTTATTGCGGTTTTTGTATTTTAATTTTCTCCGGACGTTTCGAAGACTGCAGCCTTCGTGGTCACGGGGGGGACTGAGGTGTTGGTCATCCGCAGTCAAGGTTACAATATCTACCTTCATTTTACAATTATGCAATTAAAAGGAAATTAAAATATAAAATCCGCGATAAAATCCGTAAAATAGTTTAATTTGAATGTCTAACATTCGCGCAAACATAAGAAATCATTCTGAATTTGTCTAAGTAATTACTAACAAACTAAAAATTGCCACCAACTAAATATATACAATTAAGGTCAGAGAGCCTTATTCCGTCTACGGGGGCATATCCGTCTTTTTACAATCACGGGCGTTCTAATCGAAGGACAGCTTTGATGGCCATATAGGTAAATAAGGAGATTTTTTTGACTCTCTTACCTATACAGCTATGGAACCTGTCCTTCGAATAGAACGCCCATAATCTTAAGAAGGTCAGTTTACCCCTTAAAAACATAGCGTTTCTTTTCGTGTTATGAAATTGCTTAACAAATAAACATGTATTAATATTCACAAATACACTTTTTATATTTTAAACTAGCTTTTGCTCGCGGCTTCCTCCGCAGGCGTTTCCGGGATAGAAGTAGCCTATAACCTTACCAGGGTCTTAAACTATCTCCATACCAAATTTCATAAAAATCCGTTCAGTAGATTTTGAGCAAATCGATAATATACAGACAGACAGAAAATGTGACTTTGTTTTATAATTTGTATAGATTGTAATGCACTCTGTCTCTCTAGACATAAGTCATAAATTGTTTCAAGTAATGCTCGCACGTCATTACAATGATCTACTTTCTACCAGCTCTGGAGCTTACAAGCTCCAGATGTGGCCGAAAGTAGATTGTGGCAACTATAAACTGAAATTATCTGTAACAAAGGTTTTCTCGCAGCTTTGTCGGCTTTACCTTTCAAGGAATTAGAGTTCCACCGTGTACTTCTCGAAATAAATCATAGCCTATACATTATACAATAATTATCCGGAACATTTTCTATCTGTATGCAATATTTTTTTTACAAATACGTTCGGCAATTTACGCGTTTAGTTCTAACAAACATCTTTACAATACTCTCACATCTATAATAAATATTAATACGTATATAATAATTTTGTCCAAACTATAATGATAAATGCAGACAATGCCACACAGCTTCAGAAACAATCCAACATATTACCGGCGCATGTAAGTCAATAGCTCAAAGTGATTACAAACATAGACACGATCAAATAGCTGCAATAGTACATCAATGTTTAGCCTACAAATATAAATTAGTTAAAGAAAAAGTACCCTATTATAAATACAAACCACAGATTGTTCTTGAAAATACATATTACAAATTATACTGGGATGGGACTATAGTAACAGATAAGACCATACATTATAACAGGCCGGATATAACAGTATTAGACAAACAAAACAAATCAGTTTACCTTATAGATATTGCCGTTTGTAACACACATAACCTCTCTTCTACTCACACCGAAAAAATTGCGAAATACGTAGATCTGGCTATAGAAATTAAAACACAATGGCGTGTAACTACCACCAAGACAGTACCAATAGTTATATCTACAACCGGTGTAATACCGAAAACACTCCACACTAGCTTACAGACATTAGGGATCCCACCAATGACTTTTATACTTTTTACAAAAAGCTGCAATACTGAACACCTGCAGAATTGTTCGTAAATTTCTTAACAACTAAGTAAGGGAATTTCTCAACAACAATATTATCCATGCACTTGGCTTCGGCCCGTGCTATGTTTACCTTCTATTGCAGGAGAGAAACGTTTTTCGTTTATACAATAATAATAATAATATCTGCCCTGTATTATATACTTGCCCACTGCTGAGCACGGGCCTCCTCTACTACTGAGAGGGATTAGGCCTTAGTCCACCACGCTGGTCTAGTGCAGATTTGTAGACTTTACACACAAAATTTCTATAGAGAACTTCTCAGATATGCAGGTTTCCTCACGATGTTTTCCTTCACCGTTAAAGCGAACGATAAATTCACAAATACACACATGATTTTAGAAAAGTCAGAGGTGTATGCCCTTGGGATTTGAACTTGCGGACATTCGTCTCGGCTGTCCGTTCCACACCCAACTAGGCTATCGCCGCTTTTTTTGTAATGAATATTAATACGTAAATAATATCTACTGAATTCCTTTAGAATCCAATAAAATTAATTTTGTAATTCTACTTAACACAAACCATAGACTGATATAGAATCAAGACCGATATAGTTTCCTGCGTACCTGATAAGTTCTCTATAAGATGAAGTTTGAGGGTATATGAAGTCTGCCAATCCGCACGAGGTTAGCGTGGTGGACCAAAAACTAAACCTAGTAGAGAAGGCCCATGCCCAACAGTGGGACAGTATATAATACAGATCTGATATTATAATTATTATAATTATACAAACAATGTATTCCTTTCAGTGTTCATATTTCAAACACCTACACTAAACTTCAATCCCTTATGCACGTACACAAATATTTGTCAAACAGAGAACCAACAAAGGAAACAGGAGATATTTTCCGCAATTCAAACATTGAAACTTCAGTTAATTCTCAAACCGAGACACATGACATTGCTAACAATTGGCCTAGCACAGGGATGGCGAACCAATGGCGTGCCAGTGTTGGCACGTGATAAAATAATTCGGGCTCTATTGTCAAAAATTGTCAGTCTTATTTATAAATTTCGCAAAGCTATGCTTAGTTACGTTTCCTTACCGAATTTTGGCTACGGAGGTCAATCTCAACGGAGGTCAGCCACGCAGGAGATATTATAGTGCACCAGTGTGTGCGTAATACACCGACGCACTCTCTGTTCCTTCACTCTCATAGTCTGGTGAGACAGCAATCCGACATGACCAGAGACAGTTCAGGCGCAGGACCAACGGCTTTACGTGCTTTCCGAGACACGGGGGTATCACACCGCCAACTTCCTGACTCCGAGCTGCGACCGTTATATTTTTAAGATGAAAAAATCCAGTCACAATTATTTTGGCCCGACCCGGGATTCGAACCCAGGACCTCAGCGCGGTAGTCGTATTTGTACCGTGTACAATTATAACTACGCCACCGAGGCAGTCTATTTTTTTTTATAAATAATGGCACATAAACCCCTAAAGGTTCGCCATCCCTGATCTAGCATATACTACGTTTGGATTCAACAGTCACACAAGGAATATAAATGTGCCCAGTATTTTAACCGCAATTGCTATACTCCGCCATACTTTACTGTGTTTAGCTTAATTGTACAGCTAAAATGTAGCTTATTTGGATTAGCTGGAATCGGTGGAAATAGAAACATTATTCCTACTGAATTGCGAGGTTAGACACTTTCCCGTTTATGTTAGGAGGAAAATAGAAGGAAACCAGGAATGACTTTCATTTACGTTAGGAACAATAAGTAAGTAATATTTATCCAAATTATATCTACTAATTATAATTCAATTATATAACGGCATCTCCGAGACATTAAAAAAAATTGCACGTATTTTATGAGCGAAACAATAATTTTAATTTTCAAGTGGCAATAAATGATAGTTACATTAGTATAAATTAGTTTGTAATTCTTACGGCAGAATATACAAAATTTGAACATTTTTATAGTGCAATTAAATAAACCGTAAATTATTTAATATAAAAGCGTATATAGAAAAATACGTGTTCACACGTTGAATATTTTTTATTTTTTTATTACGGCTCTGGTAACTAGTCCATTGAGCCCATCTTCCATAGACGTTATCTGTACAGAGAGTGTTGCCAGCTCAAATAAGAAGAATAAAAATATAATATTTCAACATAACATGAAAAAAGGTTGCGTCTTCAATTCCCAAGTTATCCAAAACTGCAATAACTAAAAACATGCGTTGTTTTTCGTTGTTTTAAAACAAAGCTAGTTGTTTTGAAGAAACTAAGCCCGAAGCCTGCAGAACTAACAAAGGGCCGCGTAACAGACTGTAGGATTCGTAGACTCGACGGTTTGAAGTGCGTCTGCCGCGGAGTTAGTGGTGCTGGATCGGCTTGATCTTTAAGTTTCTATTTTTATTACTTTGAATGACGAGATGAGCTTGCTACTCATCTCATGGTAAGCGATACGACCGCCAATAAATAGTAGAAACACCATCCAACACCTTGAATGACAAAGTATTAAGTATATGGTATTCCACTGTTTTATACATTTATTCGGTTATTTTACTTGAACGAATCTAAGGCAAGCCCAAACATTATTGTAAGTAAGGGCGTGTGGGGCTCTGGAATAGGGTATTTGACTTATTTTTATTTATAACTTTTATAAAATATGTCGAATAAATTCTTAAACAAAAGACATCATTGAAATTTGGTAAAATATACATGTTACAAGCCATTGAAATTAGTTAGTAGGGGTGAGTGTCAATAAACAGAAAAGGGACGAAATACTTGCGTGTGACGTCATCGGGAATTACGACGCGTGCGAAAGAAAGAGATGGCGCGATTTCCTCACTCCGCGTCCACTCCTGCACACAGCAATATTTGAAATATGAATTACTGCCTTATTTCTTATGGAATTTTAATCCTGTTTTTACAACATGACTTCTTTTTTGTACTAATTGATGTTACATATAAAAATGCACAAATCAAACATAGCCATACCCTATTTTCTAAAATTTACGTAAGTTTACATTTCTAGTACAAGATATGTCACTAATTGTCGCAAGCATCTGTGAATGTGTACTGCTTAATTACGTGGTATGTTACATGCAGAGAAGAACAATTGTTCCCGGTTTACAATGTTAAGTTTTTGTTTTATTTTTTATTTAATTTAGTTATGCTTCAGTGCAGAGGCCTTGGGGAAGTGAACTAGGCAATAGGGCCTCACGCGGTGCCTTAGAGGAACTTTTATACAGTCTTACCGGCGAAATTGTCAAAACCGGGGTATTTTTTACTATCTACAGTTATATTACAAAGTGGTAAAGTTTGTTTGTAGGGGACTCTCTGGAACTGCTGAACAGATTTTGTTAATTCTTTCACTGGTAGAAAGCTACATTACTCTTGAGTGCTGTGGGCTACTTTAACTTTTTAATTTTTATTAGTCCGAATCCAAAATTGGTAACCAGTATATAAGTAATATTAAATTATTTTTTGGTAATGAATGAATAAAATTGTCAAACTTGTAATTAACACAAGCAAACTAAAATATTATTAGAATACTTCTCTAATCTAAATAAACTATATTTCACACTGTCATAAAAACGGCTCAAATATGCATGAGGTTGAGATATGGCGCGTCACGCGACATATTGATATGGGTTGGGATGGAAAACGACGTTTGATGATAAAACTTTGAATAATGGTCTATATAATGCTTATATAGGGTGTTACATAATGAAGGTATCGACTCTAATGACTATTAAAACTTCATTTTTTTAATTTATATTTTTCAATAAAGACCATAAACAAATATACGCTAGACAATCGATCTGTCAACGACAATTACAAACATTTGTTTTTTAAATTAAACTATTTCAATAGAAGATGTTAAATTCACAAATGTTCATATATTAAATTCCAACAATTACTATGTGTTAGAAGTTATTATTAAGCGTGTAAAAGCATAAACCTTATCCTTTCTTATTGATAGAAATCTGTAATATTTTTTATAGTTTGAGACAATTGATTAATTAGTAAAAACAGCAATGGCTTAGTTGACTGTGGAATGGACTGCCAAGACGAATGTCCGCAGGTTCAAATCCCAAGCGCACACACCTGTGACTTCTATAATTATGTGTGTATTCTTTGTGAATTATCGCTTGTTTTAACGGTGAAGGAAAATATGGTAAGGAAACTTGCTTACCTGGGAAGTTCTCTATAGGAACTTTAAGGGTGTGTGAAGTCTACCAATCCACACTAGGCCAGCGTGGTGGACTAAGGCCTAATCCCTTTCAGAAGTTTAGAGGCCCGTACTCAGCAATGGGACGGTATATAATACATGGCTGATATATTATTATTATTATTTAGAATTAACTAAAGCATACTCACATTACACGTCCTAATGCATGCTGTGAATACCTCAATGTGATTGTATCTTCATTTATATTTTTATAATCTTTGTGTAAAGATTTCAATATGACAATTGTTGGGAACTCAAATAAGAAACGTGTTATTATTGATACCCTCTTTTAGAAACACCCTGTAATTTCAACGCGCGGTCACAAAGTATATCGACATTCGACGTTACCTTCATACATTCACAACAATTGTCGTTTATCTTCTAGCAGTCGACATTTCAAAAAACACTGGAAAACAATTTGCTCACACAAGTGAGAAAAACTTAGTCAAAAGGCGGACGCAGACGCGGGAACAAATATGTGCATAAATAAAGGTGGAAATACATTAGCCGTGCATCAAGAGCGTGGATACGTGTGCGCCACTCACGTAGTCTCACGATGTTTGCTGTGTGGGCTAAGCTTTAGGCGGTGGAGGTGTGGCGGTACAATTAGTATACATACCGCCATCTCGTCAACATCAGCGGAACTTCGAGAAGACCTATGTGGTATTGAGACAACTATAGTGATTTATCGCATAGTAATCACGCAAGATGGCGACAGACGAACCTGGATTGCGCTTGCACAATTTGAGCGACGCGTTGCATTATACCACCTCCGAATAGGAACTGTCGGAGGGGCCGCGGTCGGTCAAAAACAACACCTGCCTGACTGGGAATCTTCCTTTCCATAGAGGAACGTAACCGTCTGTTCCTCTACAGTGGCGTCTGTCTTTACGCCGCTACAGAGGGGTTATAATCTTCAGATATCTCGGTATTACTGCAATGTTTTTAAATGTTTCGATAAGGTCAGGGGGCCCTATGCCGTCTAAAGAAACGGAAAACGCCCCTATTTAAAAAAAAACCGTTTTACACCTGTGGGTATATCCGTCTTTTTTGTTAGCCGTATAGGTAAAAAGGGGATCTTATACGGCTATCGATATTGTCCTCAACTTATTTG
This sequence comes from Manduca sexta, assembly GCF_014839805.1. Lineage (NCBI taxonomy): Eukaryota > Metazoa > Arthropoda > Insecta > Lepidoptera > Sphingidae > Manduca > Manduca sexta. The sequence goes on along the minus strand of NC_051116.1, from coordinate 5,440,227 downwards.
TTGATTAGTTACTCAAACCGCAAATATAAAATTAAAAAGCGGCCGTTTCGAATAAATTAAATATCAATCAAAAGATTTTTTTATTTTACACGTCCTAATTACTAAGAGACTTTATCTAAACTACGAAATGATCAAAATATCATATACCAAAAATCTGAATTTAAAAAAGAACGTTTTTAACGGGAGCTTTGTGGCACAATTTTAACAAAGATAAAAACGAGTATGTGTTTTCATTTATTAACGTCAAAATCGCTTAGGTTTAGCTTTTTGCAAGGGCTACTTAGTAAAATCGCTGATCGCCTATACTTCACTGCCTCACTAGGCACTATATACATGCAGTGTCTCCTGTATTCGCGCGTTACACCTGAGCGGGCGGCCGCAGACACTCCGACGCGTTGTAGTGTTTTTGTCTCGTGTTTTCCATTTGTTAGTTGATTTTTATGCTTGTATGCTTGCAAGGAAATTGCTTAGAGCTCGTTTTAGTGTTTTTTATTGCTTTGAATGACGAGATGAGCTTGGAATTCGCCTGATGGTAAGCGATATGACCGCCCATAAACAGAAGAAACACCATCCACCTTGAAATATATAGTATTGTTTGGTATTCCACTGCGCTCGCCATCATGAGACGTGAGTAAAATTTTATTATGTCCAGTAGTTACACTGACTACAATATCCTTAATGACGAGATGAACTTGCCGTTCGGCTGATGGTAAGCGATATGACCGCCCATAAACAGAAGAAACACCAACCAACACCTTGAATTATAAAGTATTGTTTGGTATTCCACTGCGCTCGCCATTCTGAGACGTGAGTTAAATTTTATTATGTCCAGTAGTTACACTGACTACAATATCCTTCAAATCGGAACACAACAGTGATTACACACTGCTGCTTGCCGGCAGAAATAGATATTACAGTGGTTCCTACCCAGGCGGAATCTCACATATGGGAAACTTACCACCAGTAAATAACTTGATGTTATAGAGGACTTATTTAGAGACATGAGTTATTTTTCTTTCTCAATGAGTCATAAGGGGTTTTGTGTTTAACTAATAGGGGCCTCATGAGTGGGGTGCGAGGTCAACTATTTGATACGTTGCTTGCTTGCCGTCTTTAATTTCTAAGAGAGTCAGAGAATAAAAAATACAACGACAAAGCACAGCCTACAACAGTTTAGTTTCTAGAAGTTTCATTTACAAATGACCTTATAATCTTCCATAAAGCATAGATATTTAAAAATAGACTGACATATGCGCCTTTCCATTTCTTTTTTGATACTCGCACGGCAAATCGACACCACAGCACCTTATTCTGTATGATAGTGTAAACGCGTAACGCGGCCGTGTCATGTTATCTTCGAGAAATGTGCGTGGAATGATATTCTGTAAGCCAAATTTCTATAGTCCTAAACATGATGCGTTGTGTTACGTGCTTGTTACGCACTGTTAAAATAACGTGCGGGATAGAGAATAAGGCCCCTGATGGTAAGTGGAGTGGGGTCCAATAGAACGTCGACTGACGGGAAATAATTCCCCTCGACAGTCGACACAATTATGCCTGTTGGAACCAGATATACACAGACTGATCCCGAAACGCGACACACATTGGCCAATATGGCGGGGTTTTAGCACTTTGTGTAAGGTTGTCACTATCCGGGCGAATATAAAATATATCCTACCACCAGCAAAAAATACATTCCATTCAAGTTCCGAAAGGCAACAATGATTCAATCCAAAACCACGAGGCAGTTTTTATTGCGGTTATTTAAATTATCATTTCCTTCCATTGTGAAGACTTGGGTAGAATTAATTATAGTTTTATGTCAATGTCTAACATACGCGTAAACATAAGAAATCATTAACGTAGCAGTTTTTATTTCCAACAAACTTCTTGACAGTGCGACGTGGTAAACACCACGCAATTAGAGTTGTCTCGGCAAACGTAAGCATTGTGAACAAACAACCTTACAAGCGTCTTTAAAACACGAATTTATATTTACCAGTCTACATTGATGTATATAACACGAACGTCCATATAAACTATTTGTTCAAAATCTGAACTAAAATGGCAACCAAAACGTCACTGTTATAACTTACTTATACACTTGAACAACAAATAATTTTACTTATTTGACATTTTTTTATTCAAATCCAGGTTTACATGTAGACTCGAGTTCTTATATCATGAACGCCACTCCGTACACAACCACAATCTGTCAATACTGAGCACACTAAAGTCAGTTTCAGTGGATTGCAGTTCAATTCAGTTGAACACAGTGAATGTTTGGAACGCCAAATCTAGTACGTACATATATATCGATGCCAATCTACACACGAAATGTTGACATAAACATACTAAGCCTTTATCGTCAAAGGGGTAGCCAGGAGTGCAAATAGAGCACCCACTTTTCGCCGCATTGTTCCTTCCCATGATGTGACAGGGGGCGTGCCTATCACCATATTGGCTATAAATTCCAAACCCTGAGCTGATACTAAATTGAAATCTTACATTGCCCGACTCAGGAATCTAACCTAGGACCTTCGAACAGCATACTACGCGCGTAATACAACTTCGTCACCAAGGAAGTCAAATATAGTTTAAAAATATCTAATGCTGGAGAATTTCCCAAGCGTCGCCAAGACCAAAAGCATGGATGTTAGACAAATTTCTAAAGCGGACCTGTGCTCCGGAAACTAAAAATAAAATTCCTTTTGTTTAGTATTGAAAATTTGATCAGGGTCCTTATTCTGTATGATAGTGTAAACGCGTAACGCGGCCGTGTCATGTTATCTTCGAGAAATGTGCGTGGAATGGTATTCTGTAAGCAAAATTTCTATAGTCCTAAACATGATGCGTTGTGTTACGTGCTTGTTACGCATTGTCAAAATAACGTGCGGGATAGAGAATATGCCCCCAGCATGACGGTGTTTCAAAACTATTAGAAGTGATACTTGCCCTAGGGTTCCCAAATGTCGTCCCAAATGTTGAGCTGTAAGACCGGTGAAAGCACCATAACCGTTTCATTCAGCCCTCAAGTAGTGGTAGCGACTTTTTTCCTGGGAAAAAATACTGTCTTGAATCAATATCAAATGCATGTCGCCAATTTATTCTTATCTGTAGGCTGTCTATTATTCAAATGTCTCTAATTATTTCCAAATAAATCGTTAATGCGATAAATAATACCATAAACTTAGCAAACAACGCACAAGTAACATCCCTACTCACCCCTTCAACGCGTGAGCTTTTGTTTATTTAAAACCGTTTCCAGACGGGGTCGGCTTGAAAGCTCTCCCTGTAAGAGCCTTGAGTTTTCGTCACTATGCGTAACCACGTACCCGAGTACCGAGGGACTTCCTGTAACCTTTTCAGGATATTTCAGTAGTACAAGATTTTCAACTCTACTGAAAAGAAATAACATTTTCATGTAACTTGTTATTTTAATTGCGGCAATAGTGGCGACAGCCTAGTTGGGTGTGGAACGGACTGCGAAGACGAATGTCCACAGGTTCAAATCCCAAGGACACACCACTGACTTTTCTAAAATCATGTGTGTATTTGTGAATTTATCGTTCGCTTTAACGGTGAAGGAAAACATCGTGAGGAAACCTGCACATCTGAGAAGTTCTCTAAAGGAATTTCGAGGGTGTGTGAAGTCTACCAATCCGCACTAGGCCAGCGTGGTGGACTAAGGCCTAATCCCTCTCAGTAGTAGAGGAAGCCCGTGCTCAGCAGTGGGCAAGTATATAATACAGGGCTGATATTATTATATTATTAATGTAATTTTCCATATTGATTCTCTAATTTTGTTTTGAGGAAACTGATTACAGTGACAAGGCATTATCATCTAGATATCTGATAATAAATTGTATTATAAAGCGAACGCAGAGATAAAATGTAAATGCCTTGGAAAGCACGTATAGCCGTTAATCCTGCGCCTGATCTCTCTCCGGTCATGTCGGATCGCCGTCTCACTGAACTATGAGAGTGAAGGAACAGAGAGTGCACGTGTATTACGCACACACAAGTGCACTATAATATCTTCTGCGTGGCGGATCTGCGTTGAGCTTGACCGCTATGGACGAAATTCCGATAAGAAGGATTCATTCATTAGCTTGCGTTCACCATCCCATATTATTATAATATGTTAAGTGCATGGTTCACAAGTTCTAAGTAAATTGTATTGGCAGTAATCGTATTGAACAGGTAATGTAGATAGTTACAATTTTATTACCATTTATTTGGGAGCATAAATGAAAGTGACTTTTGTATTTATGGCCAATTATATTTAATAGTAATTGAGCAGGTTATGTAGTACATAGAACTAATTTTATTAGCATTTATTGGAGAGCAAGGATTAGCTTTAAAGTGACTTTTATATTTGGTCGGCTTATAAATTTATGTGACGAGTATCATTCAGAAGTTGTAAAAGGCCCTTAGTCCCATAATTCCTAGTTACACAAGCTGAAATGCCTTCCAAATCGGAACACATCATTCAATAATAACCTCTATGACATTCTCCGAACGCCTGTAATCCGTTTATTGTTATATAGCAACGTTTCACTCAACAGCCCGAGGCGGCCAAATAAACCTCCAATTTCCATATTATATTGGGAGCGGGAAAAAACCTTTAGTATTCAGATCGGCAGACTTTATCAAAGACAATCTAACCCTTTGATATTTGAGCTGCGACAGGCGAGTTGGTAAGACAGTGTAGGCTAGGAGCTAGTTTCTGAGACGAACAAATCAAGAGGTAAGTTGGTGATAGATTCCTCGTATGCGAGGGCTTTGTTCCTAACTATCTGCGTTGCTAATTGTAAGATATTTGTATCAGCTTGGAGGCCGTTCAAGTATTACGTAACGCAATTTTTGAAGATTTAGTGTTCGTTTAAAATGGGTGTGTAGTTATATAGGTACAGGCTTCGGTGGCATAGTTGTATTACGATAAGAGTGCAGTTCTGAGTTCGAATCTCGAGGCAGGCAAAGTGATTTTGAGGTTTCTACTCAATATCAGCCCGGAGTCTGGAATTTGTGCTGGTATTGCGATAGTTTTGCCCCCTATGAGATCATGGGATGGAATACACAAGGCGAAAAATCGGTACACCAGATACGTCACTGCCTACCCCTTCGGAGATAAAAAGCGTGAGGCTATGTATTAAATATGTTTAGTTCCTGAATAATATGATACATTATTTTTTTATTTAAATTATAAGTATAGCCTGACCAGGAAAATAAAAAACTATGTCTTGTGGTAAAAAATTAAATTAATTTACTGACAACGTTAACTTCCCAAATAAAAACAAAACGCGAATTCCGAAAAGCAAAAGTCTTTTTCCTCGTCAATCTATTATTAAACTCATGTACCTCATAATGTTTGTAAAATCAATCTAGCTCTCGAACATCCGAAAAAACTGAAAGGCAATGGAAGCAAAGACGTTCGGCACCCACGGGATTTATTTGACGGTAAAATGATAGTAAATCACTACGTCAACAATTTTATAAGGAACCGTAGTTTTATTTGGGGACACAATATTAAAATTGAGTATTGCTTATTCAGTCTAGCGCAAAATCTATCCCTATACGTATAAAGCTGAAGAGTTTGTTTGTTTGAACGCGCTAATTTTAGGAACTACTGATTGGAATTGAAAAGCTCTTTAAGTGTTGGATAGCCTATTTATCGAGGAAGGCTATAGGCTATATAACATCACGCTATGACCAATAGGAGCGGAGCATCAATGAAAAATGTCTCAAAACGAGGAAAAATGTATTACTTTTGTGAGCTTCCGTTGCGTGAGCTGCGTAAATTCTTAAAATTAGGGAACAGTCATGTATGACGGAATTGTTCTTCTTAAAAAGTTCTAAAAAATATATTATAAAACAAAGTCCCCCGCCGCATTTGTCTTCCTGTCTGAACGCGATAATCTCAATAACTACTCATCGGATTTCGATGAAATTTTGTATGGAAATAGTTTAAGGCCCTGGACAGGACATACGCTATTTTTGTCATGACAAAATATATAACGGGACTCTTATCCCGGAAAAGTCTCACGCGTACGAAACTGCGAGCAAAAGCGAATATGTTTATATTTTAATAGTTTCTGATATTGGGTTTTTCTGTTCAAAATCAGACCGGAGTCTAGAGTTAGTCCCCAATATTACAACCGTTTCACTTCCTATTATCATGGGACTAACACACTTGTCAACAAGTTTGGCTCCTAGTTGCACCTCTGCCTACCTGTTCGGGGATAAAAGTGTGTATTTAATTTCTGTCCGCAATTCCGCTCGCAAGATTGTCTTATAAATGTTTTCAGCATTTTGACCATAAAAAGGAGCTTGCTTACCTTTAGAGACATCAGGAGTAGCTAGGAATCCAATTTTGCAGTTCTCTCATATGTGAGAGTCCGCCTGGGTAGGTACCACCGCAACTAACTAATAAGACGTAACATCTCATGTATCAGGCGAGCGCAGTGGAATACCAAACAATACTTTGAAATTCAAGATGTTTGATGGTGTTTTTGTTATTTATGGGCTCTCGTATCACTTACCATCCCGAAAGCAGTAAGCTCGTCTCGTCATTCAAAGCAATAAAATTAGAATACTTCCATATTTCTTCAAAAGTGATTAGGCACCCACATCTTAACATACGAATTTTTCTTATTTATATTAAAACCAAATGAGATAAAAAAAGTTCCTTGTCAAGAAATTAAACCTTATTCCTTTGGAAATAAGAGTAATGCTAGACTACTATTTCCCCTTAAAACTCCACGCACGTAAGAAATCAAGGATATGAAGGCAATTTCATTTTTTGTGGCGTTTCCTCTGTTATTGCGCCATGAATCAATTGTCGTTGGCAGTAATGTATCACCGTATTATGTCGACAAAACATTGTATTGTTACCTTTTCCTGTACGCGTTCTGTTCTAAGGACACTGTGGAAGCATGAAGAAAATCAAATAGGTTAATATTAACCTAGTTATTAATCTATATAATTTCCTTTCACTGCCTAGGTTGGAAAGTTATATTATTCGGTCCCCATGTAATATTGGGGTTTGTGTCCAAAATATCCGGGTGTTCAGATTTTGCCTGGAGTTCAGTGAAGAAAAAAATAAGAATAACGGATAATAATAATAATAAAGCCTTTAATCAGACAATGCATATAGTAACAAAAGTGACACGTATTAACCCATAGTATAGGTTAGGTAAGTTAGTTAGTAATTGAAATAAAAATAAAATAATTGCGTTAGAATTATTTCTCGTTAATTTCCATCGACAGCCTTGTCTGTATGCCTCTTATAGGCAAAGGCCTCCTCCATCTCCTTCCACTTTACTCTGTCCTTTGCTATTGTTGTCCAGCCTCCACCCGCTATATTCTTTATTTCATCAGCCCATCTTCTGCTTGGCCTCCCTCGTTTTCTTTTTTTGTATCCGGTATACCAAAATAAAATTTGTTTGGACCACTTTTCCTTCCCTCTGATTGTATGGCCTGCCCATCTCCATTTTAACTTTCTGATTGTTACCGTAATATCCTTCGTTCCTGTACGTTTCTTTATTGTTGAAGTTCTAATTTTGTCAGACAATTTATTTCTGAGCATGCTTCTTTCCATGGCGTTCTGGCAAGTTTCAAGTTTTTTAGTATGACATTTGTTTAAAGCCCAAGTCTGACAGCCATATGTAAGTACAGGTAATATACAGGTATCAAATAGTTTCCGTTTAATGGTCATACTCGTTTCTTTGCTCTTCATAATCTCTTTTAGACTCCAGTATTGTTTCCATGCATTTCCGATACGTCTATCTATTTCTTTTGAAGTTAAGTCTTGCGGTGATATTATTTGACCAAGGTAAATGTATTCATTTACGTATTCGATTATTGTATCGTTGACATAAATAGGGTCTTGCTTTCCGTTCGTCATGGCTTTGTTTTTTGAGTGTTCATGGTTAGACCTACTTTACGGCTTATTTTATCGAGGTCATTTATCATTATTTGGAGCTCTTCCTTCGACGATGAGATAATTATCAGATCATCTGCGAATCTTAGGTGCGAAAGGTTTTCACCATTAATTGTCAGTCCATACTCTTCCCAGTCCAGCTGTCGGAATATCTCTTCTAAAACTGCTGTGAAAAGTTTAGGTGACAAGGGATCACCCTGACGTACACCTCTTTCTATTCTTATTTCTTCTCCTTCTTTCTCCAGTTTAATTCTAGCCTTACTGTTTAAATAAAGGTTCCTAAGGATTCGGATATATTTATTTTCGACTCCTTGGTTTATAAGAGCTTGCCAGATAGTCTCGTGGTCTAGTGAATCGAAGGCTTTGCTGTAGTCTATAAAGCAGCAGTAAAAAGTTATGTTGAACTCTTTGCCTTTTTCAAATAGCTGTTTCACCACGTGGATGTGGTCTAAGGTTGAATATCCACTTCTAAAGCCCGCTTGTTCTCGTGGTTGATTTTCGTCCAATATTTGGGTTATTCTGTTTAAAATAATTTTAGCGAACACCTTATATATGTTTGACATAAGGCTAATAGGCCTATAGTTGTTGATATTGTTTTTGTCGCCTTTCTTATGTAACAAGACAATAGTCGACGTTGTCCATTGATCAGGTATCGTCTCGCGCTGCAGTACTTCATTGAATAGATATGTAAGAGTTGGTGCTAGGTGGTCTATGTTTTTGATAAGAAATTCGTTAGGAATGCCGTCCGAGCCGGGGGCCTTATCTTTCTTTTGAGTTTTTACTGCGTTCTCCACTTCTGCAGATATTATATCTGGAATATCGTTTCCTCCTATTAAGTCTATGGGTTGACTAAAATTTGTTTTTGCGTAGAGGTTTCGGAAGAAAGTAGTTGCTATTGATGTGATTTCTGGGCGTCTAGTTTCGTGTTTGCCATTTTTATCTGAGATATTAGGTATCCAGTCTACTTTCTCCACCAATATTTTAGCTGCTTTTTTGATGCCTCCTGTTCTCTGGATGCAACGTTCCAATGTTTCTAGTCGGTACTTTTGGTGGTCTTTTCTCATATTTTTCTTAATTTTGTTACTAATATGGGCTATTTCTTTTCTGTGTTCTTTAGTTTTTCCAGGAGTTGATATAAGTTTGGCTCTTATTGCCAACAATTCTTTAGATTCGTTTGTAATCCATTTTACCTGCCTTCGATTTCGATTATTTGGATTATTTACGGCTTTAGTATGAATAAGATCTTCGAATTTATTGTATTTGTTTTGAGTGTTTAATTCCTTTGTACTCTCAATAAACTTTTCTAGCTTTTCTTTAAGTTTTTCGGTATTTTCTAGTGTTGTGGTGTTTAAATGTTTTATCTTGAAGGGCCTATGTTTATGGGATGTGCTGATTTGGAGTTTCGCTCTGACCATTCTGTGGTTACTATTAAAATTTAGATTATTTACGACTCTGCAATCCTGAAACTCTTTCGTGTTTTTAGCAAGAATATAATCGATCTCGTTTCTGTAGCGGCCATCTGGGGATATCCAAGTCCATCTATTGCTGCTCCGGTTTTTGTATAAGGTGTTAAGTATTTTCAAGTTGTTCTCGTAAGCTAATTCTATAAGTTTTTCGCCGTTTCTAGTTCTTTTACCGGAACAGAATGGACCTAATATCATCTCCTCTCCTTCTACTCTGCTTCCCGTTCTGGCATTAAAGTCGCCCATCACTATTAAGTTACTGTGCGTATCTTTTATTGCTTCTGTTAGCATAGAGTAAAAGGAGTCAATTTCTGTTTTGCTTGATTGCTCTGTGGGAGAGTAAATTTGTACAATTGACCACATTTGGTTCATAGGCAGTTTCAAATTAAGTTTTACGATACGTTCGGATATTCCTACAAATTCTTCAATGTAAGATCTTAATTCTGCTTTGATAAGAAATCCTGTTCCATTATGGCCTGGTGTGTCTCCCTTGTAGTAGAAAATAAATTTTTCGTGGTCTTCAATACCTTCGCCTAATCGTCTAACCTCACTCAGACCTATTATTGACCAATTTAGGTTTGTCAACGCTAGAGTCAATTCCGCCAAACTCTCCCTGGTTCTTAGAGAGAGGACGTTGAATGTGGCAATATATAATATAATGTCGTTATTTTGGCAACACGGTTTTGGGACTGTTCGTATTTGATGCTGGATTATTTCAGTTGGAGGGTGATAGTCTTCGTCCCCCACGGTGACCGGCCGGCTTGGGGGGTTAATTTTCGAGGTTGGTGTGAATAATGTTAAAAGTTTTATTTTGTTTGGATTCCGGGTGTCGATGTCATTATCTAGTTTTTTGGGATCTCTGATATTGATGCTGAGCGTTTTCTCTCTATGAAATTGAGTAAATTATTTGGTCTCGTTGTTACTTTTGAAGGGGTCGTGGGGAGTATGTGATTTGCGTCATTGGTTGTATTTATTTTCTTTTGCGTCGACGAGTTCGGTGATCCCGACACCTCTCTTTTCCTTTTTTCACGACTGTTATCTCTTGGTTTTTTCACAACAATTTTATCGTGTACTAAAAAAGCTATGTTTCCGTTTCTTTTCTCCTCTTCGATAATCGGCTGAAGTTGCTTACGTTTTTCTAGTACCTCTTTAGAATAGTCTTCCTTGATATAGATTCCCCGTGGGAGTTTAGATTTATTTTTCATTATCACATGTTTTTCCATAGGGTTGTGAAAGAGACTACGATAGGGCGGTTTTTGTTGGTAGCCCACTTCCCAATTCTGTATACTTTATTAATTTCTTGATTATTAAGATCTATGCCCATGTTCGTTATAATATATTTAATATATTCTACAAGTTCATATTCTGATTTTTCTATATTGTTGATACCAAAAAAGATTAAATTATTCTTCCGTTTCTCAATTTCCATGCTACTAAGTTTTTGTTCTAGCTGCGAAATTTTTCTTTCATGACGTTGTTTTCTTCGGTAATCATTTTCATCTTTTGGTCCAGCGCCTCCATAACATTTTTTGTTACTGAAGTTGTTATGAGTAAAGTTTGCTGCTGTAGCTTCTCATCCAGTTTTGATAGTAACAGCTCCATGCCTTTATCCATGTTATTTTATGGTTTGTTTATTGTGGGAACCCAGATTTCTGGTGGTTTTTTATATTATATCTGGCAACACTGCAGCTGTCAGTGTCGTTTGTTGTTAGGTTGGTACTATAGCTGTTTTTAATTGTCACTGGTTAACGATCTATAGTTTATGGTACTTACAGCTGTGAATTTTAACTTTTTAAGGTTATGTTGTGGATGTAGATTTGCAGTAATTTCCCATAAACAATATAATTTCGCAGTGCTCACTTGCTAATCTTGTTTTGTCTTGGTTACTGTGGTGTATTTGCGTTATAACACACTTTTTAAGCACTATTTCGTCTTGAAGATTGATATTATTTGCGGAGGTCGTTGATGTACGTATTTACGATATGATACCCGGAACCGGAATAACGGATACTAAAATAAAATATAAGTGTGAAATAGTCAAATTCTATGTATATGTATTTATTAAGGGATATTGATTGATAGAAGCCGTGATTTTTAGACCTCCGGAAATGTTTCGCTATACTTAACATAATAACAATCACTTCACACTGAAATGAAATGATTTATTCGAAACCGTAAAATGTTATACATTATTTAGATTCTGTCAATATTAACTCTACCAGTTCGGAAAGCAGTTCTCACCAGAGAAGAACGGGCAAGAAACTCTGGTGTTGCTCTTCTCCAAATCAGTTTAACGTATAAACTACAGTACATGATACAGAGAATAAAACTACAATTAATTTTTTTTATTATTTAGAGCAGTTCATTCATATATATACTCGCAAAATAAATAAATATTTTTTATTTCTAAATGATTGCACAACCGTCCAACAATTATGAAAAAATGTGCGCGTACCAGTTTTAAAACACTGGGGTCAACCCCCATTTCGCTTTCATGCTATATAAGGTAATTTTGACATCGCCTTACTAAATAAAACCACATAATTATTTACTTGGAAATAACACTTTACAATAAGTTACTTGGGCCGTAGATGTAAAATAAAAAAGTGTAAGTTTCGAACAAAATAAATATTAATAAAAGGTAATTTTAATTTCACGCGCCCTAAAGTCAGTACTACTACTCTAAGAGTATACGTCGCAGCGGCAACATCATACTTTCAGTCAGTAATACACTCACGCACACGCCATATTCGCATTAAATTACAAAAAGATCAAAAAATTTATGATTTTTGGCACAATGTAAGCAAAGAAGACAAGTATGTGGTTTCATTTAGTAACGCAATGTCAAAATGACCCAGTATACCTGCCATTTTCAAATAAATGACCTATTACGTACTAATAACTGCAATAAAGCTTACCTAGCTGCAATGTTAATTGAATCTCTAGCATAGAGGTGCGAACGAGACAGAGCATGCCCTCTCTTTCGCACTTACCACGGTAATACCCTTTGAGTATGAATTGAATCTGAAATCAATCTAAGATAGTAATAAATTTATGGTACCGCAAAATAGCACTTCTCAGTTCAATTGAATGATGGATATATTTCATTGAATTTGAATGTGAATCTAAAATAGTTCGTGAAGAATGGTTTTCTTACAACTTGCAAAGTTTAAATTTATTCTAAAAAAAATATATTAACATGATAGACGGACAAAAATGTTTAATATAGTATTTTAAACATCGATATACATGTACTACATAGAGATTTGGCGTTCCGAACATTCACTGTGTTGAACTGAATTGAACTGCAATCCATTCAAACTGAGTTTAGTATCGTCCATATTGACAGCTTGTGGTCGTGTACGGAGTGGCGCTCATGATAAGAACTCGAGTCTAAGTGTAAACCTGGATTTGAATAAAAAATATTAGTCAAATAAGTAAAATAATTTGTTGTTCAAGTGAATAAATAGGTTATAGCAGTGACGTTTTGGTTGCCATTTTAGTTCAGATTTTGAGCAAATAGTTTATATGGACGTTTGTGTCTACAGAATATACGTCAATGATTTTAAATGACTGCGGCGAAGCAAGGAAGGGTAATGATTTTAACACCGTTTTTTCGAGGGGAGAAAACGTATTATTGCTATCACCAATGATATGGTGATTTGTTTGTTTCACCAGTTTTACGGCCCAATATCAACACTCTGGATTATAGCATCATCCGAGCGACCATTGGACCGAGTCCCTAACACCTGTATACCCTACAGCATACCAACCAAAACTAAAGGCTTCTTCGGCGCATACGGGTTGGCCAGAGGTATCTTTTTGTACTAAGATAGCTTCTCAGAACCACTGTCGGATTTAAAACGTTATGTATATAGATATACAATCTTATTTGGCACTATTTAACTAGTTTTCGTGACTGTGAATACATCAAAATATTACTTGCTAGAGTTTAGTATAAACAAGACAATACCGATTCTACTTAAAAACAAAATTGTTAATACAAAAACACAAATAAAGAAGTCACTAACACAAGCACTGCAACACATCAGGGGACCAATGGGCACTTGAATAGGTGACGAATCTAAAACTTTTATTCTAGGGTACGAGTTTTAGAGGACGAGTGGGTCCGAGACCACGTAAATTAAGCACCTATATAAATAATGACTTAAAATACTTCTAAACATTATCAGAACTTATACAAAATTCGCAAAGCTATGCTTAGTTAAAACACAAATTTACTCGATCAGCTGTAAGTCTTAACCCGCTATCTTGTCTTTTAATAAGGTTTAAACTAGGAAACCGGTGATGTTTTTGACAACTGTTTAAACAATTCTTAACCACCTCTTAACGCTAAAACAAGTTTATAAGTAAGACTGCATAAAGAATGAAATGTAAGAATGAACCACAAAATTGTGTTTATATTACACAAACATTGATCTGGGTGTCTATAATTTAGTGGATAAATTTATTCCAAAAATGTATTTATTTATTTAAAACTTTATTGTTCACCGAAAATGTAAAAACAAGAACACAAATTTGTATACACACTGTGGAAATGATTACATTGGTGGTACAAATGGCGGTCTGAATGAAAAAATCAGCAATTCTGAAAGTTAAGCAATAGTTCAAAGAGTACAAATAGTTCCTACATAAGTGCTAACAATATTTTTCTCAAATTCTAAAATATATAAAGACTGCTTATCCCCCGAGAAACGTGAAGATAATATGAACAGGCTATAAACAGACAAGTACGTCTAGACTGTACCAGGGGTGTTAAACTATTGTCATGAAATATATTAATACTGCCGTCCTAAGCTCAAAAGCGGTATCTCAAAAAAAAAAAACAAAATCTTGATTTTTATGTCGTCAGCTTAAAGAAATTCCCATCCAATGAACTTGCCTTAATTACGTTATCTTGTTTAGAACTTGTCAAAAAAAACCTTGAAAGTGTTTCTCTATCTCAGTTTTACATACAAAACTATATTTACAAAGCTTCGATTATCTCAATAAGGTTTCCCTGACATACCGCTTTTGCGCTTAGCACGGCAGAATATACCTCAGTCGCTTATATTAAGGTATTTTGTATTTTATTGTTATGGTCAGAGTTCATTTAAATGAAGTATATTTCGCAATAATTATTTAAATTCTTCATGCTTTATCTTTAAAACAAAAACACGAGTTTTATGTCTGGTAGGCAAAAGTTAAACTAAGGCAACTGCTTTTTATTTTGAAGAAATATTTTATAATAACTTATTTTAATCTTTTTTTTAATGTGATTGAATAATGAGACAAGCAAACCGCTTGCCTGATGACAAGCAATACGACCGGCCAAAACAGTATCAATAACAGAACTTTGAATTACAAACATGGCGTAGTTCTTGCCGTCGTCGTCCCGATATAAGATCAGCCTCATAGTGCCCAGTATTGTGCTGGCTACTGTTGCTTAGCGATACAAATAGACAGTGGTATCTACCCAGATGGAACCTCGCAGACGAGTGATCTATAAATAGTATCTATTTTTATCTAATTTGTGTAAGTTTGTTTTTTTCAACGGAGAAGTCATCTTTAATCCTTGTAATGTTTATTATTATTTTTATTTTTTTACGGGCACGGCAATGTGGTCTCATTGTAAATGGAGTGGGGTTCAATAAATTTTCAACTGATGAGAAATGATTACCCCTTGGCAGTCGACACAATTATGCCGGCCCGGTGATAACGGATAAAGACAAGCTAATCCCAAAATGCGACACACTTACATGGACCTCTATGACGGGTTTTAACACCTTGTGTACGGTGGTCGCTTTCCCGGCGGATATAAAATATATCCTATCCACCAGCAGTTTTTGCAAGGTAGACGGGGTATATCCGATTTTTATCAATGAAAAACCGCATGCCATGCCTCCATAGCACTTTAAAATGACCTTAAACAGAACTTTTCAGGTTTAAAATACCTTCAAGTCTATGCCAATGTATTTTCCTTTATACGTTTTTTTTAATAAAAGGTTGACTACAGCTGATCTAGACTTAACCACGAGCTGTGACGAATAACCGTATAACGAACCATAACCGCGTCTCATCTCCTCGTAAAAGTTCCAACGATGTGCATGTTTAACACTAATAAATTAATTTAACGAACATTCCGGAATATTTTATACAAATTAGGTTGAAAAATAGAATACTTATATTTAATCGGAATTCCTACCAAAAACTACATGGGAAAATGTGTTGCAACGCGACTTGGTAGCATGCAGTGTTTCCGATGACGACGTCATGAATAGGGCGAAGTGGAAAAAAAATGAGAAGAAGGCTGACCCCTCCATCATGAAGGATGTTTAGTCAGGAAGAGAGAAAGAATCGGAAGACCTGCAGATTAAAGGCCTCCACTTATAATAACATAATATGGAAAAAGAAGTGGTGAGTTTAAGTTTTAGGTTTAAGTTTTAAATAATAATTAATAATTTTGACTAGATACAATTTTGACTGCGTTTTATTTTATAATAAAACTAAAAAATCAATTATCAAATATCATATCAATAGATCTTGAAATAAAACTATTTTTCGGATTTTATCGCGGTTTTTTACATTATAATTTTCTTCGTGAAGTTTCGAAGACTGTAGCCTTCATGGTCAGAGGAATGAGGTGTTAAACGTTCGAAAACTCAGTTACAATATCCACATTTTACAACTACACATTTTAATATTTTTTTTTGCTGTTGACGTTCCGATCTACGCAGAATGTGTGAGTGTCTTGAAGTCTAACAATCCGCCTTTGGGTTCGGATTTATTCGCGTAAACATAAGAAATCATTAACAGATCTATTAAGTAGGCTTTATTTTTAACTCAGCCTTATTAATATGTCTCCTTTTATTATCAAACTGACAAAAAAATTACTAAAATAAGGGTCTGCTTCACAACTGCTCACTAAATGCTAGGTACTCGTCATATAAATGTAAAATGCGACAAAATATAAAAGTCGCACACCAATCTATGCTCCCAAATAAATGGTAATAAAATGAGTACTATCTACTTTACCTGTTTAATACGATAACTGTCAAATACGTGAAATTTGTGAAACCAGGCCTAGTCTGATATCTACCACTCTCTCTTCAGTCGGCCACTCATTACTGAGGATCGTGATCCCGCCCCGTTATTCAACAGTCTTTTCCACGAGGCGTGATTTTCGGCTTGGTGCACCGCTGCGCTTATTAGCAGATTAGAGAGTTAGCCTGGTCTGACCAGCGCTTCGGATTACGCCCTCTTCGTCGCTTGCCTTCGAGCTTACTGGTGAGCACCAACTTCTTCAGGTTGTCTGGTTTCCGTTGCTACATGTCCAAAATATTTTAAAATACGACTCATACAGACGGAGGATAGCTGTTGACGTTCTAGCGTGAGCTATCTTAAGATGCATCTATCACTAAAGTGACATAAAATCGCCCTTATGTACCACAAAAAATCTTAATTTAAAATATAAAAATGTTATAGGCGAAACCCTAATTGGGCTAAATGGACACGGCAGCGTCCGCGCGAACTGCAAATTGGTTGGATGCGCGACTTTTAGTTTTTGAACCGACGCGGCAAATTGCGAAGTTCGCCAGTAGTTTAACAGACTTTCTACACACGGCTTTACAAAAAACCTTTGGCTCAAACGCTTGTCTGTTGTTTGACGTAAAGCGTTTTGTTTAGTGTTGAATGTTTTTTGTTTTGGGGTTTATAGACGTAGTAGTAGTAGTAATAGACGCAGAGCTAAAATGCGCAGTCAACGATGCAGTGGAACTGTGTATTATGTGCGCTGAAAAGGCGTAGAGAGCACGCATCAATACGTGCGACGTCCGCGTTTACCGCTGCAACTATCGTGTTTGCTGGCAGGATATATTTTATATCCGTGCGGATAGCGACCACCGTACATAAAGGCTTAAAACGCGTCATTATGGCGCGCACGTGTCACGTTCCGGAATCAGCCTGTGTATATCCAACAGGCCGGCATAATTGTGTCGACTGTCGAGAGGTAATCATCTCTCCTCAGTCGACATTCTTTTGGACCCCACTCCACTTACCATCAGATGTAGCGGATTTTTTTGCAAGTAAACAAAAAGCAAGAATAAAGGGCCTTTTGTACAAATTCTGAATAAATGCTACGCGTCATATAAATATATAAACCGGCCATTGAGTACTGTCTACATTGGCTGTATAATACAATAACAATCAGATAAAAAATACTTTATACTTTTGAAACAGACCCTTAATGTGAATAAAGTTAACTTCAAGAATATAAATAACATTAATTAACAATCCTTGCCAAAGAGAGCGAGAAAAAATAACAATAAGGCGATAAAGTTACATACTTTATTTGAAATTCGAACACACACTACCAACATTGCGAACGTATGCTTGATTTCCAAGAACAGTAAAGTATGTTTACAACACGGTAACTAATATTGCCGTAAGTCTGTCGAAACCCCTGTAATCCGGGCACAGCACAAAATTAGTACCCACTGCAGACAGGGACGCATTCAGATAACGGGCATTCCGTTGAAACTCAATGCGTAAAAAAATTTGATTAGATTTAAAACATTTTATATTGTCAACACGAACGGAGAAATACATAAACGCGGGAAACCTGCGTATGAGTTACTGCAATCTCCCGGCTTTGCGACTGCAGGGTCCTGGACGAAAGTTGGGAGGGGATAACTGGTAAGAAAGTGTGGGGGAAGGATAAGGAAACTTCTTAGGATGGGAAGATGGGAGAAGGCTAGGAACTGTTAGCGATCCCTTATAGGCGTCAGTGTGAATTGGCAACCATGAGGTATACACAATTAACTGTGTGTCTAGGTCGCGATAAATGTCCTTCCGTAGGGCGTGCATTCAGTGTGGAGACCGAGCGCACAAGAATTGCCTCGGGGATTTATTTTATTGTTAATCGCGCCTTTTTTTACTTGATGGATATTGGAAGTCGATCTATCAAGGTAAACTTATTATTTAATGCGCATTTATCTTTAATCTGATTGTTGCATTGTAAATTCCTTGTATTTAAATATGGAGTACACGACATTATATAAAAATGTAGCCAAGTTTATACAAATATAATTCGTCTTTTATATTTCTAGGTTATGTTAGGAAAACATCTGAAGCTGATCCTTTTTAACCACCCTCTGCTGAAACAAGGCTGTGTCGTATTTTCGACTCATTAGATACAATTATCTACTGGTAGTCTCAAGATAGCTCACATTACCTTGGAATACTGTTTAGTCTAGACCAACTAGTCTTTCTATTGTTAATTAGTAACCAGATCATGTTTGTGTTAACAATGGAATAATATTTGTATATTGAGGTAATAATAATAATAATAATATCAGCCCTGTATTATATACTTGCCCACTGCTGAGCACGGGCCTCCTCTACTACTGAGAGGGATTAGGCCTTAGTCCACCACGCTGGCCCAGTGCGGATTGGTAGACTTCACACACCTTCGAAATTCCTATAGAGAAACTTCTCAGATGTGCCAGGTTTCCTCACGATGTTTTCCTTCACCATTAAAGCGAACGATAAATTCACAAAGAATACACACATGATTTTTTAGAAAAGTCAGAGGTGTGTGCCCTTGGGATTTGAACCTGCGGACATTCGTCTCGGTAGACCGTTCCACACCCAACTAGGCTATCGTCGCTTAATTGAGGTAAAAGGTGGTCAAATAACTTCTTCTTATTGTCTATGTTTATCTTAGTCTATGTTTTTTTATGTGCACGGTAAAGTGACCACCCTGCACCTGATGGTAAGTAAAGAGGAGTCCAATAGAATTTCGACTGACGAAAAATGATTACCGGCAGTCGACACAATTATGCCGGCCTGTTGGAACCGAATATATCCAGGCTGAACCCGGAACGCGACACACTTACGTGGGCTACTATGGCGGGTTTTAACTCCTTGTGTACGGTGGTCGCTGTCCGACAGGATATAAAATATATCCTATCACCGGCAAAGTGTGAATCATTTGCTTTGATGATAATATGTATTCAATTCAATATCTATAAATTACGTAATAAGTTAAAGAGTTATGCTTTTGGGTTTGTTATAGCTCATGATGTCAATTCCTTCCCTCAAAGCAAGATATCACATAGTATTTCTAACATTACAGATATTATTCCTAAGTGCTGACTTAAATTACCAATTGCTCATTTACAAACCTTCTTTTAAGAAGACTTAAACAAAAGCCTCTTCAGTTACACAAAAATCCCATTCTACAGTAATATGAAAGATAAGTCTCATAACATCGAAAACCAGAACAAATATTTGCATATCGCGCAGCCGCTCGGCTCCATACAAATTGCCAATCCACTCCGTAGGAAAACAGCTTTCGTATATATATTGCACTGTATTTACTGAGCAATTGTGCTCTGTTATATATAATTATACTAACTCTGCATACTGTCCCACAGGTGGGCACGGGCCTTCCCTACAACTTAAGATTTAAGCCTTAGTCAACTACGTTGACCTTGTTCAGATTGGCTGTTGAGTATGCCTTTAATCAAATAAAAAAAAATAAACTAAAAAACTTTAGTAATTTTAATAAACAAACGACACTTGGTTTCACCGTCGACTTATAAGTTTCTATGCCCAAAGAGATAGCTATTTAGTGAGGTCTGACCCCCATAAATAAATTCTAAGTCCATCCCTCCCCGCCGTCCATTCTAATTGCCGTCCATTTCAAACCAGAAATGTTTTAATAATGAAATAACAAGTCTTCCATCATATTGCCTCTAATTAACAAACCGTGTACAATAAAAGTAATTGTACAGTTCACACGTACAGTTTAAATTTATGGGAATATTTCAATTCAAAGTTTATTTATTTATTTTTAATACGGTACACCAACAGCAAAAGCAATTTACCACTAACAACATATTGAATAAAAATCTAAAACATAATAATAGGAAGTAGAAAAGAAAATTATACAGTACTAAAAAATATGAAATCAAAGACGAAGATTATATACTAAATAAAGTTATTCTGCCGTGCTAAGCGCAAAATTAGTATGTCAGGAAATCTTATTTCGAGATAATCGAAATTGTAAATGTAGTTTTATAGTTTTTTATGTAAAACTGAGAGAAATTCTTTTAAAGTTTTTTTTTAACAAGTTCTAAACAAGATGAATGACGCAACGAGCTTGCCGTTCGCCTGATGGCAAGCGATATAACCGCCCATAAACAGCAGATACACCATCCAACCTTGAATTACAAAGTATTGTTTAGTATTTCACTGCGCTCACCATCCTAAGAAATGAAATGTTAAATCTTATTATGTCCAGTAGTTACGCTGGCTACAATGTCCTTCAAACCGAACACAAGAGTGACTACACACTGCTGCTTGGCGGCAGAAATGTATATTGCGGTGATAGCGACCCAGGCGGACTCTCACAAATGAGACCTACCACCAGTAAATATTTTCCGTAAGCACTTAGGTATTTAATCACTACATAGTATAAAACAAAGTCGCTTTCTCTGTCCCTACCTTTGTATGCTTAAATCTTTAAAACTACGGTTTTTTTTTAATAGATAGAGTGATTCAAGAGGAAGGCTTATATGTATAATAACATCCATTAAATAGTGGAGAAATATTGTTATTTTGTTATGTTATACCCGTGCGAAGCCAGAGCGGGCCGCTATGTTTTTATATACAACGTTCACAGTTTTTCTGTAGTGTATTTAGTATCAGCATTGCACCCGTGCGTAGCCGGGGCGCGTCGCTAGTAGTATATAAAATGTCACACAGCGCATGGCAATAATTTTGTTACAAAATCGGAACCCATAACGCGGCCGCAAACATAAAACACAGCTCAATTTCAAAAGGAAATTAACACCTAAACAGCTTACAAAATAATCGCCCAATATCCAGTTACCTAGTATCTATGGTTGGCGCGGTAAATTTTCCTGCGTTTTGGCACACAACTTTGCCGCAGCTAGCTTTTACAATGCGTCGAACATGGGGTTAATGTGGTATACTCATGTATTTAACTATTAGCTATATGATAGCTTTGTTTGGAATGGAGTGGACTGCGAAAGCGAAGGTTCGCTATTCAAAACCTGATCAACTTTTCATATATGTTACATTTTTGTTTCCTGACTACGATTGTTATCCTGGAAAGCGTCGGCTTATACAAACATACCAGACTTTTGGGGTGAGCGCTTTAGGCGCTCGCTACTCTTGCATACTGGGGGGGGGGGGCGAACTACGTATCAAATAGCAGAACCCCCCGCACCCTATGTGAGACACAATTGTCACCCAGCGATAATTATAAAGACCAATTCGAATCATAAAAAAAACCCTAACATACTTTCTTGTGCGCTCGGTCTTCACACCGAATGCACGCCCATTCATGGCGAGATATGTGTCATGACTAGTTAAATGTATATACTTCATGGTTGTAAGTTCACATTGAGGTCTATGAGGGACTCGCGAACATTTCTATTCCTTCTCTCCGCCCATCCTAAGATGGTTCCTTCTCCTTCCTCAACTCCTTCCAAATCATCGTCTCCTAATCTTCTTCCAGGGCCCTGTAGTCGTTCAGCCGTGGGAGATCAGTATACCGTTTGCAGATCTGTCATTGCGTTGACTGCAAGGTCTTAACACAAAAAATCCCTTGCATACTTTGTGCATCGCTTCCGTTATTGAAGAAAAACTACGAAAGGTAATCTCTTGCAGAAGAATTCCATTCAAGATTTTGAAGGTATGTGAAGTCTTCAATAACTAGGTTCGCAATTAGTATGATGGACTAAGGCATATATATCAGAAGTCAGTAGTAGAGAATTCTCGTGGGACAGTATAATACAGGAATAGTATTGTTCCTACTGAAAAAAAACCCTTTTCTTTTATTGCTTTGAATGACGAGACGAGCTTGCCGATGGCCTGATTGTAAGCGATACGACCGCCATGAACAGTAGAAACACCATCCAACACCTTGATTCACAAAGTATTGTTTGGTATTCCACTGCGCTCGTCATTCTGAGACACGAGATCATAAGTCTTATTATGTCCAGTATTTACACTGGCTACAATGTTCTTCAAACCCGAACACAACAGTGACTACACACTGCTACAGTAAAACATTTTATAAAAACATGAATCAAACCAAAAATCTGATAATACAAAAGCCACAACGATGTCGCATTGTGTTCGCCGGAGCCGAAGATATTTGCATTATTTATTTTTCAATCGAATTTTGTTTGATTTAGCGTTTGTTTTGTTTTGCAAACAATGGACAATGTTCGAATTGTTTTAGCTTTAATATTTTAAAAGTTTGTTGATTGTAATTTCCTATTCTGGCCGCGGGTGTACGCATAAATAAATATATTTAGTAGTGATTGATAATACAATTGGACAAAACGGTTGGAAAATTCTGTGCAATTTATTATATGTTGGTTTTTAGTTGAAGAACTAGGGATTCGCTCTGGTTTTTCACGGTGCTAATTATCTTAACATGATTCATAATCTACTGGGCTAATCTGAAGACTACCTAAAAAATCAATAAAAATGCTCCAGGCGTTTTTGAGTCCATTGGCAATACAGGATATAATAATAATAATATCAGCCTTGTATTATATACTGTCCCACTGCTGGGCACGGGCCTCTACTACTGAGCGAGATTAGGCCTTAGTCCACCACGCTGGCCTTATGCGGGTTGGTAGAGTTCACATACCCTCATAATTGTAAAGAACTTCTAAGGTATGCAGATTTCCTCAAGTTTTTTTTCTTCGCCGTTAAAGTAGAAAGTTTATCTATAAATGTTTGGGAATATAGGTCAACAAAATAAATTCTTACTGCCTATTTCCATACAGTCTAAATTTATTATGACTTACCATTACCATTTATTTGTTCATTAATAAGTGCAATTAATGTGTGTAGATAGTTATTAGGTTTTTCTGGTCAGTATAAATTTGGAGTGGCGATATGGCGATAGATTCGCCTCTCATATCGTGGGACTGAATACGCATGGCGAGTAGTATTAGCACTAGATGCGCCGCTGCTTACTCCACTGGAGATGAAAAGCGTGGGCGTGTAGACAATCATTCTGTACAGCATACCATCTTCTAACTGAAAGAAGTAAAACAAATACCCGTTTCAAACAGCACGTAGCATTATGACTGTCTGCCTGTTGGCACGCAGATATTGTCTGGAATCCAGACGAGTGCTTTTATCTTGTGCTTTGTACCCGAAAATATTCACAAGCAATAAGATAAAGTTATGATGGCAAATGTCTTTTCAAATATTTGAAAATATTCGCTAGCAACTTTATTTCTTTTCAAATATATGTCCCTTTTTCTGTCTGTCTGTATGTTATCGATTTTCTCAAAATTTACTGAACGGATTTTTATGAAATTTGGTATAGAGATAGTTTAAGATTTTGGGAAGGTTATAGGCTATTTTCTATCTCGGGAAAATATATAGCGTTATTTTTGGACCGGAAAACTCGTTCGGGCGGGCAAACCCGCGAGCAAAAGCTAGTTTTCAATAAAATATAATAATTATATAGACAAATAATAATTTTGTTACTACCTTCTTTAATTCTAAGTACATACCTATATACAATTTTGCATACGGTTGAAACGGTGAAACATTTTTCACTTGTAATAATATATTGAATACCACACTTTATACCATGTTTTAGCAAAATAATTTGATTTAATTTAATATCATAGTATTATACTTCAATTACGAAGTAAAAATAAATGTAAACTAGGTTATGTTTGATATTAAACACTTAAAATTCCATTCTATTTTAGTTCTTGTAATATGGAAGATAATATTTTTGTGAACCGTGAACTGTGAAGTTCCAGTTTTATACTTTAAGTGAGTCAACCAAATGTTTTAATTTGTTCACGAAATGTTTTGTACAGGTTTTGCGCGCGACTCTGTCCGCATTATTATCAAACACAAAACACACTTCATACTGTATCTATCCCTAAAGGGAAGGGTGCAACTAAGGCACCCACTTTTCGCTGTCTCTTCCTATGTTAGAGGGAGCCTATCGCCATATCGGTCATAAATTCCAGACTCCGCTGATACTGAACATAAAAACCCAATATTACTGCCCGACTCGGAATTCGAACCCGGGGCCACAGCGCACACAATACTACGCGGTGATGTGAGTAATTACTAATTGGTTTTCAGAATCACACTTATAATAAAAGCATAATAGTAGTAATACCCTAGACTTAGTCTTTTCGGATTTCCCTATAAGCATACAAAAATCGAGCTCAGCGCTTGTACCCGAAGATCCTTACCATCCATCTCTCGACATCACTGCCACAGACCTTTTAATGCCTTTTCTTAAGCCGTGCTCAAAAATGAAATACCAATTTAGACGTGGAGACTATCTTAATATCAATAACTTACTTTCTAAACAAGATTGGAGCTTTATCTCAACTGATCCTTATTTGGACAATATCACAGATAAATTTTACTCAATCATAAATAAAATAATTGATAAGTTTATACCGAAAGTTCGCTGTGGTGGAACATATTCCTACCCATTGAGGTACAGTAGGGCACTTATTAACTTAATAAAAGAAAAAAGTAAATTGCACGCATCTTGGAAAAAATACAAAAATCAGCTGGATTATGAACTCTTCTCATAGTTAAGGAGCAGACAAAAGAAATTACAAAAGGAATGTTATGTATCATATACAAAGTTTGCTCAAGAAACAATTAAATCCAACCCTAAATTCTTTTGGAATTATGTAAAGTGTAAGCGCAAAAATTGTTCTAATTTCCCCCAACAAATGAATTATGGTGCTACGCAAATTGATAACCCAGTAGATACTTGTTCTGCATTCAATGAATTTTTCAAAAGGAACTTCAGTTTACCTTTACAATATTATTCATCACCGTTTTTTAACACTGACAATTTACATTTAAATATAATTTATGACATCTCAATTAGTCCACAAGAAGTTCAAAAACTATTAAGCAATCTTGATATAAATAAGGGAGCTGGTTGTGACAATCTACCTCCTATATTTTTTAAAAAGTGTGCCCATACCTTAGCTGTACCAATTTCGTTGTTATTCAACAGATCTTTGCATGATGGACATTTTCCGAATGATTGGAAAAAAGCTCATGTTATTCCAACATACAAAAAAGGTCTCAAAACTTCGATTGAAAACTACCGCTCTATATCAATACTTAACGTTCTTAGTAAATTGTTAGAAAAAATTGTCCATGCGCAAATATATCCTGTAATATCACCCTCAATTCCTCCCGAGCAACATGGATTTATTAAGGGAAGGTCAACAGCAACTAACTTAGGTACCTTTATTGACTACGTTGCTACTAGCATGGATGGTGACTCGCAAGTTGATGTAGTCTATACCGATTTTGAGAAAGCTTTCGATCGTGTAGATCATGTTATACTTCTACGTAAGCTTTATGAACTAGGCGTTCGGGGAAACCTGCTAAGATGGATGGAGTCATATCTGCATAAACGATCTCAAGCAGTCACTGTAGGAGGCTTTCGTTCCGACTTTATTGAAATCCCATCTGGTATCCCACAAGGTTCTATCTTGGGGCCTCTACTATACGCAGCCTATTTGTATGATGTAGATAAATGCTTTCAACACGCTAAATTTCTTATGTACGCTGACGACACAAAAATATTTATGAAAATCAAGGACACTACTGACTGTATAAAACTTCAAAGTGATCTTGATCGACTCAGTGAATATTACGAATTAAACCGTATTGATATAAATATTAGTAAATGTCATTATATTTCTTTTACTCGTAAAAGAAGTCCCACACACTTTAATTATCAAATAAGTAAAATAAACATAAACAAACAGCGATTAGTTAAGGATTTGGGCGTACTAATAGATGATAAACTTACTTTCTCCGGACATATTGAATGTGTTGTTCAAAAATCTTATAAGAGTCTTGGATTTATCTTGCGAATTAGTAAACCTTTCACAGATATAGGTTGTTTAAAATTACTTTATAATTCATATGTAAAAAGCATTCTTGAGTACTGCAGTATTATCTGGAACCCTCACTATATAACATACATCAACAGTGTTGAGAGCATACAGTGCAAATTTGTGAAACATCTCAATTATAGAAAACACAGATACTTTAACAATTACGAAGATTCCTGTAAGTATCATAGACTCACTAGCCTAGAATATAGACGCACATTAATAGATATGGCTTTTCTACATGGTGTGTGCAATGGATACATTGACTGCTTCTCTCTCACAAGTAAAATTCTACGTTTCTGCATCCCTCAACATTTCACGCGAAGCCTATTTGCGGTTTCTCACTCGTATACGAATTACGCGCAGAATTCAATAGTGAGCCGACTACAAAGAGTTTATAATAAGAAGTTTATGTCAGCTGACATTCATGCAAACAAAAACAAATTTAAATGTGATGTTTTAAAAATTCTTTATGAAGACAATGTAATACAAATAAATAACTAAATAATACATATGTAAATGTATAAATATATAGAAATGGTGACACACACGCACATACACGTGCACGCGCACACGCACACGCACGCACACACGTACACACACATATATGCTCCTCTAGAGACACTATCCCACTTTTGACTGCCTGTTATTTAAAAGTGTAAACAAAATGTAAATCCGTTATTGGCCTTAATATAAGTGTATCAGATTGTGTCACTCTAGTATTAAGGGCTGTGGATTTTTTAAATAAATAAATAAATAAATAATATTTTCAATACGATTTATTATAATTACAGCAAAATAAATTATAAATACACAATTATTTAACAAATAAATTAGTTAACAACTTATTGCTTATTATACAGTTTAAATCAACGCAATTTCAGAATGCCAGATCACTAATAAATTTTCACGAGCCGCTGCCCTCGCCAATGACATCGGGTGTTTCCGGAAATATTCGGCCGCGCAGCCTCGTACGACGGAAGCTATGCCACATGACTATTCTATTATTCTCTCTGGTTGTATTTAGACTTTTTTTTCTTAAAATTGTATTCTGTATTTGCTACGAATATAATGT
This sequence comes from Manduca sexta, assembly GCF_014839805.1. Classification (NCBI taxonomy): domain Eukaryota; kingdom Metazoa; phylum Arthropoda; class Insecta; order Lepidoptera; family Sphingidae; genus Manduca; species Manduca sexta. The sequence goes on along the minus strand of NC_051116.1, from coordinate 5,412,783 downwards.
TTAATACTGTAAAAAGAGCGATTTACAAATAACATAAAGTATTTGAGTATATTATTACGCTTCTTTGTGTCTCATCTGTTTTTTTTTTGTCTTAATATATTAATTTATAAATTCTTTTATAAGACGAATGCATTAAGATAAAACAAAAACAGATGAGGCAGAAATTTTTTGCAGAAAAAATATGATTCGTTACATAGATTTATTTTGAGAAATACTTTACTATTTGGAAACAAAATATACAGGTGTAATTTCAAGATTTACTTTTTAGGAAGGAATACAATAAAATACTATATTCAACCCAAAAATATACTGTAACTTTTTAAAAATGAACAAGAAATTGAAATATTGATTCCACATTCTTTCATAATTATTTCTTGTTTTATTGTTGTTTTATAAGCTCAATATAGTACCTACTATGTAAATTGGGTGAAACTCATAGCCCTAATTGCTCTATAAAGATTTCTAGCAGCAGCAGAAAAGTAAACCTTAATGAAATGATAGAGGGTATAAATTTACATAACAAAATCATGGAGCCTAATTGAGACAAGCGGCGATAGCCTAGTTGGTTGTGGAACGGACTGCCGAGACGAATGTCCGCAGGTTCAAATCCCAAGGGCACATACCTCACACTTTTCTAAAAAAATAAGTGTGTATTCTTTGTGAATGAACGTTCGCTTCAACGGTGAAGGAAAACATCGCGAGGAAACCTGCGTACCTGCGAAATTCTCTATAGGAATTTCGAGGATGTGTGAAGTTACCAATCCGCACTAGGCCAGCGTGGTGGACTAAGGCCTAATCTAATAGTAGAGGAGACCCGTGCCCAAAAGTGGGACAGTATATAATACAGGACTGATGATGATAATGGAGACAATACTATGTTTAAGCACTAAGCAATAGCCTTCAAGCTGGGCACTCCCATCCTCAAACGATCCCTCAGTGTTGTCAGTCTTTTAAACATTGTAAGTTGATGGGGCGGGTACGATTTCTTCTTTTCAAGTTCCTGAAAAGATAAATTATTTTTAGACATTTATATCTGTTATTTTATTTATATATTATGTTATTAGTTAATACAAATGTTTTAGTAAAGAGTATTAAAAAGATAAGATTTTTAATACAAATAAGGTTTATAATATTAAAGCAGATAATAAATTATTTTTATCACATTCAAGATATTAAACTAAGAAATTATCATTTATAGATATTCTGATATATCTATTCATTTCTCTGTGAGTAGCAATGAAATTAAAAAATATTAAAGTAGGTAAGTAACCTAATTGAAACTAATTTTCAATTTATAACAAAATTTTAAATAAATCAAGATGGAAACATTTTGATAGAATCTATGTTATACAAGTCTTATTTTAAAAAAAATATAGAGTAATTGAAAATTATTTTCAATCTATATCAAAAGTTTAAATTAACCATGATGGATATTTTTTGTAGAATCTATATAATACAATTATTATTTTTTGTTTTATAATATAAATACTTACATGAGGGAAGAATGTTAATTCCAATATCATAATATCAAAAAATGTTGCAGCTATTATAACCGGACCAGATTCCCTTTCACAAACATCCAGACGTAAAGCATACTTCATCTCCGGTAACTGGGCAATCTTCTCGAATATCGGTTTCATACCTTTTTTCTGACTCGAAAGACGATACAACAATATCTCCCCTTGCCTCGTTCCAATCAATACAAAATCAATGTAAAAAAACAATGCTGTTACCAACGGAAAATCCAGGTACAAATGCTGATACTTCTCTGTTTCTATTTTGAACAAATTTTTTGAATAACAAATGAAATTTCTTGCATTAACTATTGTGATGTATTTGATCTGAACGATCCATTCTGGAGGGCAGTTTATCGGTTTCATTTGCATTCTATGGTCTCTAGTTATACTCAATATTTTTCCGCATTTCGTGAAAATGTATATAGTGTCATCATTGTATTGCATTTGCTTAATACTATACTCAATATGTACTATTAACTTTCTACTCAAAGTTTTTAGTTTTAAGTCGCACATGTAAACATCCTGATCATCGCAGAAATATACTGCATCTGTACCCAAAACAAACATTTCAGCTTTGAAGAATGCTTCTGACATATCAGTGCAATTGTCAACTGTTTTTTGAATTAATAGTCCTGAAGTCAATAAAATTACTGTTGCTATATCATTATTGGCTATTTTTAACACATTCTGGTCTGGTACAGCGACTGGTATGAGTTTTAGAGTGCTAGTGTCGTAGAGGATCATGCCTCTCGTCTCTTTCAGAGGTAAAACACCATATTCTATATCCAAGGCATGGTTTATGTCATGATGTAAAAATACATAAAATTGTTTGAAATCTTTCTCATATTCGTCGAGGTTAGACCACTTAAATAAGTTTTTGTATATGTGATACCATTTCAAATCCTTGCTTGCCTTTCTTCTTGCGATTATTGAAGGATATTTATATTCATTTAGACATATATTCTCCCATAAATAATCTGTGTTATCAATAACGTCTTTCCAGTTTTTGCATACTCTGCGGCATTTACCAAGCGTTATACCATCTGTGTTCACTAATATTTCTATAAAAATCTCTAATGGTAAGCTTTGGATGTCGGTCATCTTGTTAGGAAATATTTTCTCACCTTTCTTGATATTACATGCTGTAAAACTTACTGGAATATGTAAATCGAGGCTTTGTGACTGTGAGACACTTTTCTGGGTGTTCAAGCTTAATTCTCACACCATTTTAATGTTTTATTCAATATAAAATTCGAAAATATTCCAATGTTTACAATTTTATCATATTTTATGAGAAGTCCGATAACTCGTGATTTTGACAGTTCATAATGTCATGTTGGCAACAGTGATTGTAAATTATAAGGGCGTTTATACATGAGCAGTTATCTAATGCGAAAGATGAATTTTATAAAAAGATAGAATTAGATGATAAAATAAGCGAGGCTTTTATACATACAGGTTGTAGTTGTTCGATAATAAAATCCAGTTTTGCAAAGTTAAGAAACAGCCTCGACAGCAGGCAATAATTGCGGTCTGCAACTAATCACAATTATTTGCGTTTATGTTTAGATTGATATTCTGTTGTATTTACAGAGTGACAGTGAGCCTATCGACCTTCACATTAACGAAGTATTGGAAAAGGCGGGAGCTTGTCAGCCAACAATTTAAAGAGTAATGCAGAACGAAACGAATTTAGTCTACGACTTCAGTCTGGTTTCAACGCCCGAGGAGGTCACGTCGTGAATGCGACTAGTTATAGACCCTTATTTCTATTTCAATTCACTAAAGATTGATCCTTTTACTTCTCATATATATTTTATGACCCGCACTAAGCCTGTGTGGTGGACTTAAAACCCAAACCATCTCAGTAGTACAGGAACAGGTGGTCTGTGCTCAGCACTATAACGTATAATATATTTCAGGCCGCTATTATTATTATCTATCTATACAATTATATAAAGCTGAAGAGTTTGTTTGTTTGAAAGCGCTAATCTCAGAAACTTCTTAACCGATTTTGAAATTGTTTTTACTAATAGGAAGCTACTTTACTCCCGAGTGTTTAGGCTATTTTCTAACCTAGAAAAAACTTTTTCACGCAGGTGGAACCGTAGGCAAATTATTATAATTAAGTATTTCAGGTTTTAAAATATAAACAGGAAATAAATACACAAACCATAGACCATCAAACGAATATATTTACGCCAATTACATTGTATTGAATACATACGACATGGTTTCAATTACACCATATACTTATTATTTTTGGCTATAAGTAGAAATTGGATGAACGTCTCAAAATATTTCTTACATTTCAAAAATTGTAGTCTAATTATTTTTATTAAAAATTTATTATTTTTCGGCAGGTGCCATACAACCTTTATTTTATAAATTTGATCAAATGTATAGTACAAAAAAAAAAAACAATATTTAAGTAATGTGGTAAAAGGAGACGGGCGAAACTCCATAGAACCTTGGGCTTAGTGTTATAGAGATGATTTATGCATTATTTTATAGGAATAATAAAACCATTTCTAAATTAGAAAAAAAAATCTGTCTCTACAACGGGAGTAAAGAAATAATCGCTACAGAATACAGCGTAAAAAACACTTTTCTGTGAATAATTTCGTATTTACCCGATAGCACAAGATGTTCACAGCACCTAATCATTGTCCACTGGATTGCCGTGTTGACTAATGAGCAGCTGGCTTAAATAATAACCAGAATTGAAATTATCGCATGGAATGGACGAGGACCAATATAAAGGGTTAAGTATATCGCAAGATGAAACTACGTGTAGATTGCAATTAACACAATGGTGTTGATGATTTATCGTTACTTTCCGAAATCCGGTAGAACAAGCAAAATCAGTTGAGCAAGCAAGAAATCACAGTCCGTTGTTGAATAAGCGTGGGTAGTTCATTAAAACAGCAATCGTCTAAATATTCTCGAAAAGCCGTAGTCGTTAAAAAAAAAATCAAACCAAAAACATTCACTTGCGCAGAAGTACAGAAAGCGAATAACAATAATATACATTAATTAAAGATATTCCCGGTACAGAAAGTCAGTTACTTATTCATAATAAACAATATTTTATTTTCCCATTGTAATACAATCTAATATTTTTTATTAGCAGATATAAAAATAGAAGAAGAATATTGATAAGTATACTTAGTCTGGCCATAAATACTGTTACACTTAATTATAAAAAAATATTACATTTGAATTTCGAATCTGTCATTTTTATACGATTGTTCATTGTGTTTTCTCATTTTGGCGCCAATACATTGTAAAATATTTTGCGATATTAAAATGGTGTGGGGTGATAAAGAGAACCGAATCGCTGTGATAGCATTACACAAAGTAGGTATGGAGCCAAATGCAATTTTTAAAACTCTCCATACACTTGGTATTAGTAAAATGTTTGTGTACCGGGCTATTAATAGGTACAATGAGACCTCCTCTGTTTGTGACAGAAAAGATCTGGCCGTCCACGTAGTGTTCGTACGAAAAAGGTGGTCAAAGCAGTAAGGGAAAGAATTCGAAGAAATCCTGTCCGAAAGCAAAAGATTTTATCTCGGGAAATGAAGATAGCACCTAGAACCATGTCGCGTATTTTAAAAGATGACTTAGGACTTGCAGCCTATAAGAGACGCACTGGCCATTTCTTAACTGATAATTTAAAGAAGAATAGGGTGGTAAAATCGAAACAACTACTGAAGCGGTACGCAAAGGGAGGTCACAGAAAAATTTTGTTTACGGATGAGAAAATTTTTACAATTGAGCAACATTTTAACAAACAAAATGACCGTATTTATGCTCAAAGCTCTAAGGAAGCTTCCCAATTAGTCGACAGAGTGCAACGTGGACATTATCCGACTTCAGTGATGGTTTGGTGGGGTGTTAGCTATGAAGGAGTGACTGAGCCATATTTTTGTGAAAAAGGTATCAAAACATCGGCACAAGTGTATCAAGATACCATTCTTGAGAAGGTAGTTAAGCCCCTTAACATCACCATGTTCAATAACCAAGTATGGTCCTTCCAGCAAGACTCGGCGCCGGGTCATAAAGCTCGGTCCACGCAGTCTTGGTTGGAATCGAACGTTTCGGACTTCATCAGAGCTGAAGACTGGCCGTCGTCTAGTCCCGATCTTAATCCGCTGGATTATGATTTGTGGTCAGTTTTAGAGAGTACAGCTTGCTCTAAACGCCATGATAATTTGGAGTCCCTAAAACAATCTATACGATTGGCAGTGAAGAATTTTCCCATGGAAAGAGTGCGTGCTTCTATTGATAACTGGCCTCATCGTTTAAAGGACTGTATTGCAGCCAATGGAGACCACTTCGAATAAGCTTTTTATATTTTTAATTGTTTTATATTTATGTATTAAACTGACACACTGTAAAAGTAATAAATGTTATTTGCAGTTAACAATTTTCTTTTTTCTTTATTACAATATTTATGGCAAGACTAGGTATGTTTCATAAGGGTACTGTCAAGCCCAATTTCGCCCGTCTCCTTTCCGGATCATTGCCATTTACCTTAGATCATCTAGATAGGACGTGCCTTGTGCTTATTGACGTGAGCAAAAATATTTGTCACTCAACGTAGCTGAGTAACATAGAAAGTGCAAAACAATCTTTATACTGTTTTGTGTCTGTGTGAACCACCCACATAAATTAATCTCAAACACCCGACCTGGGATTCGAACCCAGGACCTTGGAGCGCTATCGTACCACGCATGCAGTACAACTTCGCTACAGAGGCAATTTTCTTCTCAGTTCCAGCCCGGAGTGTGGAATTTGTGCCCGATACGGCGATAGGCGTCCCCTATCACACCATAGGACGGAACACATTTGGAGAAAAGTTGGGGCCCTGGTTGCGCCTCTGCATACCCCTTCGAGGTTAAATACATGATGTGTGTGTTTGTTTGTTTTAGATTACAATGATTATAAATGTAGTAATTTGGCAGAAAGAAAAAAACACACAAGTCACATCATTTATATATTGTCTAAGTCATTTACTTGACATATAAGAGCAGAATAACTTTTACATTGATTTGTAATATAGATAGTGAAAATATACATTTGATTTTATATTATTATATATACCCCCCAAAAATAATTTCCAAAACCAATTTAAGTACAAATTATAAAAATATATAAAAAAAAAATACAAACAATACCTAATTCTTTGTTTAAATTTCGTTTTCTTGTAATATGTTCAGACGTGTATTCAGGAAGGGGACATAAAAGATCCGGACCCCCGTCTGGTTTAAACAAAATAACTTTTTACACACCAATGATCATTATAAATTAATACTAAATCTGATTTCGTGCCTGATATTACGCTTTTTAAACAATTCAATTATTCTACGATAGATAAATATTATTCCCATTTGCCAATACTGATATTTCCAATCATAATTTTCCTTAAATACCAATCGAAATGCACCGATTAACAAATATCCCATAGCTACCACACAATAAATTATGTCAAAGGAATGATGCAAATAAATCACAATAAGGGTCAAAAGTCTAAAAAATAACACATACACAAATCTAGAGACCAGAAGAACATATTTTTTCTTACCCGGCATTAATTCGAGACATGGACATAACGTGTAAAGCCTAGATTGCATCAAATTTAATTCTTGATCGTAGCATGACTCGTCTAACCTTTCGCTTATAACGGCAAACTTGTTGTTCAAGGCAGCAAGACCTGTTAAGGGTGTGTAGACCAGGGGCGTAGCGACTGCTGTAGCAGCCGTATCAATGATACAGGGCCCCTTTTGGCCCATACCTACAATAAACTAAGCAGGCGCCCAAAAGTTCGCACTGCCCTGAAAAGCCCCCAACAAACTTAGATATAGGGACTCTCTATAGAAAGCTACGTTACGTATCTTACTACTACTAATTTTATAATGATAGTTTGTGAAAATGTTCGAATGTTTATTAGAAATAAGAAATTGTCAGAAATAATTGGATAAAATTTGGTACACGAATAGACCATGGTTTAACACATAGGCTACTTATTATCCCAGAGATTTCCTCACATGAGAAATATTGGAATTTTATGATGTAATTTTTAAATGGATGTCGCTGACCTCGTACAGAGTTTTGGGTCTTTCATAGCGGGAAAAGATTTTTAAGCTTTTCAAATCGGAATTAACATCTGTAAGAAACGGTTCAAATTTGTTTTATCTGGTCTCTAAATAGTAAGTACCTCACTACAACACAATACTTATTCCAATAAAAAATCATATAAAATGCAATTTGAACCTATAAATCTAAGACACACAACCCCAAGCATAAAAATATTACTTGCCTACGAAAATATAACATTAATTAAACACGTCTAAAAATCATATCTGACTACACAAAAGCGAGAAATTAATGAGAAACATTTACGGTATTTGTGTCTCCAAAAAAGACAATGCTCCGTACATCCCAATATATAATTATTATTAAAAAATAACTATTATATATTGTACACTAAATACTCATTGGAACACCGTCTGTACATTTAGGACAGGGAGGTACTTGAAGTAGGTACATGGGGGTCAAATTGTCACAAAACTTACACACTTGTCCCTCTTCTCTAAGCAGTGGTGTTAGCCTTTTAACTATATTAGAAGGCATATAAGTATTAAATTGAAGTATGTTTGATACTACCAAATCGTTTCAGTTGCCGGAAAGTTACATTTAACAAACAATTCAATTTTATCCATTAGCAAGGTATATACATATTTTATTTATTTTTTACTGCTTTGGTAAAAAAAAGGCTCTTAATAGCAATCGATACATGAAATGCAGTTTGAACTGTTTATATCCTTTGTGTACACTTGTACAATCTATATAACACAAAAATAAATGCGCTATATGAGTAAATACATAAAGGAACTACAGTTTGAAATTGAGATTTTGGTATTCATAAAACAAATTTAACAAACAATAAAGATATTTATAAATCAGATTTAACGAAGAAATGAGGTTTTCATAGTTTTGTTCTGAGCAACAATTTCTTACGCTATTATTATTTAGTAGTTTGATTGTAATCCCAGACATAGACAACTATTCTACATATACGCATATAAATTATATCACACCAATTACTTAAATGCTACAAATAATAAATATCATGATAGCCCATTTCCATAAAACTAATACGTAAAGATTCAATTTGAACGATGTTTCTCAATCTTGGAGACAAAGGTTAAAACATTTTTTTATTATTTAGTAATTAAATTTAATTTTTCTTCATGCTATTGATGTTAAGCTTATAGTTAAAGCCTCATCAGGTATATTTTATTAAAATATTCAAGAGTTTATTCTGCTGTAGAAATCGAGAAAGCAGTAAGTCTGAAAAGGCGATTCTGCTTTATTACATGATTAACTAGATTATCTTATCGTTTTTACTACTGTTTATCAAACAAGAAAATGCATTTATAATTTACGTAGATGTATGAAACCGGTGGAGGCAGATCATCGTTCCAGATGCAAGCCTGATGCTGACAACGATCCTCAGATATGAGGGACCTACTAGAGAGAGATGAAACCTTAGGAAGAATGTTCGTTTATACCATTCCAAATCAGTAATAAATTGGCCGCCTTTGACTTACTGCCTTGATTACCAGTATTTGTCTCCGAGATCGAAAACAATATTCTTAAAAAACCCAGTATTTACAATTTGGTTGATTACACGTACAAATATTGTGCGTTCGAGTAACAATGGAAAATTAAATACTCCTACATCTAACATGAGGTCAAAGATAATTATGGCACATAAAAATATATGCGGCAAAGTAATTTAGTAAAACCTAAAATATTGGCAATCAATAAGATAATAATATAAAACTATCTATTTGATTGCTCCAATACTTTGCCTTATTTGATGTCTTATAAAATGTTGTTACGGATTCAACTCTAGAATCTACTAAAGGTAACAAATTCAGCAGATGGTAACCGTAAAATCGAAATATTTTGTTCTAGTAACATTTACGATTTTTGAGTTATGTCGAATGCAAAAGAACTTTATGTAAAAATACATATTTCGGTGGTACTAATAATCACGGCTAGATTACTTTTATTTAGGTAAATAGCCTCTACAGTAATCCTCAAATTTGCTAAAATATATAACTGAGAAATTAAACGCTTTCCCAAATACGAATATTACAAACATACAGAAAAAGCATAAATGACCCAATGTTAATACATTTTAAGTCGATTACACATTGACATAACTATTGAATATAGACAAATATTCTTAAAACGCCATAGTCCAAATAGTAAAGCCCAGCCCAATTTGTACTTTAATTTATTTAACTGATCATCTATTGTTCTTGAGTATAGATGATACGACTAGCATGGTAAAGCTGCCAAAGATGTACAAAGCAGCGGGTATCGATGCCAAAAGCTTGTATCGCTCCTCTGAAAAGAAAAGGTATTATAAAACTTATGCCACTCATCATGAAGTATAAAAACGATAATTGCAACTTATCTTTCAATTTTATTAAGTTCCAATATGCCGTAGCCAATAAAATGTATGATTTATACTATAATATTAGTATATTTATTATTCCATGACTAAGTTAAGGTAAATTAAAATGGCTTTTAGTCGACTTCGACAGAGCTTATTAATATTTCCAATAGTCAGTAGTGTTCTCATTATGTAGTTATAATTTTGATAAGAAAACGTGCAATACTTATAAATATGACATTGAGTCACTAGGCTTTTATTAAGATACTATATATTTAGAGTTATAAAGTTAGCTATCGCTTTAGGTAAGTTTATAGATCTGTATTACTAAGCAATATATAGTGTGCTTTTAATTGTTAATACTGCTTTAATGTTCGTATATTTTTTATATTCACTGTAATCTGTTAAGTGATGACGCACGTGTCTAGGAAAATCAAACAAACAACACAAGTGTGAACTTTTTATTTATTTATTCCAATTCAAATATTTCCACCCTTATGCGTATGAGTATTTATTAATATATTTTCTTGGGGGGCCATGGTCCCGAGGTGTGACTAAATACGTGCCTGTGTTTGCGATTCCATAAAAACGTAGATATGTTTGTATACACTGATCCTGTCCCAAAATCATATTAAGAATAAAATCTTGCGCAAATCAAATAACATGGTTTTAATTTTTAGTCCACGCACTCATGAATCTATGATAATTTAAATTCTAGTGAAAATCGGTCGTGAAACCGTGAAATGTGCGTTTATTGGCGGGATAAATGAACTGTCGCATTCCATATGATTGCAAGATGCTGAATGCATAGGTACTGTGGATTGGCGACTTAAATTTTTTTTGAGCTAACACTAATAAATCAAAATACGATTTATATTTTTCGCTTTCATACTATACTGACGTTTATATCCGTCATCATTTGCACTTTTTGCTGGTGGTAGGATGTATTTTATATCCGCCCCATAACGACCACCGTACACAAGGTGTTAAAACCTGCAATAGGGTCGCGTTACGCGATCAGCATGTGTATATCAGGCACCAACAATAAACAAAAAACTTTATTGACGTTTATATACGTCAAGTGACTGTGCAATGTAATGCCACGAATTTTACATGATTTACGCGCCGTAATGTAATATCGTGAAAATGATCTTATTAAACACAAGTATTGCACGTTTGTATGAAGTTAAAGAATTTAATTATGAATTTGTACCAAGAGGTAAACAGAAAGGCACGCTCATTTAATCTATCTTATACAATTAATTTCCATTTAATACTGAATTATAGTGACTTAAAACAAAATTATTAAATAAATAAAATGACAAATTTATTATTCTTATACTGGCTTTTTCTTATTTTATATTTAATCGAATACCTCTTGTGCACATCGAAATCCAATTAAAAATGAAAACAATCATTTCTATGCATGCTTATCAAATCCATGCAAAAGTACATGCAAGGAAAAAATAAAACTATAGACCCACTGAAGGATAAAATAATAATTTTATTCATCAATATTAATACCAGTCTTATATTAGTGTTAGTAAATAATTACATTATAATAATTCCTATCTAGAGAATAATAGAAATATTCAGAGATTGAGGAGGGTACGGCCACATATGTCAACAAAAAAAAAAAAATTAAGGTAAAGAGGCCTTATTCCGTCTATAGGGTCGAATCTTTTCAATTACAGGCGTTCTATCCCAAGGACAGCATCGATATCCGTATATGTAAGAGAGAATTTCCCACCTTCACACCCACCACTACAACTCCTGTAAGCCAGGATCAGCAGTGGCACGCATTTTATGACACCGAGCAGTGAAGTTCTTTGTATCAAAATATGTAAGTGACGTCATCTAGTCGTGCGTACACAGATTGATTTGCTTGTCTATTGTCTATATAAAAATAAAGTTTTGTCTATGCCAACCACGTCGGTGTTTCAATAGACTCAAGGAAAACCAATTTGTCGTTATCCCGCAACGAAATTAATCAAACAGAAAGATAGGGAGGACTTGGAAGTATAGGTAAGAGAGTAAACAAAACCCCTATTTACCTATTCGGCTATCAAAGTTGTCCTTCGTTTAGAACGCCCGTAGTTGCAAAAAGACGGATATACCCCCGTAGACGGAATAAGGCTCTCTAACCTTACTATAAAATACCAAAAACAGAAACAACAAATACTTGTCACGAAATGTATAACGTGATTTTCCATCAATGGATTATTATAGAAATTTCTTTGCTACATGTAAACAAACATAGCGACCTAACATAAAATAAAAATATCACAGATATGAATTACATCTCTCAAAGAGATCAATATCAAGTTAATTATCGCCAGCCTCATAGTTCATTAATACCATTACTATTATTTTATTTATAGGAACGCGTGACATGTGGCCGATCCCTGGAAACTATTCTAAAACTTTGTAAAGAGAAAGAAATACTACAAATTTAAAGAAAAGCAACAAAACTGAAAACAATTATCAAATAATAAAAACACTTTAGTGGGCAAAATAATACAGCAATATTACTATAAAAATCCTAACAATTAAATAATTCGACTTTTGCATATTTCTGCAGTGTCCGACCGAATTACGGTTTCGGCCAATGAGCGCGAAAATTCGTGTTTCGACAATTTTTTTTTAATAAGACGAAAACCACGTTGCCATTGTGTTTTTAATAAAAGATTTTGAAATCTATATGTGACATCTTTTTAATTTGACATATTAGTAAAATTAAAATTGCCGACAATATTTGTAATGAGTAATTTGAATTTGAGTGACGATATTGGCCAGAAACAGAGGCCACCCTCGGTCTAAATGTTCCACCGAGTTTTGGTCGGACACTGCAAGTATTATTAAATAATTTGCAGATTTAATTGAGCAAAAATATAGAATAGTTTGGAAAATACTTCATAGAGGACTTTACTTCAGTATTTCACTGGTTTATTGAATATAATATTTTAATATAAGTTTCTTAACTTCATACGTCGACTTATTTCGAGTTAATTTATGAATTATTTTGGTGACGTCTTAATCATGAATGTTTATTCGAAATAAATTGTATATATGTTGTCTTTTAAGTAAATAAATAAATTATTTAAGTACTGGCGCTCAAATAATTTTAAACTGTAAAACATTCTTTTATAATTCGCTTTAGATTATAACGTATCACGAAATCTTTTGTTACGAACTTTTATGTATATAATAGTATATTTTTGAACTAAATTCAATGTAAATGAAAACATTTAAATATTCTTGAATAATTTAGAACAGCCTTGATCTAGCCAGCTAATAAGCAAACGTCACAATTTAACACTTGGATCCGCTTATACCAAAGCGGACAAAGCACAGGAAACCAATTACTGACATGACGTCTAATCACGTCAGTGAAGCATTCGAGAATTTACTGCAAATAGTGCGAAATATCGCCGGTATCTTTTCCAAATGCATACGTTTGCTCAAACTGATACCGTTTCCCATCACTACGGGCCCGGAATCTATGAGCAAAGCGTCAGGAGTCCTCACCGGTTCAACCAATATAGGATTATCGTCACTATCGAAAATTATCTCCGGATCGTTCTCGATAATCTCCTCTATCGACTCCCAGTTTGTCGATATCTTTTTCTCATCGTCACAACACTCGCACATTCCATAATCGCACTCCTTTTTAGCCATAAAATATTCGACATCATCTAATATAGTGTGTTCGACTTTTTTAGTCTTTAGCGGGACGTAAATTGAGAATTTCCGAGCGGAATACTGAAGCAAGTCCTCGTTATAAGAATTGACGCCCTCGTCTAATGTCGAGGTGTCGACCTCTATTTCTAATTTTCCGTTGAAATCGTACGAATTTTTTCGACTGTCCGTGGGTGATATGGACTCGTAACTCTTTTGTGGCACCATGCTATATTTTCTTTTTGCCTGACCTGTCATTGTGATCGACTTTTTGGTCGTCGCCCATCCGAGTGACCGTTGCACCGCCATTTTCCATTTCGTGTACCTCGCGTCACGATCTAAAATGGAATAGATTAAAATATGATATTACATCAAATAATAAAGTGGTACCTATCAAATGTCGTATCGTTAAAACATTTAGAACTTAATCCGGCTAATTGAGCGTGTAATCAGGCTATTGACTGCTGATAAAATTTTATCGACATCAACATTTTTACAATCAATTACTTTAATGACAAGCCAATTGCTTTATGAACTATCATATAATTTGTGGGCAGTAACTAAGTCTTTTATTAAATTATGGCACATTAGTATAGTGGTACAACCTACCGTCATCAGTAGTGGTAGGTAAGAATGTGTCAGTGGATGCAGAGTGATGTTTCCACTTGTCACAGCTCCACACGCCGACGGAGTTGCCCGCCACTATCCCCACTCCTAGCGCAGACATATCCCACGACTGGGCTCGCACTGAGAATAAAATAAAAAAATAAAATTAAAAAATAACTCATAATTTACATATAATACGACTAGCGACCCGCCCCGGCTTCGCACGGGTGCAATGCTGATATTAAATACACTACAGAAAAACTGTGAACGTTGTATATAAAAACACAGCGGCCCGCACTAGCTTCGCACGGGTATAACATAACAAAATAACAGTATTTCTCCACTATTTAATGGATGTTATTATACATATAAACCTTCCTCTTGAATCACTCTATCTATTAAAAAAAACGCATCAAAATCCGTTGCGTAGTTTTAAAGATTTAAGCATACAAAGGGACATAGGGACAGAGAAAGCGACTTTGTTTTATACTATGTAGTGATACATAAACGATGTGATAAATTTATTTGAAGGACGGTGAAATAATTCTACAAAAACGCATATAAACGTGCATGACGTATATACACGTCCACAACATTTAACGTCTTATACCGTTCCGATATAATCATAAATTAATTCCATAGCACAGCTACAACATTGACGTCAAACTCCGTCACATTACAACCACCATTATGATACTTATACAATCCACAAGACCGCAATTCCGACCTCGCAGAGTTCCCCGTCCCCCCTACCCTTCTAGTAGTCCTGGCCCGCGTCCCAACGAATTTAGTGGATAGATTGTTTAGCACGCTCATCCTTAATAGCTGATGTGTCATCCTCTCCCAGTGACCGTCATGAGCCTAGATTCGTAACCTGTTAATGGGTTCCCCTCAAGTCGCTTAATTTCAAGGGTTGCCAGCATCTAAAGTGCTCATCAAAAAGTCCGGTGTGTTTGTATAAGCCGGCATTTCCAGGCTAACAATCTATGTCATGTTAAAATAAAAAAATACTCACACACAGGTATACCGGTGAGGTCCGCTTGCAACTGCATCAGCAAATCGTTGGACGTCATCCGACCGTCGACGTGTAGTTTGGCCAATGGCATGCCGCAGTCTTTGTTCATTGCTTCCAATATGTCCCTTTGAATAAAAAAATACAGTTATCGATACAGGGACATTTGAAGGGAACAATATTTTAAATTTCTTTATAAATATTCTGTTGCGAATTAAATGAATGAAAATGGCAGATTTAATCTCATTCAATTTGAAATAGTGTTTACAACAAAATTTATTTATATCATACTTATCTATACATATTATAAAACAAAGTTCCCCAAAAGTTGTCTGTCTGTCTGTATGTCATCGATTTTCTCAAAATCTACTCAACGGATTTTTATTAAATTTGCTATGGAGATAGTTTATGACACTGGAAAGTTAAGCTACTTTCTACCCAAGGAAAATATATACCGTGACTTTTATCCCGGAAAACTCCTTCACTCGGACGAAGCCGCGAGTAAAATCTAGTATACAATAATTATATCAATATGATATTTCCATATTAATTAAATGTTATTGTTTATATTACCTGGTTTGGAAACAGACTGCCTCCAAAGCTGCTCGTATGATGTGGTTCTTGGTCGTGAAAGCTGTGAGACCGCAAATTATTCTGCAAGCAAATTGAATAATTAAATAATTTGCAACTATTATGAACATACATTATGTATTTCTCCTTCTAATAAAATTAGTCAAATGAAAATAAGTTTCAAGTAATAATTTCTTATGTTTACGCGAATGTTAGACATCGATATAAAACTATTGTTGTATAATTGTAAAATGTAGGTAGATGTTGCAATATTGACATATCGGATGACAAACACCTCAGTCCGCCCGAACCATAAAGGCTGCAAAGTTTTCGAAACTTCGCGAGAAAGTTATATAAAATCCGAAAAATAGTTTTATTCTGAAATACCAATATGTCAACATTATTTTTATGTTGGGGTGAAAAGGTATAATAAAATAACTACAAAAATGTTAATTGATTGATTGATCAGTTTTACTTATAATCTTGTTTTAACGTTAAAAGGTGGTTAAGAATTACTTAAATAGCTGTCATAAACATCACCGGATTCTAGTTTAAACCTTATTTAGAGGTAACATGGCGGGCTTTTAACAGCTGATCGAGTAAATTAGTGTTTTACTTAAATATATCTTTGCGAATTTTTCATAACAAGCTATAGTAAGCTTTTATAATAAGCTAGTTATAATCAGAATTCAGTTATCCTCACCCTCTAGCATCCTTCCTCCAATAAGGCGCATATAGTCCACTAAAAGCTGGAACAAAATACACGTCCCCCGTTGAGAACACTTGTCCAGCAATATGCTCCGTATCTTCAACCACATCCTTGATAAGATGCAAGTTATCCCGCAGGAACTTCATGGCACCACCGGCGACGGCAATCGAGCCTGGGGTAAAATGGGGTATTCATCATCATCATCATCATCATCTCAGCCACAGGAAGTCCACTGCTGAACATAGGCCTCCCCCAAGGATCTCCACGTCGACCTGTTGGAAGCGGCCTGCATCCAGCGACTTCCTGGATGTTTTTTCGACAGCGAATGGGGTATTCGGTAATACGTAATTACGATTGGGGTAAACAATAATAATAAGACTGCTTCGGAGGCGTAGTTGTACTGCGCTATACGACTTCGCTCTGAGGTCCTGGGTGGCAATCCCATGTCGGGCAAAGTGATATTTGGGTTTTTCTGCTCAATATCAGCCCGGAGTGTTGTGCCCGACAAGGCGATAGATTCGTCCCCTATCACATTATGGGAATGAATACATTTGGCTAAAAGTGGGTGCCCTGATTGGGCCTCTGCATACCCCTTCGAGAATAAATGCGTGATGTGTGTTTGTTTGTTTTATAAATAGTAATAATATTATGGGAACAAATGGGGTAGACCAGTGGCAAAGCGTGCATACAACCCGATTCTTGCCAGCTTCCCATTTAGATTTATTTACGTTTGTCTGAATCTTTGTTTTCTGTTAAATTGGCCGCAATATGTTAACAAAGGCGATTATATGTAATCACTTAAAATAATAAAATACATACATACATAACATCACGCATTTATCCCCGACGGGGTATGCAGAGGCGCAACCAGGGCACCCACTTTTCGCCAAGTATGTTCCGTCCCATGATGTGATAGGGGACGAGCCTATCGCCATATCGGGCACAAATTCCAGACTCCGGGCTGATACCGAGCAGAAAAACCCAAATATCACTTTGCCCGACCCGGGATTCAAACCCAGGACCTCAGAGCGCTATTGTACCGGGCATGCAATACAACTACGCCACCGAGGCAGTCTCAAAAATAATGCTGAAATTATCATTGAAACCATGAAATATCTAAATTGATTCATCTAATTTAAAAGTAACGTCCACACTGACCTTCAAGCGCGTACACAGCGGGCGCGTCGGGTCCCAGCTTGTACGCGACCGTGGTTATCAACCCGTGTGTGGACTGCACCTTACGCGTGCCTGTATTGTAGAGGAGGAAACATCCGCTCCTGTACGTGTTCTTGGCTTGTCCTGCGCTCATGCAGTTCTGGCCTACCAACGCCGATTGCTGGTTGCCTAGTATCTGTAAAGGATATACAGTAGAAACCGGTTATAACGACTCCGGTTATAGCGACGCACCGGTTATAACGACTAAATAGTAAAGTCTCTTTAAATATATGCATATAAAAAGCGTATTGTTTATAACGACTATCGGATATAACGTCCACATTCGGTGGTCCCTTCGAAGTCGCTATAACCGGTTTTCACTGTAATGTTATTTTAAATACTTTCAGTCTTAGTTATAAACTTGCTTTAGCGTTAGGTGGTTAAGAATTGCTTAAACAGCTGTCAAAAACATCACGGGGTTCCTAGTTTAAACCTTATTAAGAGGCAAGATGGTTTTGACTTACAGCTGATCGAGTCAATTTGTGTTTTAACTAAGCATAGCTTTACGAAATTTTTAAAAGCAATCTGTACATCTCCCAAAAGGCAATTCTTGTGTGCCCGGTCTTCATACCGAATGCACGCCCATGCACGGACATTTGTCGCGGCCCTAGGCACACAGTCCAGTGTGTATGCCTCATGGTTGCCAATTCACATTGAGGCCTATAAGGGCGCGCGAACATTTACTAGCCTCTTTCCCTCCTCCCATCCTAAGAGTTCTTTGTATCCTTCACCCATACTTCCTTCCCAGCTATCCCCTCCCAAGTTTCCTGCCACAGCCGAGCAGTCGCTAAACTGGGAGATTCCAGTATCCCCTTCGCAGGTTTTCCCCGGTTACAAATGGAAGGCACGATACCCAAAAAAAAAATACTATACCTAGGAATGTTAGTAAGGTTAATATATAAAATTTAATTTTGAAAACAAAGGATAGTTAGTTACATGGTTGATGAAGTTGCGAATGGGGTATTTGGGAAGTATATTATCAATTATAATTATTCCTAATTTATCGTGAGCCCGGGGACCGATAACGTACACATTTAAATAGGAATTGTAATACTGTTTTCTAAAATATTTTCTATCGTAGATATCAATTGAAAATACCTTAAAACCAAATTACACTTATAATCTTTCATAAAAGACTAATATCAATTTGTTTGTAACTCACCCCAGATATTCTGATGCCGTCCAAAACTGAACAATCTTCAACTCTACCGTAAACTTCAGAGCTGCTACGGATCTGCGGCAAAGTGTTTCGATGTACGCCGAATAACCTGCAATAAATAAGGCAAGGTCATAAAAACAATTACGTTTGTTTCATGTCTGTACTGACTTTGCTCGCCTATATTTGCGTGAAATATTTCTAGAATAAATTCCACTGTGGCGACCAATTTCCAAGAAAATGATTTCATGTATTAATACACAGCATGGTCTATTTTCATGACAAATTCCCGCCAAATCTATTCAACTGTTTGTGTATAAATGATTATAGACTTTCCCGCAATTAAATTAATTAAATAGAAAGATAGGGAGTAGTTGGAAATATCAATTGTCCACTTCCCTCCATAGCAAAGCGGGAGACAGAATAATGATCTAAGGAGGCATTTTAACCTCATATAAATGATTACTTAACAATAATGCAAAGATCACAATTTTTTTTATTGCTTTTAATGAGACGAACTTGCCGTTTGCCTGACGGTAGGTGGTGCGACCGTCCATAAACAGTAGGAACACCATCCAACTCCTTGAATTACAAAGTATTGTTTGGTATTCCACTGCGCTCGAATCCTGAGACATGAGATGTTAAGTCTCATTATGACTAGTAGTTAGATTGGCTACAATTTCCTTGAAACCGGAACACAACCCTGGCCACATACTGCTTAGCGGCAGAAATAGTCATTTCAGTGGTACCTACCCAGGCGGACTCTCACATATTAAACCTACCATCAGAAATATATCACAATTATAATAATTCACCTGCAAAGCATAGGGTCCCAGTTCAAAGTCTCCAAGTTCATGAGCAGAGTCCTGGACGCGTTGGTTACATCTGTTATGTGGATGCCACCGTGAGGACCTCCGGTTAAGTTCTGAAGAGGCATTAGGACACTTATTAGGTATTGTTACAGTTCATTTTTCTTTGTATGAATTAATTAAATTATTCTGAAAAAATTTGGAAGGCCAAATATTCCAATGAGGCATTAATCCTACGAGGAAGATTCAATTACATACAATATTGTTACCTAAACTATAAATATAATTGCACAAAAAATGTATCCAGTAGCGTATATGGACAGAGGGGCCATATATCAAAAAATTTGGGGGTCTCTTTAGGGCAGTGTGAATTTTTGGGCGCCTGCTTAGTTTAATGTAGGTATGGGTCAAGAGGGACTCCAAAGCTCAGGGGCCCCGTATCACTGATACGGCTGATATAGCTGTAGCTACGCCTCTGAATGTATTCTTAAAAATAAAACAATGTTTTACAGTCAACTTTCTATTAACCTTAGGGGCCGTCAAGTATACGCAACGCATTCCTTGAAGATTTTTGACCCGCCCACCCCTCCATGTAACGCGCCGTAACGTTTTCCAATACACCCTCAACACTACAAAAGTTATGTAATTCTATATTTACAATTTTTTCTAATATTCACAATTATTTTACGCAAAATACTGGAAAGTCGCTAAAATACCTTTGTTATTGTTTTAAAATTAAAAGAAACAATGTTACATAACGCTTTGTACGAGCCTCTATAACGCATCGTAATGGTTTACAAGACTCCCCCTCCATATGTTAAATGTATATCCAAATTTTACTGGATTGTGTGTTCCTATTTTATGTAGTTTATATGAATAATATTGTTCTATTGTTTCTTTTATAAATAAAAAGAAAAAAATACTGATTGTAATCTCTTTTGTTGCCCAAATAAATTTAAAAAACACCCTTACATTAGTATTTATAGAGTACAATTTGCACTTACCCAAATAATCCAAGAGTCAACGGTGCCGAATAAAAGCCGTTTATCTCTGCTCGCCTTCCTCACCGCTTTAACATTGTCCTTCAACCAGCGCATTTTCAACGCGCTAAAGTATGGCGATATTGGCAAACCGCATATGTTTTTAAAGTAATTCTTGTTACGATCTGGCACTTTGGCTAGAATAGCGTCGACTGTGCTGTCTGTTCGGATATCATTCCATGCTGGAATATAAAAATGGTAACGATATTACACACAATATCAGGCATTTCATCGAAGGGGTATGCAGAGGCGCAACCAGGGCACCAACTTTTCGCCAAGTATGTTCCATTCCATGGTGTGATAGGGGGCGAGCCTAAGACTAAGCGGAAAAACCCAAATATCACTTTGCCAGACCAGGGATTCGAACCCAGGACCTCAGAGCGCGTGCAGTACAACTACGCCACCAAGGCGGCCATTGATGATTTATTTATCATTTTCATTTATCATTAAAATAAAACTATTTTACGGATTTTATCGCAGTTATAATTTTCTCCCGATGTTTCGAAGACTGCAGCCTTCATGGTCACGGGGGGGACTGAGGTGTTGTTCATGCGCAAAGTCAAAGTTACAATATCTACCTACATTTTATAAATATAGTTTTTTAGCAGTTGGTGGACCGATCTACCCAGCATGAGTTCAGTTGCTTGACAATTGCCTATGACAATCGGCATAGAAACAAAAACAAGTGTAATAACATGGAACAGGGTTGTCCGCAAAGTTCAGGATAGAAGAAAAGCGAAACCATTAGTAATCTCATACAAATACTATTTTTTCTTAATTAATTTTATTTCTTTTGGCATAGGGCAGCAACTAATGAACAAAATTTAAACTAGTTTTTATTTATTATGCTTAAATAGACCGGTCATATATTATTATTCATGAATTCGTGCTAAAAATAGAACGCAATCTAAATTTCAAACTTAATTAAATAAATTAAATGTCATTAATTTGTAATCGATTATTTACTTTGACTAAAATAATAGTATTATCTATTATATTTCATTCCTTTAATATATACGTTTAATTTTTTTTAACCTTGCGCATGTTGTGCTTGCCTGTTATTAGAATTGCAATTAGTCGATGTTTTTTTTAGCTATTTGTATGTAACATTGTTAACTCTGTTGGTAATCCTTAATAAATAAAATATATACGACAATTCTTATATCAATAAAAGTATCAAATTGTAGCACGCACTTCTAATACAATATTATATAAGATACCATCTGTAATTCTAATCGGAAACATCAAAGAACTCCATCGAGAATACAGATATGATAAGTTCATAGAAACTTTGACAGGGATTATCCAATGGTATATGATTTGCAAGTCACTATAGAATAGCCGGCTTTTAAAGTAGACGGGTTGAGACCACATTTGATTGAGCGAAAAATTGTAGAAACTACTTAATAATGAAATTGCAAGCTATTTTTATGCATCGGTGGCGTTGTTGTATTACGGTACGACTGCTCAGGTCTCGGGTTTGATTCCTGGGTCGGGCATAGTCATATTGTTTTTTTACTAAATATCAACCCGGAGGCTGGTATTTGTGCCAGATATGGCGATAGACTCGCCCCCTATCACATCATGAGACGGAATACACACGTCGAAAACTGGATGCATCAGTTACGCCTCTGCCTACCCCTTCGGGGATAAACGTCGTGAGTGTGTGTATGCGCTTACATATCCATATATATTTAGTACAGTGTGTGCGATTACATATTCAAAGAGTTGCTTTAGGACAGAAAAACCTGAATGAGTTTATAAACTCACCTATAGCTGGATGTAAGGGTTGTCCAGTACACATGTCCCATGCTATTGTTGTCTCCCTCTGGTTAGTTATGCCTAATGTGACGATATCTTCTCTGGAATAACCTGAAAGAGGATAAGCAGTAATAAAATCTACTGAAAAATATATATGGGGTAAACGGTAATATTAAAGAAAGGTAATTACAGTAAGGTCTATATTGCTATATTAACAAAGAGGAAAAACTGTTCTGCTAAGAAGGATCTAAATTTCTTGTGTTTTCAAAATCTCCTTAACAATCTCAGTTGTGTAATATTTTACCCCAATAAGCACTACTTGTTCGCACACGACAAATAGTATAACAGCTCTTTATTTTTTTAGTTAATTAACGACATTCGCTACATAATTTAGAGTTATTTATATAAGTTTTACTTTACCTTCTTCAAGTTAGCACATAAGTATATTTTCAAACGATGAATCAAATTACAATGACGTTAAAAATAGCCACGGTAAAGTTTTTATAATACGTATATAGTTTAATTTTGTTTTAGTGTAGAATAGTTAATAACAGACAAACTATAGCGATAAACATATTATACTCTATAAGATTAAACATACCCCAGAATATATTGGGGTAACCGGGAACTATATACAATTTTACATCCTAAGCAAATTAAATATATCCCGTAAACAGTGCGAATATGACTTATGGAGTAAATAGACCGAAACATTGAGTTTTTATCTAAAAAATCAACTTTACCCTCATCCAAATCTATTCACAACATTCTTAAGAAGAAAAATGAGTACATTACAGGTATCTGTATACGAAGATTCCATTTTGCCCCTAATTACCTATTACCCCGTTTTCGTTTAATTACCGAAGCGAGCCAATGTAACTACATAATAAGACTTAACATCTCATGTCTCAGGATGGCGAGCGCAGTGGAATACCAAACAATACATTGTAATTCAAGGTGTTGGTGTTTCTACTGTTTATCGGTCGTAACACTTACTTTCAGACGCCCGGCAAGCTCGTCTCGTCATGCAAAGTAATAAAAAAATATTTTTACCTAATTCAGTCAGCTGATCTATAGCATTTTCCGCGCATATTCTGATGTTGTGCATGATCTCCAATGGGTCCTGTTCGGACCATCCTTCTTGAGGCTGCACCTCTGTTTTGTCCAGCTGATATGACACGAGTTCGTTTGAACATTCCGCTTCGTATATCTACGAAAAAAAAGTAATAATGGAAAAGCTTTACTACCACCTCTTTCTAGTGCTAAAATGAAATATCTCATGTCATGGGACCCTTTCTTTTAATTTTATCCGTGGTGATATATAACTGACCTTAGTTGTATACGTCACTATCCTTGAGGTTAAAACGGCTCCTTAGTTCATATTTTTGTCTCCCGCTTTGGAGGGAAGTGAACAATTCATATTTCCAACTCCTCCCTATCTTTCTATTTGATTAATGTCGTTGCGGGATAATGCGTGCCACTGCTGATCCTGGCTTACAGGAGTTGTAGTGGTGGGTGTGAGGGCGAGAAAGTCTAGTGGTAACATGTTATTCGAGACATGAATAATTCATTTTCGTTCCATTATAATATTTTTTCACCAACTTTGTGTTAAGGTTACTAATAAAATTTAAACAGTATATCACAGGCGTGTCACATCTATAGCTTGGCAATTAGCTATCTCTCTGGTGGAATGGTGGCAACTACCAATATCACAGGCGTGTGACATCTATTGCTTGTCAATTAGCAACATATATCTCTTTGGTGGAATTATAGCATTCTATCATCATGAATATCAACGCAAAATAACAACACCCTTTCATTGAATATCAAGTGACTGATACCTCACTGACAGCAACTGACGTGTGACGACGTCAATACAAAACCGTAATTTGTTTGACATGTAACCCCAGCTTAATCCGTATCGCTGTGTGCACTCAACTTTATAATTAGATACATTAAACGTAGTATAGAATTTCTGTTCCTTAAAGGATGGTAAGTAGTTCCTAAGATTGGTGCGTTTAAACAAACCAACAAATCTTCGGGTTCATTTCAATATCTTTTTTAAAGTATATAATGTTTCTATAATTTCATAATGAAAATGCCACGAAAATTATTAATTTCGTGCATGTCTTCCTAAAGTACACATAATTTTAAATTTCCACCAACACTATTAGATAGACAATTTAATAAGGAACATTTCCAATTCATTTCGTATTATGTGCATGCCGTGACGACTCGTAATTGAAACAACATTAAGATTTTGTCTAAAACCTTGCATTACTCAGGCATCGATGTATGTTTTGTGAGTTGTTCCTCTAAATAAATAAAAATAAATAAATAAAACATTTTCATATTTGTTAAAAAAACCTAAATTGTTTATTCCCGCCATAAACGAATGAAAGACATGATCAAGGACGTTTGTTCACGAGGGGGCCTTAAACGGGACTCTATAAAAAAACTACTCCACACCTTGTCATCCGATCAACTACCATCGGCTCAACACCTCTCCAAACCGACATACTTATTTTCATAATAGCTTAGCGGTTATTTACAACTGATAAGTTGATAACAACGTTCATTGATCGCCAATAAAGTGTCACCTACTATTAAATCAATTGCGCATTTTGTGAATAATATAAGTGGAGTATAACGGGTCATTAAAGCACGTAAAGCCGTTGGTCCTGCGCCTGATCTCTCCATTCATGTAGTTACCGTCTCACCGGACTATGAGAGTTAAGGAACAGGGAGTGCTTGTGTATTGCGCACACGCTTGTGCACTATATCTCCTGCGTACCTGATGTACGCTGAGATTGGCCGCCGTGGCCGAAATTCGGCTAGGAAGGATTAATTCATAAAGCATATATCACGTTTCCTTTTCAGAGGTAGGCAGAGATGCTATCATACCCAAATTTCACTATATGCTAGGTTTGAACTAATTGGTGGCCTATCACCATAACGGATACGATGCAAGACGCCGGGCTAATACTAAATCAAGAAACCCAACATCGCTTTTCAAGAATCAAACCCAAGATACATACGTGCTTAAAGTTATTATCTTAAGCATAATCACACCATTGCAATATCGACCGCGTGGTAAAATCTAAAACCAATTAACTCGGCAGTCTCTGAAGATAACTCTATTAAATAGCGGAATATTGTCTGCATAATTGCATACTCATTATTTCTCCCTATCTTTCTATTTGATTAATTTCGTTGCGGGATAATGACTTAGTTTTCCCTGAGACTCGCCGAGCTTCACAGCTCGGTGTAATTAAATGCCACTGCTGATCCTGACTTACAGGAGTTGTAGTGGTGGGTGAGAGGGTGGGAAAATCTCTGATCATTCATCATCATCATTATCATCATTTCTGCCGGTAATCGTCCACTGCTGGACATAGGCCTCCCCCAGTGAGCGCCACAGGGACCGGTTCTGGACCGTCCTCATCCATCTGTTCATTCTTAAGATGTAAATTGTACCTACTACATCTATGTTGATATTATAAAGAGGAAGTGTGTGAGTGAGTTTCTGGGTTTGTTTGTTTATTGGGGTTAATCTTTGGAACTACTGGACTGATCTAGAAAATACTTTCACTAATAGAAAGCTACATTAATCATGAGTGCTACAAGCTACTTTTTATCCCCAAAAAACTCCCATGCGAGCGAAGCTAATTTCATGATGCCTTTCAAATCTGACAGAATTAAATTACATCTACATTCAAAATTATATGACACTAGCTTTTGCTAGCGGCTTCGCCCGCGTAAGGAGTTTACGGTATCATAATTTTTTCTGACTTACTTGATAATATGTATACTTATATTATGACCAAATTACACAAAATCATTATAAGTTGTATCCCATGTGTTATTCTGATGTATAACAAATATTACTGTAAAGTTTCATCCAAATCCGTTCAGTAGTATTTTCGTGAAAGAGGAACAAACATACATACATCAATCCGCACAAACTTTCGCATTTATAATATCAGTAGGATTACAAGACATCAATAACAGCTTAACCTTCACAATGTAAACGGGTCCATTAAACATTTGCAAATAAAAAAAACTTGCCCGCACAAACATCAGACACACCCACAAAAACAAAACAGGAAAACTCAATGCACCTCATGAAACAGGTTCAATGTAAAAGTTGTTTTCGAAAAATTGTTTTTATAATGAAGCCAAAAAAAACACGATCACCTTGCACAGACCTTGTGCTTTAAATATCCTAAATTGTGATATTCATCTTTCATACTGTTATTTGCAAATCATGTTTTACAATCATCATGGCAAATTACTGCTTCGATTGTGTAGTAATGACAACCGCTCTGACATAAAAAATATCAGCCCTGTATACTGTCCCACTGTTGAGCACGGCCTTCTCTAATACTGAGAGGGATTAGGCCTTAGTCCACCACGCTGGCCTAGTGCGGATTGATAGACTTCACACACCCTCGAAAGTTCCTATAGAGTTCGAATCCCGGGTCGGGCAAAGTGATGTTGGATTTCTCTGCTCAGTATCAGTCTCGAATATGTGCTCGATATGGCGATAGGCTCGCCCCCTATCGCATCATGGGACGGTACATATTTGGCGGAAAATGAGTGCGCATATCTGCCTACGCCTTTGAGGAGAAAGGCGTGATGTGTGTATAACTTTTTTTGCAACTCCTGTATTACTGGTGGAAGGTCTATCATATGTGAGAGTCTCCCTGGGTAGATATTGGCAATGTCTATTTCTGCCGCCAAGCAGCAGTATGTAATCACTGTTGTGTTCCGGTTTGAACGACATTGTAGCCAGCGTAACTACTCGACATAATAAGACTTTTTGACTTGAGTCATGACTCTCACATATGAGAGACCTACCACCAGTATTTTGACAAAAGACTAAATTGGAAACATTAGCATTTTCCCTGTATTTGATTCGTTCAAATAAGGGTTCAAATCTATATCTATAAAAATTAATCCCTATTTCCCTTGGACACGCCATCACGCGTGAACGGCTGGACCGATTTCACTATTTTTTTTGTTGTGTTTGTTATAGTCTGGAGAAGGTTCTTATGAAAGAAAAAAATTAAAAAATTGCGCTGAAAATCAGAAAATTTAAGAAAAATTAACGAAAATATTAATATTATATAACTGTCAATTGTTTGAAATAACTGTCAGCGATTGACAGAATGCGCGCTGCAAATTCATAGTTACGACGGGACAACGTCTGTTGGGTCAACTAGTAGCCTATAAATATACGTGTTTCATTAACAAATATCGTTCGGGGTTAAATAATAATGCACATTACTAACTCAAGACAGAGAGTAGTAGTAGGCATCAGCCTGTGTATATGCGTTTTCGCACCGGCAAATTGTAACGAGTGGAATAATCAACTTTCGTCAATGGACACTGTAACTGAACATAAATTTTTATCATCAGAGATTTTCCCGCCCTCACACCCACCACTGCAACTCCTGTAAGCCGAGATCAGCAGTGGCACGCATTTTATGACATCGAGCAGTGAAGCTCGACGAGTCTCAGAGAAAACTAATTTGTCAGTATCCCGCAACCAAAATTATCGAAGAGAATGATAGGGAGGAGTTGGAAATATTTATTATCCACTTTCCTCCATAGCAAAGCGGGAGAATAATGAACCTCAAACTCGCTTTTTATCATCAGGTGTAGTGGAGTCTCTTTGTCGGATTCGTGTTAAAAGAAACATCCAGGGGCCTTATTCTCTATCCCGCACGTTATTTTAACAGTGCGTAACAAGCACGTAACAGAACGCGTCATGTTTAGGACTATAGAAATTTGGCTTACAGAATACCATTCCACGCACATTTCTCGGAGATAACATGACACGGCCGCGTTACGCGTTTACACTATCATACAGAATAAGGGCCCTGTATAGAATACATACCACAAATCTGACTGTCTTCGTCCCGTCGTCTATCACGCCGACGAGCGATTTCTTCCCTCCCTCTTTGACTGGCATTTCGGTATCTGGAGACAATGAAAATTTCTTTTTACAAAATACAATTTAAGCAACATATTCGATTGGAAAACGTACGATGATACGTAATAATTTCATCGTAATATAACAACGGAAAATCTGGTAATGTAAAGGCAATTCAATTCCAACAGGCCGGCATAATTTTAGCGACTGCTGGGAGCAATAATCTCTCGTCAGTCGACATGCTATTGGACCCCACTCCACTTACCAATCAGGTGCAGGGGGTGTTTGCTGTGCACATATAAAAAAAAAACAGCGAGTAAACTATAATGGACTACATTCTTACTTCGCTTTACAAGGTCTTTTATATGTGCAGTGAAAACCGGATATAACGACTTCAAATGCATCATCAAATCAGGACGCTATACCCGATAGTCGTAATAAACGATAACGTTTATATACATTTATTTACAGAGACTTTTCTATTTAGACGTTATAACCAATGTGTCGGTATAACCGAAGTCGTTATAACCGGAGTCGTTACAACCGGTTTCTACTATATATTGGTGTTTTCACAAAGCCCTTTACCGTGTTCAAGGTACTCGCTATCCGTAATTTCCAAAATATATAGATTAAAAATTTCTCAAAATAGTCCGCCTACGATATTACTAAAACGTATGCTCGACTTTTCAGATTGTGCCTTCAAACACTTATTTGTTACTAAAGAAATGATATCTATAATATCTTTACAATACTGAATAAAGAAAATTTCCACACACATTAATTGCTTGATATCTTATCATAGATCCGTTATGTTGAGTATAAGTAAACTAATTAACTGTATTCGTTTGTTTTACTTAGAGTGATATGTTGAGCTATATCACTGACAATGGAGAGATTAGTGTTATAATGTTTATCAGATTTTCTTGGATTAACTAGTAAACGTATAATAGTAAAGTTTGTTATAACAATTAATATTTATAGCTTGGATTTTATTATCATAACCCCGGTCTTAAGTGACTAATAAATGATAACCGTCTCTCGTCAGTAGATACTATCTGAAACCTTCACTTACCATCAGGTGCAGTGGGTCCATTATTGCCATGCGCGTACAAAGAACATGCGCAATTGCTTTATCTACCTATTTACACATATAATAAAACAAAATCCCCAAAAACTGTCTGTATTTATTCGATTTTTTCAGGATTTACTGAACGGATTTTTATGAAATTTGATATTGAGATAGTTTAAGATCCTGGGAAGGTTATAGACTACTTTCTATTTTGGGAAAATATATAGTGGGTCTTATATCTCCGAAAACTCGTTCACGCTGGCGAAGCCGCCATCAAAAGCTGATATAATTATAAAGTTGACATGCAGAAATCGATAGAGTATTCTTTATTAGTACTTCATCTAGACAGATCTTCAAATGATAAGTTCAATGCAATCGGTGTTATTGTTGTCTTGATGGTTGATATAAATAAATCCTTCTTCAAACGATCAAGATTATAAAAATAAGGCAACTGCAAACATACTCTTAAATGATTTATCTTGTGGTAGAAGAAGGGAAAATTATTCTTTACTGGTAATAAAGACATGAATAAATATCAGATTAATATCAACAATTTCATTATGAATGTGACTAATGATTGAGAAATTCAAGAAAGTTTTCACGCTCCAATAAACTTCTCATTACGTGTTATTTGTGATTATGTTACAATGTAATGAAATAGCCAAAGCAATAATGCTAGTGGTGATAGCCTAGTTGGGAGTGGAACGGACTGCTAAGACGAATGTCCGCAGGTTCAAATCCCAAAGGCACAAACTTCTGACTTTTTAAAATTATGTGTGTATTCTTTGTGAATTTATCGTTCGCTTTAACAGTGAAAGAAAACATCGCGAGGAAACCTGCATACCCGAGATATTCTTTATAAAAAATTTGAAGGTATGCGACTTGCCAAACCGCACTACGCCAGCGTGATGGACTTGGGCCTAATTCCTCTCAGTAGTAGAGGAGGCCCGAGCCTAGTAGTGGGTCAGTATATCATACAGGGCTGACATTATTAATATATTATACTGTTGTGTGCTATATATGTATGTCTAGTATAACAAGTAATGGTTTTTCAGGGTCTTATCAGCTTTGGTTAATCCTAGACAGCATACTCACGACATTCATTCAGAAATCTCAAGAACCACTAGAACTGTCTAGAAAATTCCAAAAATCATTCACACTTCATCATCTTTATCTTAACGATCAATAATCTTATCATGTCAGTTATTTATCACAATTATGAAATATCTCGGATATTTACATACATACATACGTAGCATCACGCCTCTATTCTAGGGGTAGGCAGAGACTATGCAGTGCCACTTTGCACGATTCTGGGATACTTCTCTCGCTCACTCCAACCTCGTCAATCTTTTCATGCATTCCCGCTGGTTCAGGTTAATTTTAATCAACACTTTACTAAAAAGTAGCACAATTTTTAGAGAGGGGGGTACAGGAAAACCTTACGGCGCGTTACATGGAGGGGTGAGCGGCTCAAAAATCTTCAAAAATTGCGTTACGTAATACTTGAACGGCCCCTTATTGGATTTTGAATATTATTTCAATTAAGACAATTTCAATAATAGTTCGACTGTAAAAAATTCTCTGCGCTGCGCTCCGCCATCTATGTGCCGGCCCTAAGACAGCAGACAGAAGCCGTAGTAAACACGAATAGATTAAAACGTAATTGATACAGCTCAGAGAATGTAATGAATCACATTATTTCTCCTAGAACTGCGGGACTTTTTCATTATCTTCAACTACTTTTGCTAATAATAATTACAGCAGTCGTTTTCTATAAACGATCCCAATCTGAATCTTTAATCCGATTCTGAGAATGAACCAATCAAAATAATTCATTTGTAAGCATGTCAAAACAAAAACTAATTGGTAAAATTTTGAGAGACCGAAAAAAGTTCGAGTTGTTTATTAAAAATGGCGGTAAATCAAATCAAATGCACGAACCGTTCAGGCCCATCGATATATACGTACTAAGTATTAGATTTGGCGTTACGAACATTCACTGTGTTCAACTGAATTGAACTGCAATCCATTCAAACTGACTTTAGTATGGTCAATATTGCCAGTTAGTGGTTGTGTACGAAGTGGCGCTCATGATAAAAGAACTCGAATCTAAGTATAAACCTGGATTAGAATAAAAAATATTAGTCACATAAGTAAAATTATTTGTTGTTCACGTGAATTAATAGGTTATAACAGTGACGTTTTGGTTACCATTTTAGTTCAGATTTTGAACAAATTGATGAACGTTCGTGTCTATAGAATATACGTCAATGTTCAGCCTACAATATACAGATCGGCACAAGCCAATAAAAAACAACATTAATATCATATAAAATAACGAGCGAGACAAAACCTTGGTAGATAGTTAAGGAAAATCTTGTAATACTTTATTGCGTTCAAAGCTATTCCGAGGGGAAATACCTTATTACAGTTATTAT
Source organism: Manduca sexta (assembly GCF_014839805.1). Lineage (NCBI taxonomy): Eukaryota > Metazoa > Arthropoda > Insecta > Lepidoptera > Sphingidae > Manduca > Manduca sexta. Next base: position 5,380,786 of record NC_051116.1, on the reverse strand, counting down.
ACCTACAGAGCTACCTCAAGGCGATTTAATCATCCAATCTATGGTTGTAGTAGAACCTTGGTACTTCATATGTATATATTTCTTTTTAATTTTTTATAAAGCTAAATAATACATAAGGTTTATATTTCTACTTTCTAGGTTCTCTCTCTGTTTTGGGAATATCTCTTTTACGACGCGTTTTACGATATGCGTCATAAAGGAGATATTTAAAAAAAAACTGTTTTTAAGCGCCATTTTCTCAATATGGAGGCGCGAGCGGCGGAAACGCGAGGTGGCAAAGTTGAAATTCGTAAAATAACCAATTTTCAAAACTCCCGGAAATCTTTCCCAGTCACCCCCTTTTTTATCAAAAACTGGACTATAATATAAGAACTAAGATGTTCTTAACAACGTAAGTATAAAATCTAAACAATTCATATACATTTCAGGGAAATAGCTGCATTATATAACCTATGAATGAATTATATCTAGTTAAGTTTCGGCCACGGCGGTCAATCTCAACGGAGATCGGTCACGCAGGAGGATATTATAGTGCACTAGTATGTGAGCAATACACAAGCACTTACTGTTCCTTCACTCTCACAGTCCGGTGAGACGGAAATCCGTCATGACCAACAAGAGATCAGGCGCAAGACCAACTGCTTTACGTGTTTTCCGAGGCACGGGAGTATCACCGCCAAGTTCCTGAATCCGACTGAGTAATTTTTATGATAGAAAAACCCAGTCTCTATAATTTTTATCCCGACCCGAGATTCGAACCCAGGACCTCAGCGCTGTAGCCGTACTCGTACCGTATACAATTACAACTACGCCACCAAAGTACTCTAATAATTATTTCAATACAATCTATATTAATAAAGGCGAAATTACGAAATTCTCTTATCGAACACATAAACAATAAATAAACAGTGTATAATTATCAAGCATGTAATAAACTAAGTTTTCCTAAAGATAAAAAATTAACATGTAAACAGAATCAAGGATTTCGCTCAACATCCGCCATGGCGTTTACTTTATATAAGGAAGTTTCTCTCGACGGAATATCTATTGCGTAAAAAACAATTGAGTTACTCAGTTCAACTTTACACAGACTGATAGGTGTATGGATTTTTTTTGTCGAAACTTGGATGTATTATAATTCGTATTTGCGATTTGGAATTCCTAAAGTGAGGCTGTCGCAATATGTACAGTAGTTGTACCTCTGCCCACCACTTTAGGGAGAGGTGTTAGTTTATACGTATTTTGATACACCATTAATAACTAAAGAAGAAAATTTTCTGTTTTATTAAAGTGATACCCCAGCATAACGGCACGCTCTATCCAAAATTATTATACACATAGAAATAAAATCTAAATCTCATATTTCGAATGTGTTATCTTTACTTTGGTTATTTAATTTTTTTTTTAAAGTGGATGTTATTTCATTAATTCCATAATGAAAATGCCACGAAAATTGTTGAAAATCTATCTCCTAAACTAAATCAACACTATTAGACCAAATAATAAGGAAAATTTTGGTATTTTAAAATTTCAAAAAGACCTAATATTTATTCATTTTGCGATTATTTTCAAATCTGCATATTCCCGCCCGTTATTCATGCGCTGTAAATGTATGGAACGAAGACTCAAGGCCGTTTGCTTGGATGAAGGCGTTAACAATCTTGCCATTTTATTTTGTGTTATCCGTCTCATAAAACAAAGTTAAAAATATACTGATATATACCCATTATTATATTGCGCAATATTCAGTGTTAATTTCTGAATGTCCTGAAAAGAAATGTGAATTGATTTTATTGATCTCGTGCGTCATAAACAGACAGACAATTAGATATATATCGATAAAAATTACACGTATATACAAATCACATTAATGGCTACTGCGCACTACTTTATGACAATGTAAAGTAAACTTATTTGGAGTCGAAACTTGCTTAAACTGGAATCGATAGACGAAGCGGACATATAAAATTTTCGATACATTTTTCCACTTATTCTTGTCCTATTCTATCGCAGTTATAACGTCTCTATCTGCTAGCCGGTTCTGGTTATTCCTAGGTCTAATTATTTTATCATTTGTAATCATTCACGTAGTACTTACATATAATTATATCGATGTTTATAATAGTTTTTTTTTACTGGTGGCGTAGTTGTATTACGGTACGACTGCAGTGTTCAGGTCTCAGGTTCGATCCTTGGTTCGAGCGAAATGATATTCGATTTTTCTACTCAGTATCAGCGCGGTGTTTGGAATTTGTCCGATAGAGCGATAGACTCGCCACCTATCAACTCGTGGGACGGAATACACACGACTGAAAGTAGGTGCACCAGAACGCCTTTGCCTACACCATAGTGGATAGAAGGCATGAGCATGTGTCTCTGTATGTCATCATTCGTCTATATCGTGAAGATTTTTACTTATTAGTTCATAGTTCGATGGCTCCTAAGTAAACTGTCGTATCTGAAAAAAATAACGATATTCACGTTTTTAACGTTTCGTTATGTAGGTAATTTTACTACCAAAAATCATCAAGTTACTAAGTGATTATTACTTAAGCGTTGTTTCGTTTATTAACTTTTGAATTAAATGGGTTCGATAGTAAACAGAACTAAGACAACGAAACGCTAAAATTTGAACGTCGTAATTTTTTCACATACGATACTTTACCTAGGAGCTATCGAGTTATTGACAATAAAAAAATGGCAAAACACAATCCCTCGGCAATAAAAAACGTCACAATACGAATTAAAACAAAGTTTATTTACGATCTGCCATTAACATATCGCACCGATCAATTACAACAATAATGCTGATTTAAGCAATTCAATTCTTTAAGCCTCTTTTATCTTTTATGTAATCAGTAAATAGTGAAGGAACAGAGTACCTGTGTTCTGCATACACACTTGTACAGTATAATATCTCCTTCGTACCTGGCTGAGCTCCGTGCCCGTAATTGGACTAGGAGGTATTCATTCATGTTAGCCACTATTCTTACAGATACAAATATCCTATCAGCATCAATTTAGATTAAAATGCTTTCTGAAATAGGCTGATAACTGACCATTGTGTCTTGAAAGGGTTTTTTTTATGAATGCACAGTATAGAATAATTTGTCAATTACAATATTTCGCTGGCTCCTAAGTAAACTATCGTATCTGTAAAAGTAACAATATTCACTTATTTAACATTTCGTTAGGTACTGTTGACTACCAAAACCCATTAAAAAAAGTTACTAAATGATTGTTAAATTTTTTTTCGTTTATTAACTTCTGAATTAAATGGGAATGGTAGTAAACAGTACTTACGTACGCTAAAATGTGAATGTCGCAATTTTCCCAGATACGATAGTTTACTTAGGAGCCATCGATTTGTTGGTTGTTTTTAGCAAGTCAGGTGTCGGTGTGGAGCGACGTCCGCTATTTAATATATAGCTTATCCCCTTCTTGGAATGTTTCTACTACCATTGATATTGAAATGTTTTCATTTCACCAGACTCAGTACTTCAGGATCCGGTTCGCGTAGTCAATCAGTCTGCTTTGATAACAGTCGATAGGGCAAAGATTGACTCGTGGACAGATAAGTGAAGATATTATCGTTGCGGCACGGACTTTACATATATTATAAATTAATAATGATTGCTTATGTTTACGCGAATATTAGACATCGAAATGTAACTAATTATCAAATTTTATCGCGGTATTTTATAACTAGCTTTTGCTCGCGACTTCGCCATCGTGAAGTTTTTCCGGGATAGAAAAGTATCATAACCTTCCCAGGGTCTTAAACTATCTCCATACCAAATTTCATAAAAATCCGTTCAGTAGATTTTGAGAAAATCGATATCATACAAATAAGAAAAGGAGACGTTTTATATGTATAGATAGATATGAATTTCGAAGGTGTGTGAAGTCTACCAATCCGCACTAGGCCAGCGTGGTGGACTAAAGCCTAATCCCTCTCAGTAGTAGAGGAGGCCCGTGCTCAGCAGTGGGCAAGTATATAATACTGGGCTGATATTATTATAGATAGATATTCTCCCGATGACGTTTCGAAGATCAGAAAAATTTAATAATTTTTAAAATTATGCAAAATGTATATAGATTTTGTAACGTTGACTTTTCGGACAACCAACACCTTAATCCAGCCCATGATCATGATGCCTTCATTTTGCAAATGTTTGATGTTTTGATTTTTTTCAGTTTTGTGGCTTGGGGCAGAGGTCTAGCAGTCAAAGGAATGAGACCTCAGTTGATACAGGCGAGCATGGAAGCAGGATGCCTCTTAGGTAGGGCTGCTATCCGTCCGGAATTCCTCGGATTTGTCCTAGTTTGAAGGGAGTCCGGGGGGCGTCCAGCAGAGGATTTTTAAGTGTCCGGGTTAAAACCGGGCTCTTTTGTTGTCAAGGGAAATCCAATCCATATATATAAAAATTAATCCCTATTTCCCTTGGTCACGCCGTCACGCGTGAACAAATGGACCGATTTCACTATTTTTTTTTTGGTTACGTTTGTATTGTCTGGAGAAGATTTTTATGAAGAAAAAAATGCGCGGAAAATTAGAAAACTTTACGAAAATATTAATTTTATATAACTGGCAATTGTTTGAAATAACTGTCAGCGATTGACAGAATGCGCGCTGCAAATTCATAGTTAAGACGGGACGTCTGTCGGGTCGGCTAGTTATTTATAAATAAGCGCAAAATTGAAATAAATCTTCGTAAAAAATTAAATAACAAGCTATAGTATAAATGAATAAAAATTATAACGATGTTTTTATTTTCGTTGCAAAAAAAGTTTTTTCATAGGTGTCCGTTAAAAATCCATATTTCGTCCAAATGACCGGGATTTTTGCCGTTTTCATCTGGCGTAGGCAACTTAGGTGATAGCAGCCTTACTCAGGTATTATAGATGAAAACTAGTTTACCCCACAAACATGTTAAAACTGTGCAGTCGATACAATCGTACAATTGGTAGTAACAACCTTGGAGAATTACGAAAGCAAACGTTCTAGACTAGTCTAGACGAAGCCTGTTCGTACAGGAATGCTAGATAAAATAAAAACGACCTTAATCTACGTTAATAACGTCGAAAATCGTTTAAAAATAAACAAAACCAAACCTATTAAGTTGTAAGGCAAATTAAGGAATAATGACAGCAGAAATGTAATATATCTAATTTTCCAACAACCATATAAAAGTTATTTGATAAAATACATCCGCGCGTTTTCTCCGTCAACGGGTAGGCAGAGATGCAACCGGTGCATGTTGGACAGAATAGATGTAAGGTATAATAAAATAAAGATTTAAGAAATGGCCTTATTCTCATAATAGGGAAACTACAATAAAAAAAAAAAGCGTGGCATCCACTCTTCGCCATATAGTTTCCCGCCACATGATTTTGATACGGGGCTTACCTATCGCCATGCTGTCCATTAAATCTAAACTCTGGACTGATACTGAACTGAATCGAAATGTATTTCGTATAAAAGGAAATAGTTTAGTTGTTCCAATCACCATATTAAGTAGTTTCGAAGAGTCCATAAAACCCAATTCCTATCGGCTTCCCTTTCATAATTTATATAATAATATCAGCCCTGTATTATATAATATCCCACTGTTGGGCACAGACCTCCTCTACTACTGAGAGGGATTAGGCCTAAGTCCACCACGCTGGCCTAGTGCGGATTGGTAGACTTCACACACCCTCAAAATTCCTATAGAGAACTTCTCAGGTATGCAGATTTCCTCACAATACTTTCCTTCACCGTAATTAATTTATGCAAAATTTAATTGTCATTATAACCAATGACGTTTTACAAATAGACACGTCATACACTAACAAAATGGCACATAAAAACGGCGCACTATTTGCTATATTCACGTACCTGTACATATAATTACAAATTGGCTCGAAGAGGGAATAAAAAGATGCAGCACACATTCTTTAGAATAGGATATATATATATCGACAGTTACGTAACAACGTTAGTGCCGCACGCTCATTGGCCGTTAAGTCGGGCAATTACCTTACTTTCGTCTTTCCAGTATTGAGCTCGGACAACGTATCTATGTAATAAAAACATCTTAGATTATAACGATATGAAGACTACATTTATTTATATTAGTATTTATATGTTATGTCTGGTTTCCTTTGGAAAAAATTTACCCTTTGCTACTGATATTAAGTTAGGTTATTCAGTAATGCTTTATCTGAAGATTGAAAATGCGCGAAGGCAATGAAAGCTGTCTTAAATTGTTCGTCAACGCCGATCAGCGAACGAAGTTGTAATAATGAAAATGACGCGCTTAAAACCCTTGCCTTTGTTAAAAGAACAAAGTCATTGCTCTACTGACACATGAATTAAATTAGTAAATAAATTACGTCGCAATTACGAATATTCTAGGTGCAAGTAATTATGACCCAGAATTTTTATAGACATTTTGTACAATTAAGATTATAGCTATGGTATGCTGTGATATACTAAGTTATCCAAATAATAACCACGTTACAATATTCATTTTTATAAAGTCATGACAAAAATGTATTCAAAATAAATACATTTTTCTTTGTTTATTTCATCCTTCTGTTTTTAAATAAAACAATTAGTCCATTGAAAAGTTACATTTGGGGTTACGTTTTTTAGAGGACGCAATTTTATTTTTTTGAAGTGTAGGGGGGGTCAGTGTAAAGCTAAAACCAAGTTTGTGGGGTCGCCACCCTTGTCCCACGGCCGCCATCTTGAAAATAGTGGTTGAAATAGTTTTTACGATGTATCTCTTAAACTATTTATCTGACAAAAAACAATTATAAACATTTATTGTTGCAAATTAAATTCTCTACAACTTTGGTCCAGTAACTTTTTGTCGTAGAACTATAAATAAAAAATTTATAAGCGAAAATGTTAAGAAATTCAATGTTAAGCAATGTCCATTGCAACGTCATCAGAACGTGTGTTTATAAGGTTCATAATACTTTTTTTTGTACTCTCATTACGTACAACACAAACCCGCAGTTGTCGCCTTGTACGCGAATTACTTGGATCCTGAATCGCTTTGGCATAGATGAAGCAATTGTTCACAAAATCAAAGTCTGGCTCTGGAGCTTCTGAAACTGACGATAAACTACTGGAACTGCTGCTGCGACGACGAACAACATTATTGGTTCGATTGTCCACGTAATAACAATAACACGCAATATGTACAGTAACTACCGAAACAGTTCGTAAAAATTTGTTTTTGTGAACAATTGCTTCATCTATGCCAAAGCGATTCAGGATCCTAGTAATTCGCGTACAAGCCGACAACCGCGGGTTTGTGTTGTACGTAATGAGAGTACAAAAAAAAGTATTATGAACCTTATAAACCACGTTCTGATGACGTTGCAATGGACATTGCTTAACATTGAATTTCTTAACATTTTCGCTTATAACTTTTTATTTATAGTTCTACGACAAAAGTTACTGGACCAAAGTTGTAGAGAATTTAATTTGCAACAAAAAATGTTCATAATTGTTTTTTGTCAGATAAATAGTTTAAGAGATACATCGTAAAAACCCTTTCAACCCCTATTTTCAAGATGGCGGCCGTGGGACAAGGGTGGCGACCCCACAAACTTGGTTTTAACTTTACACTAACCCCCCCTACACTTCAAAAAAATAAAATTGCGTCCTCTAAAAAACGCAAGGTAAGGCCTAAAAAATGTAACATTTCAATGGACTAAATAACATTTTAATTTGGTAGGCTATTACAAAGCGTCTGCAAATGGGAATTCCAAATTCAAATAAAAATAACAACTTCCCACTCAATTGATAAAAAAATTATGAATAAATAAATTTATCAGGAACAGGAAAATGAAAGCGAAATTATTTTTTCAACACTGGCTGCTTCGCGCCTCAAAACTCGGCCAAATATGACGTTTACAATATTCGTCAAATGTTTAATTATGGCTGAACGATATCGCTGTAGGTTAAGGTAAATACGTCACACGTTCATTAAAAAGACGTTTACAATTTATTAAGGGAATATTTTTTTTTTATTTAAGAACCGTTCATACCAGTATTATTTCGCATTAATTATAAAAAAGAAATAAATAATCCATAAAAAAGTTTGATAGGTAATTTCTAAAAGATGTTTATAGTAAGTACATCGATAGGGAGAAAACCACAGAAACGCGAGCAATTTACGTAGTCTCATTACTATGTGATAGCATTATGGAAATAATATACAGAAAGCGAGTATAGAAAATATACAATCTATTTGATGATAAAACACTTGTCTTATTAAAATCGAACAGTTTTGTGTCTAGAGAGGAGCCAAATATGCAACCAAAAATAACGTAACTTTGAAACCCTTTTAATCTTAGCTTTAATATAGTAAATTCTGATTAACTATTCTCAAACATACTTAGAGTAACGTAACAGTCCTGTTCCAATTTAAAAAATGTGGTATTTAAAAAAAGAACATTCAGTAATTTCAGAAAGTTTAAAAATATTCACTACTAAGAAAACGTGGATAAGAACTGTGGAATTAAAAAATGCTGACTACCTAAACCAATATCTTATTAACTAATAAAAATTAAGGAAACATAGGTTAACAATACTAAAACAAAAATAAATGTCAACCAATAAACCACCCTTTTTCTTAGGAATGACATAATATTTTTCATAATTACAACAGACTCTACCGTGGACTTTTTAATTTCACATTTTTTACTTTATCTATGTACCACAGTAAGGTACACAGGGTTTAAAGGCTTTGTGTTGATTATATTTTAAAGTGACATTATAATATACTTTGTTAGCACAAAATTATCTGGCAAAAATACAATGTTAAGTCAAGATTGTATAAATTATCACAATGAATAATCCGTATTTTAAAGTTTCTTAGTCATGTGTTAAATAGCCAAGTATGTTGAAAACATAAGTACTAATTTTTGTCCTTGAAAATATTGTCTATGTTATGCAAGTCTTAAGTGAATTTTACTTCAATAACGATATTACGTTCGAGAGGAACTTGAGGCGGCTCGCCTTGATAAGTGATTTAATATCTTATAACTCAAGATAATATAGGCATGTCTGTAAAAATATTTCTAAACAAATAAATATTTTTTATTTAAAAACAAATATAAAAGTTATAAATATAGATTCAGGCAACTTTCCAAACGTACCTGGAACAACCATGATAAAAAAAAGTATCCAGCAATATAAAAAAACACAACACTGGCCGATAAAAAAAAATAATAATAAATAGCGGGAAATTCAAATTGAGAACGCGACGAACGCGCGCCCCCTGGTAAACTAGTCCGCGTACTGGTTGGAGGCACGGCGGCGCACAGTCACACCCACATTACGTCTTATCACTGTGACGTATTTCATAAAACAATTTAGCACAACATTTTTTATAAGCATACGTTATCTTTATTGGCGATACATGGACAAAATATTGCATGTTTATAGCGGGACAAAAGAGTCAACCACGTAAGTCACATTTAATTAATTTGTGCGCGTTCAATAAAGGGCGTTGGCCTTCCAATTTTGAAAACGTGACTTCGCAGTTTAATGTATGGAGTTTTTGTTTTCATTCGGATTATGCGGCCAAGTTAAATAGGTACGTATTTTCACTTCAATGGACTAGATTCTAGTTACTAGAAATTTATTTTATGTTAATTGGATCATTTTAGGTATTCGAAATGGCTGGGTTGTCATAACTCTACAAAGTTTATTGCATAATAAGGAAGGAAAATTATGAATAATGAAAAGCAATTTAAGTACCTACCTGTTATATAGGTACTTACTTTTAACTACATATTCATTTTAAAAATATTAGTAATCAAGTGCTAGCAACATATCAATTTTAAAGACAACATCCGCAAGAAATAAGGAAAATATACCACAAAATTAAAACTGCTTGCGTTTTGATTTTTTTTATCTACACTAGCAATTAAGGAACTTGAAATATGTTCCACAGTATCCTTATATCATGATTGTGTAATTTAACTTACGAAACTAAGAACTAGATAACATAGTAGAGTGGACTGTCGTAACGCAAATTTGATGCAATCTATAGTTAATAAAACTAGATTGTTCCAACCAGGAATTCCCAAGACATTAATTTCCATGTCACTCAACTGGCAAAAAATATTATGTATTTGATATCTATTATTATCTAGCCTAATCATTGAAACGACCGAATCAAGAAGGAAAGACTTTTCAAAGTATCTACGCAATATTGTATCTCGGCAAAGGCACGCAGACGAAGCCGCGAGAAAATGCTAGTAAAACTACAAAAATCGATGAATAGTTTCGTTTTACAAAAAAAAAAAAACATAGTTGCCTCTCTTTTCCTAGCTATATTTTTTAATCGAAAACTTTCCCTTTCGAATGTTCGGTACGAATGAACTCCTAAATATTTATTATGTCCTGGTACATTGACGTTCCAAAGTCCCTAGAACGTGACATTTTTTCCCTCAGCTGCACAGATATGCAACAATTGGAAATAAGAGCAGCAAATCATTCATAATTGGTTATCGCTCACAAAGATACGGGACCAGTTCCCACTACTTAGTGGCAAATTGTTAGCTGTAATAACATCATTGAATCACGTGTAAATATGACCTTAACAATCTTACTTCTATTAAACATGTGTAAGTAAAGTTATTTCAACTAGAGATCAACCAGTAAATTGTATTTTTATAGCAGAAGGTAAAGACATAGTAAAGATCATTCTTCAACGCCAATAATAATCACAATAAATGTAAATAGCTAAGCGCTGATTTCTTAAGTTTACGCGAATGTTAGACATTAAAATAAAACAATTTTTCGGATTTTATCGCGGTTTTAATATAATAAATATGTCCAGACGTTTCGAAGAATACAGTTTACAGTCCGTAAAGTGACCACGAAGGCTATAAAGTCTTTGAAACGTCGAGAGATAATTATAATATAAAAAACAACGATAAAATCCAATAAATAGTTTTAACTTAATGCTTAGCAGATCTTTAAAAAACATTTAGAAACACTTTTTTTTTTTTTCTAGGAGCGCTAACCTGTTCCAATAGTATATTCAAACCATCACAAGAACCTCTTAATCCACTTCCAACACCATCCATCAATACAAACATACACGTACACGACACAAATGTAGAAATGTAACAATTAGACTCTCAAATAAAGAAATCAATCAACATACCTTAAGATTTTACCGCAAAGACACCCACAAACACTTGTAACCACTATCCTATCCCGTAGCGTGACTGGACACGCTTGGTAATCCCTACGCGACGCACCGGAACGATGTATGACGGGTTTTCTACTTAGGTGTACATATACATAGAGATACGTCCGACACAAATGTTCATTTGAAATGCACCGGTAGTTTCTGTTAAGAATTGAGGGGGGTAGACGGACATTTAGACTGAAGATCCTGATGCCTATTACTTTATTCCTAAGAGGAATTGAGGTCTATTAACTGTGAGACATTAATTAGAATCTACTGATTCAAGGGTTAGAGTTTATGTCAAGACTAAATGTTGCTTGATACTATGTTCATCTGAAGATCTTTCCCGGGATAGAGAAGTTTTGTGGTGAAAGTAGTCTTTGGGTAAAAAAGCCTATAGCACATTAATCCCAGATGTGATCTATATGTATGCCAATTTATTTCGAAATGAATTCAGTTGCTTCTGCGTAAACTCCTAGCAAAGATCTTTACAAACTCTCAAATTATAGTAAGAAGTAAGACAGATATTCGAGGGTAATAAAGAGTAATCGATGATCATTAAAAAATACGGGAGCATTAGTAATTCGCTTTAGCGTAATATAAATCTAGACGTAGTATTTCAGATCATAGTATGCCAAATAGTTGGTGACGTTACAAATTTTATCATAGTGCGTCATAAATGCAGCTGAGAATATTAGGTAATGAATATGAACGAAGTTGCAGAAAGAGTCGGAGTAAGAGAGACAAAATTAGTTGATGAATTTATATTTAGATTCAATCACAAACCCACAAACAATGAGCCACATTGTAATATCGTAGTTGATTACACCCAAAATTCAGATATATCTAATAGGAAACGCTAATTCGGAAAAAAATGCTAACAAGCTAAGAATTGACAAAATATACTGAGTCAATGCCCATACTAGACATAGTATCGCAATAAAGATCCTCCTCGCTCTTCCCATTATGCGGAACCTAACAAAGAAAAGAAAAGGGCTCCATGCTATTTAAAACCATACAAAAGTTAGAGCACAAAATAATATCACAATTGGCTATGAATCTCGAATCAATCTACTTCAAAACAATCTAGAAATAATTCTCAACATTCAACTTTCTCACCGAAGAAACTCCCACGCTTGCTAAACCTCCGTAAACTGTGTTTCCTCAAAAACGTTCTCACATTATTCATAATAAATAAATCACAAAGCACTTAGCGTAATCACTGCCAACGGTACATTGACAAAATCCAATGATTGACCAATGATAATATCTATGAGGTAGATCAGTACTAAAATAGACTTGAACACGCGATCATCGTGTGATACGGAGTCATTGTCTGCGAACGTCCATGATTAATGCTTGATAGTCTTCCCTCTATTAATCAATTAGTTGATGGGACATATTCCTGGCATTACTTTTTTCATCTAACTTGCCAAGGATATTTGATTGTTTATATCTTTTGGGATATATTGAAGAATGTTGTGTCCAGAAACACATCTAAGGAGACAGAACAATCGTAAAAAATTTGACAACGTATAGTTGTTATTTTTCAATTTATGTGAAACCCAGTCATTATAAGACCTATATAATATCTGAGGGTGACAAGCTTTAATGGCAACGCAGCCCTTTGTAATTCAAACGTCTTGTGTTCCTACTTGTTACCTTTATAGGCAGTCTAGTCAAGCGTGTCCACTCATCACGACATTAATTTGTATAAAAAAGACAGAACACTGAACTGGCATTTGCTTTAAAATCTATTTATGACACAAAAGTTCATTCAGACTGCTATTTCATTGACAACAGGACACTATCCTATTATAGATTGGTAAAGATGCTTGTCAGTTAAAAACAAACTTCTAAACCGATGAATTGACTTGAATAATTGTTCCTCAGATAAACCAAGTCCTAAATAAATATATAGGATTCTTTGTACCCTGTAAAAATGCACATCAATACTTTTCTTTTGGGAAAAGAACTTCACGCGCAGCCACGATCAACATCTATGAACTGCCATAAACCAAACAACCCTCAAAGTAAGTCTTCATAAACGTCTTTGCTGTTTGAATAGTGAGAGTAAACACATTTAACACTGGTAAGTCAAATAGCATAGTTTATAGAGAATTTAAAGTGTTGTTTTCTCTTGATCTAGTTCGCTGTACATGTCCTTCAACTCTGAATGTCGGTATATGGTTGTGGGTTCAGTAGAATTGATACAATTTATTGTATTAACAATTATTGTACTTTTTGGACCATTTTTCTTCTCATTTAACTTCTTTTGGATTTTCACCTTTTGAATTTCCTTAATGTTAACGGATTTTACTGCTTTATTTGATTATAAAATAGAGAAGGACCTTCAGATGTTACAGGTTTGCTTAATCTTTGTATATTTCCTCTTCGCTTCAAGATTATTAGTAGGTGTTCCGGAACATTCCTATCAAAACGCGGTGACTCGCGAGCCTAAAAACTTACGTAAACTATTGCCACGTGCTATTGCTATTACACTCAAAGATCACTCACGGCTCACAGTCCAAGGTCCACTAGAAAACAGACCTGTCTGATAAAACTATATCAGTAAACAATTCCAGTTAATTTTGTCACGCATGCTATCGATTTAACCCAGTAACAAACAACAATTGTATTTTCCTCAACACTACGTAATTTATCTAAATTTCGTAAAACGAAGACATTGCTATCAGCATGTTGACAAATCTTTGGGTCTTGCGTATTAAAAATACGTAGTGTTCAAACACAACAAATTATTCGATATCATTTTTTATTACGTATGAAATAACTAGTGTACAAACAAAACAACTTATTTATCGTAACAATATTTAAAGAACGCTTTGAGAGTTAAAAATATACCATGTTGACAATATATTGCTCATTGTTTTAAAATTAACGCAACGATCCGTGTTATAGTAAAAAATTGCTTCCGATATGAGAAATACTATCGTTTCTTTAAACTAAATGATTACACGAAACGCCGATATTTCAACATCTATCACAATATTGATTATTTGTTGTCGTATAGGATTCGTCGGCACATGAACAAATAGATCATCTGATTTTAAGTGATGCCTTCCACTGATACTTCCTCAACTCTAAAGGAATTATGAATGCGTACGCCAACTTTAATAGAAAGGAAAAGCATTAGGAAGTGGAATGGGTGTTTAAATCTTTAACAGAAGATATTGCGATCTTCAAATCGTGTTGATTATTTGTTAATCAGTCCGAAAACAAACATACAAATAGGTATATATAGGAAAGAGAGGATAGTTTTGGGGCCTTCATACTTCTTACTTGAAAGAACAAAATAGATCACGATATAAATTCGTACATCCATACTTAAATTATTAATGCAAAATATTCTGTTACAATTTCACTGCTGAACCTGTGGACTGATTTTGATGAAATATTGTATGGAAACAGTTCAATACACTGGAACAAAACAGGCCACATTTTTTAATTTTGTTTATCCGAAATGTTATGCAACAAAAATATCTATCGTAATTGGAACAGAGTTGACATACCTGGCAATCTATTTGAGTTTTAGACGGTAATAAGTAATGACCTACCTAGCACTTCATAAATCTTACGAGCACGCGAGATATCCAATTGTCCGATGAAAGTAAATCAATGGATATTAATAGACGAATTGCACTGAATTTCACATCGACATTAAAGCGACATTAATATGCAATAGAATTATTGAGGACACCTGTACTTGCGTATTTTATATGCGTGAGCAAATAAAACCTTATTACAGCGATTTTTTTATAGGTGCACGCCAAAGTGAGGTCAGTGCGATGGTGGAGTAAAGTCCAATAGAATGTCGACTTACGAGATGATTACCCTCGGCTATTATCTCGACAACTAACAAAATTCCCAGGTATGCTGGTTTCTTCACTATGTTTTTCTTCATCGTTAAAGCAAGCGATAATTTACAAAGTATACCCACATAATTTAAGAAAAGTAAGAAGAGCGTGCCCTTGGATTTTGAACATGCGGACGTTCGTCTCCGCATTCCGTTCCACTCCCAACTAGGCTATCCTTGTTAGATACGTCTTTTTTATTAGGTCTGCAATATAATTATCTTCCACACAACTGCTTAGCAGAGAAAATAGAAAATAGATGTAACTATTTCAACAATATTTGCATACGAAAAATCTGAACATAAAGTAGTTATAGATATGAATACATCATCTATAATATTTTACAAACAAGAACGAATAAAAACTAGAATGTTCTAACCTACTTATATTCTAATCTACTGTCTAATACCTTGTAATCAAAGCCTAATCCATGCATATAAATTAACATCAAAAGAGATTACGACAACATCCTTTAACTAATATTCAGCCAATTATATTATTGCACTTAATAAACGGCAATAATGATGTTCAAATACAATTTAATTTTTATGCTCCTACTGCAATACGAATTTATCATGTCCATGAGTAGATAATACACAGCTTGTTAAAGTAGATCACTTACGAAATACATTATATGTTACATTACAATACGAGTCGACAAATGAGCTATTGGGTCACTTGGTATTTGATCTTCACTATTTAAAAACATCTAAAATACAAGTAAAATGTTGGCTTGACTGCCTTGAAAGTAAAGACATGGAGATGATTTCCCCGGAGTTCACTAGGTCTCGAATTGCTTACTTAAATTGAACATTCGTTTAATTGTTCCTTTCATTGCTTGCTGAAACTGCAGTCACTACAATGAACTTCTTAATTATAGATACAGAGCATCCTATCGCAATATTAAATCAATCTTGTAAACTAATGTTCCTAAACAAAAAAGTTGATCAGGAAGTCGAATCCAGAGGATCATGATTCATCTAACTCTAGATCTTTACAAATTAATAAGAAGATAGTTTTCAATAACGCCTAAGCCTTAAAAATGAAGCAATTCGATGGCCAGGATATAAACAAATGTAGCGGAAACGTCGTGAGCCAAATTTCAGCACCAATTGACATTCGCCACATAATTAATTTGATTTGTTGGTAAACAACGTCGCGAGAGCGTGAATTGGCGCGCTTTGCTTGTTGCCAGCTTTATTGTGGTTCTATATACCCAAATACCTAATCATGCTAATGTAGACAGTAGACACCAACAAAAACATAGAACGAATTCCAGCTATTTTCGAAAGCATTTGTTTGAGCATTTGTTTTTTATGGAGCTTACATGATAGTAAAAAAAATTGAATTTATGCTTATATATTTGTCAATAGAATTTATTTGTTTTACGCAAACAGTTATACCTTAATATGGAACAAATTACTTATACTAATTAACTTCCACTTTTAACGAGAAATTCAGTGGCATAGCTTTGGAACCGCCCGGGGTCGACCCAAAATTTGCTACTCCTAAGCGCCGGGCTAGTGCAAAAAAAGGCCCATTAAACCAATTCAAAAAAGCGCAGCGCGTGACCTACGTCCCCTAACTAGTTCAGGCGACAACATTCGAAAGACAAAGTTCAAATTTTAAAAAATTTACGCTTTTTGCCGACTTCCTCAAAGTGTCACCGGTGCCGCCCAAGCTACGCCACTGCAGATATTCCATTTAAAAAGAGGAGATCGAAGGAAATATTCAGAGCAGCATCACATGAAAACGCTACATATATACAAAGCTCGCAAGTATTATTCCAGACAGAAGAAAGAAGTCCCTATGTCGTCTTTTTCTACCGAAAACAGCACTGTCCAAGATCTCGTATCGTTGTAGTAATTCTATCCAATATTCTCATCATAAGCCTAAATTCCAATAAGTGCTTAGATTTGAAATTTGGCCTACTTAGTGCTATTGCTCATTGGAAGCCTGCTCGACTAGTTCGAATAAGAACCAAATTAAACCACGAGTCCATATCCACAATCAGCGTCGCCCTTCAGTCTCCCACGCTGGCGGGTCTATTTCTGAACATCATGTGTCGCGTGACGTCGCGCGCACACAGCACAAGTGCTGCCAACAATTACGCGATTATGTCCGCAACAACGGCGTGTCACTCTAGTTGCGTAACGCGACTGGTATTTTAATATCATCAGTATTATATACTGTCCCAATGCTGGGCCACTTTTACTACTGAGAACGATAAGACCTTAGTCCACCACTTTGGCTTAGTTTGGATTGATAGACTCCACACACCCTCAAAATTCTAATACAGAACTTCTCAGGTATGCAGGTTTCCTCACCATGTTTTCCCACCATGAAACCCTGATGTGTTGGATTAGAAAAATCACCCCCCACATCTCTCCCTCCTGTTCTCACAATGCATATCCGTATCCCATAACAGCGCCCACAATTTAATCTGAAGTGCAGTGATCTGGAATTTATCTTATGTGGTCATGAATCAGCCATACATTTGCGGGAATTATTATCACGGTTTTAAACAACAATGACCCTGGCTCTCGGCTCGTCAATCGTCATTAAACTCCAGCGCTAGACTGTTTGGCTCGCAAGCCGATCAGCTGTTTTGATGACGCCTCATAAATTATATGCCGATGGATATATGAGCTCTGTGTTGTATCATACAAAGACTATGATATGGTATCCTCAATTTTTTTAAGAAAATCGTCGTATCGAAATAAACAAACTAACAATGAACCAAAAGGTAATGAAATAAAAGAGAAAGACTTTAATCTTTATGAATTACATGAAATTGATTCTTGTTAGATGTAGGATATATTTTATATGTATAATCAAATCCTATTTGCTACACAGTACGATATACGATACGAAACTATATGGAAACCCGACTTCAACTGCGCAGTACGATCTAAGTACATTGGGACCTGTCATTTAGCCAACTGGCTACCTATCCAGAATATTTTTTTTTTGCTTTGAATGACGAGACGAGCTTGATGGTAAGCGATACGACCGACCGCCCATAAACAGTAAAATAATATCCAACACCTTGAATTGACAACATTTCATTTTTTCAACATACCAAAATGTTTATATTTTATGAAACTAAATCTAAAATGATGAGACCCATATTTTTACTTTTTTCGAAATGCAGATATTTTCATTCATGATTTTCACTTTGAATTTTGTTTTATTCTAAAACGACGTAAGCTCCAAATGACGTCACATATACGGCTCAAAACGCAATGACCTTTGCTTTGCAGTAAAAAAAAATGAAGTGACAGTTTTTTTGTTTCTGTCTCTCTCGTTGAAAGTGACAGTTGTGACGTATCTATTGTAATATTGACATTTGACATTGACAAATGACGGTGTCTTAGTTTTTTAAAATAAATAATAAGGTGGACCAAGGAACTATGTCATTCAACCGTACATGTGACGTCATCAAGCATTTTCGGTTTTTAATTTTTTTCTCCGAAATTAAGTATTGAAAAAATATTAAAAATTCATAATCGAACTCAGAGTAGAAAAATTAAGAAACGGTATTTTTGTTTTAGGCACGTTTACATTTTGAAATGTTGTCAATTACAAAGTATTGTTTGGTATTCCACTGCACTCGCCATCCTGAGACATGAGATGTTAAGTCTTATTATGTCCAGTAGATACACTGACTACAATGTCCTTCAACCGGAACACAACAGTGACTACACACTGTTGCTTGGCGGCAGAAAAGACATTGCGGTGATACCTAACCAGGCGGACTCTCACATATGAGACCTACTTACTACCAGTAAAACATGGCGCATGAGACTTATCTCCACGAAAATGCTCATTACCACATTTCGCAAACAATGAATAAATTTTAATTGCATTAAAATAATCAATAGTGAAGATAGATTGTAGATATTATATGCCATAGCACTTGAAGATCTCTCTTAAAGACGAAACTAAAGAGAAAGTTGGTACACAAGTCAGTTATAGGATCAACATAATTGAGTTATGATGATTAGTTTGGTCATTTACCAACACCCTAGTGAAAGTACCAGGTTTGGCAAGCTTGATGCATTCTAAATTACTTTATACGAGATATTATCTTGCTATTTCGTAATTTGCCCGAACACTATGTCGGATATAGTAAATTTTTATTTACCATTAATACAAATAAAATACTTACTGTTAAAAACAACTAATCTAGATAACCATATTTCTTACTTTCAAACAACCCACATTAAAACTGAGCTGGTATATTGGTAACATATGAAAAAATATTAGATTATAAATACACAATCCTAGCCTATTTAAATGTCTATTTCTGTGCCGAGCACCACTGTGTATGCACTGTTTGTAGCCAGGGTAATTACTGGGTATTGAGACTTAACATCGTATGTCTCAGAATGACGAGTGCAGTGGAACGCCACATAGTACTTTGTCATTCAAAGTTCTGTATGGTGCTGTCACTATTTATTGGCGGTCGTACCGCTTACCATCAGGCGAAAGACATACTCATCTCGTAATTTAAATGAAAAAAAAAATAACCTGAATTAATTCTATTACACATACTCATTAAACAAAGATAAATACTTTACTGATAAACAAATATGACAAAACTTGTATCAGTAACACAGGCAAAGGTCGTAAGGTTCAAAGTTCTAGGATGTGGCACAAAAAATATTTATCATAATGTTTACAAATAGCTATGATTGCATTATTTTTTCTGTATCAAATTTAATTATCTTGTTTTTATTACATGTTCTATGATTATTGAACTAATTTTTACTAATATTATTGATTTGTTTGTTGCTGGTATTATGCAGAACTATTTAAGCAATTCAAAAAATTCTGTCATATATATAAAACTATTGGCTAAAATAGTTAACTAATGTTAATGGTAAATTATTTGCTAATGTTGTAGGTTAACTTCTCAGTAACAGACACACATCGAGCCCCGGATCTAAGGGGGGTCAAGCCAGGGCCCGTGCCCCGGGAGGTGAATTCATAGGACGGCAAATTCACACTTGGCAGACATATACACACTTCATTATTAACGCAACTTTGGCTACTGAGACGTTCAATACATTAAACACAAAAATCTTTCCCCCTCGGTGCAACATGATGATGATGACAAAGGTAAAAACATAGGTGGTTGGGGGTGGCATTATCCAGATTTTGCCCCGCCTCCAAAAAATTCAAGATCCGGAACTGCACACATAACACCTTTATCTACATTAAGGTAAGCAGAGGTGCAACCAGCTTTTAGCCATGCGTGTTTTGGTCCATGATGTGATAGAAGCAAGCCTATCACCATAGTAGACAAGTGTGTCAAATTAACAGAGGTGTTTGTTGAACAAAACTTTGGCCAGCCTTTTAGAAACTGGGCGTTAAAAATTATAATGTGAAAACATATAAAAAAATAAATTTTATACTAGAGGGCAGATAATGAACTACATTTTCCAACAGATAGAGTAGCTGGAGTAATATTAAAAATGTTTAGCGATACCAACTCATTAATGAGGACCTTAATAGGCATGAAATAATGTCTTTATTTATTATTATTTGTTATCAGGCAGGCAGTTTATTTAACTGATATGGCTGTATCCTGTAATTATTGATTCCGGTTTCACTTCCCAGCAAAATATTTGTCAAGTTTATTCTTAAACTGGCTCACATTGTCTGTTTGTTAATTTTTAAATTTTTGTTCTATTTGTTAATTATTTTTTTGAAAGCCTAATAAGCTAAATTATTTTTAATATACCTATTGATTCATATTTACCAACACAGCATAATAAAGAATGCCAACATAAAATATCAAACAATATTATGTCATTTCCGAACGACACGTGTATAAACGCCTTATTCATCCTCAAGTACATTTCAATTAAGGACTTTAATACATATAAAATAAGATTTCATTTTATTCGCATTACAATCAAGGTACAACAATTAATAGCAATTACTAATGTATGCGGCCGGCAAATACAAGGTACTTCGCTATGACCCATTACGAAAACATAATATTCGGCAAATATTTTACGAAAATATGGAGCATCATCGAAAATCAATACAGTAATGGAATGAGTGAAAGTTATGACAAAAATACGAAACATCACTGAGAACACGAGTGGTTATCAGTTTAAAACACAATTTATTTGATAAACAAGGTAAAAGTCCAGTTAGAATGAATTACTGTAGCGGTTTCGAAAATATTCATTTGTGTATATTATTACACTCACCTGGTAGATATTATGTGTGAACACTAAAATCACAAGACTTTAATACAAAAACGGGTATTTACATAGCTATTTGATCTTTTCAATTTTACGATTTTTTTCTTATTAGCAAAAACGCGAATTTAATTTCATCACCTTGACGTAACTTTCATTCGGTATGACATTGACAGTTGTAAATTTTTTTTTTTAATTCGTCCTTAGAGGACAGGCTATAGTCTTACGACCATACTGCCTAGTCTTACGTATTTTTGACAGTTGTCAACTGAGTAGGGTTACCAACTACCAAAAATATTTAGCCCTAATGCTAGGTTAACAAAAAAAAGGACATATGAGCTTTTATGATTAACCTTTAACTGTGGACGCGCGGTCTCACAGGCCGTTCGCAGTTTGAAAATTTCGTGTTTACACCTTTCCACTTGCTCCCCGTGTATAAGGCGCTCAGTAGCTTCAGTTTTAGTGGCGTAACGTATATTAAAATGGGAGACTGTGTCGGCGGCTGCAAATAAGGCCAGTTATTTTTCTTTAAACTTTGACCGCGGTCTGTGAGACCGCACGTCCACGTTTCCGATACAAATTTTTACGCCTATTTTGTTTTTTTTTTACGTTATTTTCATTTAAAATGTTAACAAATATTAATGAAAGTGCATCTACGTCAATACACACGCCAACGTCACAGCTGCAACATATTTATGATCTACTTTTAGAGTCAGACCAGTCTGATAACGAGGAAACTATTGAGGATTGCTTTTTATTAGAAGCTTATTTTAGTAGAAAATATATAAGTGACTAGCTTTTGCCCGCGGCTCCGCCCGCGTTATAAAGTTTTTCAGGCTAAAGTTTTCCGTTATAAAAGTAGTAGTTTCCCGGGAGCCTATGTTCTTCCCAGGGTCTCAAATTGTCTCCATACCAAATTTCATCTTAATACGTTGGGTAGTTTTTGAGTTCAACGCGTTCAGGCAGACAGACACAGTGGAGGACTTTGTTTTATAATATATTTTTTAGAACTTTTTAAGAGGAACAATCCCGTCATACATCATTATTGCATAACTTTAACCGTTTACGCAGCGCACGCAACGGAAGCTCTCAAAACTAATAAATTGTCCCGTTTTTGCAACATGTTTCATTACTGCTCCGCTCCTATTGGTCATAGCGTGATGATATACAGCGTATAGCACTCCACAAATAAAGGGCTATCCAACAAAAAACGAATTTTTCAGTTCAAACTGGTTGTTCCTGAGTTTAGCCATTACTGCTCCGCTCCTATTGGTCATAGCGTGATGATATATAACTTAGAGCACTCTACAAACAAAGGGCTATTCAACACAAAAATAATTTTTCAGTTCGAATTGGTAGTTCCTGAGATTAGCCATTACTGCTCCGCTCCTATTGGGTATAGCGTGATGATATATAGTATATAGCACTCTACGAACAAAGGGCTATCCAACGCAAAAATAATTTTTCAGTTTGGACCGGTAGTTCCTGAGATTAGCCATTACTGCTCCGCTCCTATTGGGTATAGCGTGATGATATATAGCCTATAGCACTCCACGAACAAAGGGCTATCCAACGCAAAAAGAATTTTTCAGTTTGGACCGGTAGTTCCTGAGATTAGCCATTACTGCTCAGCTCCTTTTGGGTATAGCGTGATGATATATAGCCTATAGCACTCCACGAATAAAGGGCTATCCAACGCAAAAAGAATTTTTCAGTTTGGACCGGTAGTTCCTGAGATAAGCCATTACTGCTCAGCTCCTATTGGGTATAGCGTGATGATATATAGCCTATAGCACTCCACGAACAAAGGGCTGTCCAACGCAAAAAGAATTTTTCAGTTTGGACCGGTAGTTCCTGAGATTAGCCATTACTGCTCAGCTCCTATTGGGTATAGCGTGATGATATATAGCCTATAGCACTCCACGAACAAAGGGCTATCCAACGCAAAAAGAATTTTTCAGTTTGGACCGGTAGTTCCTGAGATTAGCCATTACTGCTCAGCTCCTATTGGGTATAGCGTGATGATATGTAGCCTATAGCACTCCACGAACAAAGGGCTATCCAACGCAAAAAGAATTTTTCAGTTTGGACCGGTAGTTCTTGAGATTAGCCATTACTGCTCAGCTCCTATTGGGTATAGCGTGATGATATATAGCCTATAGCACTCCACGAACAAAGGGCTATCCAACGCAAAAAGATTTTTTCAGTTTGGACTGGTAGTTCCTGAGATTAGCGCGTTCAAACAAACAAACAAACAAACAAACAAACTCTTCAGCTTTATATAATAGTAAGTATAGAAAGTATAGATTAACAACTGAAGTTAGCTAAAATTGAGTTTCTCGAAGCCGACCACTATTTATGTACTATGTATTTTGAGACTATGCAATTTTGTCGCGTTCGCGATTCACTTTCACTTTTGTTGAGTTTCAGAACGCGATATTAGATCCTCCAACGCGCACGCGAATTTGAACTTTATGCAGCGGTAATAAATTACAAATTGACTCTCCATTTTATTTAGAAAACGTTTGTATGGGAAATAGAAAAATGCTGTTTTGAGGATTTTCCCGGCAATTATTCGAATTTTTCTCACCTTTTAAATCTTCCCTAGACCTCCACGAATAATTCAAGACCAAGATAAGATAAATCCGTTCAGCCGTTCTCGAGTTTTAGCGAGACTAACGAACAGCAATTGATTTTTATATATATAGACTATGAGGATAATACCGATGTCTCTAGCATAGACGATAACATTATAAGGAGTATCAGCCCCAAGCGGGGGTCCGCGAAAATTTATCTAGTTTGATAGTACAGTACTAAAATATTGGCTTGACGTCACCTATCAATACAGGCAGAAAATATTGATAGGAGTCGTAAAAGGCACGATGACCCCAACAAAGCACCCCGCGATGTATGGGCGGTAGTTGTAATGCACTTTCTCTGTGAAACCTAAAAAATATAAAGATCCACCGGAACCAGCAAAATTTTGAAAGGGGTCTATGAGAAATATATATTTGGGAACCTCTGCTCTAGACGAACCCCCTAGTCAGGATACTGACTCGTCAAAGCGCACAGCATGTCGCCTTTGTCCCCCAAAACTAAAGAGAAAGTCCAATTTTAATTGTATAAGTTATAAACAGGTCATACAGTTACAGTGTTCCAAACCCTAGTGTAAAAACTGCCAATAATTTGATACATATTGGACCATTGTCAAAATTTTTATATTTGAATTTTAGAAGACAATATGCCTTAGATTTATAGATAAAAATGTAATTTTTTTTAAAAAGTTGAATTTATTTAAGTTTTCAGCCCTAAAACCGATCTAAAGTAAATTTATGCCAAATAGTGCCTTTAACTGTTAATATGATTTAATTAGGTGAGAAATAAATAAAGATTGATTAAAAGCTTCTAAATTATTTCACTTTAATATGCATAGAAAATAATAAACATAATAGCGTAAAAATAAAACTAATATTTACGTTGTATTTTAACTCAAAACATAGCAGTCCGTGAGACCGCGCGTCCATGGTAGTGTAACAAAAAAATCACGTCCATAGTTAAGGGTTAACGCAAAACACAGCAAGTAAATAAAAATTAAAACAAATTCGCTTTTTATCGAGTAATTTGTTCGATTTTATGTTTCAGTTACCATTTTCTACGATTATTTTATGTATTTTTCCAACTCAAATATAATAAATGCTAGAAAGAATAAAAACAAAAGAAAACCCTTTTTAAGAAGTAAAGGACAAACCCAAAAACGGTTTTCTAGTCGACAGAAATTCTGACCAAGATAATTTATATAGAACCTATAAAAATGAGCCTATTTTCATTAAATTGTTAAGTATGAAAGCCCAATTTTATAGTAGTTCTAGTGCATAGCTACTTGCAATAATTACGGGTCTACTGATTTAGTCCGCTCATAATTATTTTTTATACAGAAGTAAAGTGGATTTAAGATAAAGTGGACCTTTGCCCATAGATGTTCACGAATAAAAACAATAAACAATTGGATTTGACATTGACATTTGTCAATGACATTTTAATTTTGCAGAGCAGAAATCGCTATGTTTCATGTGTATTTTAATTTATTTCCATAAATTTATGTCTCCGGCATTATATATTATTAATAAATAAATTACCACGGATGGCAAATATGTCGTCCATTAATAAGATACTTAATAGCATAATAAACAATCAAACAAAATTCTGTTGCTTGTGCCTAGATGTTATTAGCCCAGAAGAAGAAGCTATTCATATTAAAGACGAAGTAGTGGTTAACGTAAATGGATCTGAGAACATGCTGCAGATCTCAGAGGTGTTGAAATTTGTTTTGGGGGCTAAAGTAAGTTATTCCTTTCACATGTCAAAAACACATTTATTATCTAGTATCTAGTCTCGCTTGTTCTAAAAGTTCATTATGGCATTTCTGTGGCTAATGATAATTATAAAAAAAAACCCTCTTTTTCTTAAGTATCTTTCTGGCAAGTGAAGTGGGGACCAGACAGTCTGTTCCATTTATTTTTAGAGTTACATTACTAATTTAAGATTGTAATGATTAAACGGTAGTAACCAGCTGAATTGGTATCAGCCATTTACCTACCGTTAATTTAATCCTTACTTATTACTAGCCTTGCCAAGTCGTATTTATTCATTAGTTTAGATGTTTATATATATTAAGGTTTATATTTTCTCTAATTTAATTTTATTCTTTCAGACCTACCAATATGTAAATACTTTTGACACAATATGTGACAAGTGTACAAGAATGACTCTAAGTAGTTATACATTCATACAGACAAGTGAACAAAATGCAGAGTACATGGCAAGATGCATAGAAGCCCTGACTAACAGCATAGAACACACTACAGATAATGTCAACAGTAAATCACTTTACCTCACATTAAACATGGAAGACTTCACAAGTAAGCAGTTGTATGATTGCGAACAAGTACCAAAGAACGCTAAAGATGTATTACAAAGGTTTCAAACAGTAGAAAATGCAAGCAAGATAAAATTGACTAAGGAGTTAAAAATGAAAAGAGAGTTCAAAAGTCGAAAAACAGAATTTTTGAGTATGCTATTAGATCCAAATAATCCTGAGTCGATCAAGTGTAAGGAATGTTTTAATGTGTACCCCAATTTGTGGGGCTTAAAGAGCCACTACATTAGGGTGCATGCACCTAAAAAGTTCAAGTGTCCGGAATGTCCATGTAGTTATGGATCAAAACCGTACTTAGATGCGCATATAAAGGAGAGTCACTGTAGTATTGTTTGTAGTGAATGTGGAAAGACTTTCAAAAATAGACATACATTAAAAATGCATGAAAAGGGCCACAATTTGGCGATTATGTGTCCCGACTGTGGCAGGGTATACAAGAACCAAACAACATATAAAAAGCATAAAGAGATGAATGTTTGTGGACGGAAAACTAGAGCTAGCCCATCTGACGCTAAGCTTACATGCGATTACTGTAATAAAAAGTACACACAGAAAGTGTCATTGCGAGTTCATATACAATACGAGCATGGGAATTATAAAGCTCATATATGTGAGTGGTGCGGTAAAAAATTTTGGGCTCAGAGTAGATTAAAAGCGCACATTGTCAAACATACAAAGGAAAGAAATTATAGTTGCTCTATTTGTGGTGGGAAGTTTGTCACTAAAGAGTCATTGCTGTACCACACACGCACGCACACAGGCGAACGCCCATACAAGTGTTCAGAGTGTAACTGCCGATTCCTCTCTGCATCCAGAAGATCAGAGCATATAAAACGGCATCATCAAGGTGCAACTTTAGAATGTGATGTATGCCATAGCAAATTCACTTCAGTATCGTTTTTACAAAAGCATAAAAAGACGCATGAAAATGATGAAAATAAAGTTACGGGAGGTGAAAAACCAAAATCTGATGAAAATAAAATTAGTAATGCGAAAGTAACCCTAGGAAAGGAAAAAAATGAAGCAAATCAGTATGAATGTAAAAATGAATTTTATGATAACAGCACTCAATCTGATGAGGATGGTAAAGTGTATTTAGAAGTGTGTGAAGAAGGTGAGGAATATATTTTAACAATAGACACAGTTTAATTCTTTTTAAATTAGTTGTCCTATCTCTTCTGTACAGTTAGTTCATTGTACTATAATGCAAGTGTATAATAAATTTAAAATTTTCATTTCAATTTAATGAAAGGTATAGCTGCACACAAAATAAGAATAAACAAATATTAATTTTACATATAAGATTTGTATACGTATTTTTAATAGTATGTACCAATAACTATCCATTTAAGAAATATATTGGGGACTTCCTTTGTATATTTGAACTTTGAAATAACATTACTGTAGGTAAACCAAAGTTCATGAATTATGTATTTAACCTGAATTGTACTGGCAGTAAATAAACAGTATAATATTTTATATGGTTTTGTTTTATTACATCAGACACCCAGTTTTTGCGCATTTTTATAAATAAAACGGCAATCAAATTTATCATATGATATTAAATGAAACAGACAGGTATAAATTTTAAGAAATTCCGTTTCATTCTTCAAGGGTTACTGTTATACTATCTGTGAGGAAATCGTTCCATTTCTTTCTTTCGCACGCATCGTAATGTTCGCGACGTCACATGCAAGTATTCCGCCTCTTTTCTGTTATTTGACCCTCATCCTTACTACAAAATTCCAATGGTTTATAACTTGTGAATTTTTCAACAGATTTCAATGATTTCTTCTGTTTTAGAATATGTTAGACGTACATATTTTATAGAAGTTATAATAAAAAGTCAAATGCCCTATTCTCGATTTTAGTTTCACTTCCCAGAAAAATATTTGGAAGTTTGTTTGTTTTTTGTATAGAATGTTTGTTTATTGCAGACGGGCGTTACGGAGCGGGTGGACAGAGTTAAATCACCAGCGAATCACTGTGTTTTGTTGCTGCCGTTTTAGTTACTCTATCTTTTTTGTATGCTTATAAACACAGTACCATAATTATGTTGTAATTTTTCATGTGAAGAATTACAACTTTTAACTTTACTGATATGGAACGTAAAAGTCAAAACGATTTTGCAATTTGCAGATGTCAACAAAACAGTTTTTATTGTGCAAATACGAGAAAATGAAAATTGTAAATCGTTTCTTGATATAATATATTATATGGTAGCTATTCAAAATGAGTTTCCTAGAAGATACGTTGATAATTTTGATATCCCAGGTAGGTATTTGAATAAACGTTACGTGGAGGTTATATTTTGGTTAGATTTCCCGATTGCCGACAAAATTCTTGTAATTGGTTTTGAATAAGTACAATTCTAATTCACTATATCTAATAAGAATGTAAAATACGTAAGATTTATCTAAGTATTACATGGTTATAATGAAAATAAAAGGTTACATTTTAAGATGTTATAAAATTTACAATTAACTGCAACATATTTTGAGAAAAACATTTTGTAAACCTGCTTTCCGACTAGAATTGGTAGTAATACAATAATATGTAGAGATGCCCACAGTCTAGAGCTAGATATGGTGATATGCTTGCCACCTATCACATCATGGGACTCTTTTATCACTACGGGCTTGATATGTTTGTTTGATTTTGTTAAGTGTGGGCACAGAATAAATATATATTACATGGTGCACCAAAATAAACCTTATTGACTGTAAAATTAACTGAGAATGATGTCTCCTGATGTCTCTCTGGTCATGTTCGATTGCTGTCCCACCAATCTGAGAGTAAAGGAACAGAAAGTGCACATATGTATTGCCCACACACACATATGTACCTCGCTGATCTTAGTTGAGATTGACTGCTGTGGCCAAAATTCAGCAAGGAGGTATTCTCATCCATGTATATTAAACCCAATTTTCAATTACCAATTTCCAGACAATATTCTTTGTTGGTGGATGGATATTCTTCGTGAAGCAGCTGTTCCGAGACTATGAAGTGCACCACACACTTGTTCAGTTAATATTCTCCGTAACATTTGCACTCAGTTGCACCATGTTTGAGCTGATCATATTTGAGATTATTGGATATTTGGACTCCAGGTAAGTTTTTTTAATGATTGTAATTTATTATGTATATAAATATTTTATTGTCTTTGTGGTGTAGTTTTACGACTGCATTGTTGAGGTCTCGGGTTCTGTTCCTGGGTTGGGCAAAGGTACATAGGATTTTTCTACATAGTAACTTTTTTAATAACTCATCCATAGTCTTGAATTTGTATTCTATATAGCGATAGGCTTGCCCCTTTCACATCATGCGACAGAATACACATGGCAGAATATGGGTGCACTTATTGTGCCTCTGCCTACCTCTGGGGATAAAAGGCATGAGTGTGTAATAAAATCTGGTTACAAAATGTAATTTTAATATATTTACCATTTTTTATCTTATTGGAATTGGTGGTATTATCAATAAGAATCTTATAGCAATTATATATAATATCTACATGTATAGATGGAGATTAGTATTTATAATCATAATAGAGTGGAAAGAGAAAATCCAACACAGTTTTTTTTTTTCAGTTCCAGGTATTTTCACTGGAACCTGGGCCTCTATTCCTTATTGTTTATGGTCATAGCTCTTATACCATTCTACATTGCATATTTCTGCATAAGTAATATTAGATTTGGTAAGTTGTTTCCAATTGACCATATTATATCATATTTTTTTACCATGAAATTTATATAACATCACAAATCGAAAGTTTCTGTATAATAAACTGTCTATCGCTTGTATATGCGGAATGTACTGGTGTGCGAATAGCCTTAAACAATTTGCTGGTGGTATTTTATATCAGCTCAGATAGTGACCGCCATACACAAGGTGTTAAAACCCTACATTGTCCCACGTAAGTGTCGCGTTCCGGGATCAGCCTGTGTACATCCGGTTGTAACAGGCCGGCATAATTGTGTCGACTGTCGAGGGGTAGTTATCTCTCATCAGTCGACATTCCATTGGACCTCACTCCAATTACCATCAGGTGCAGTTGGGTCACTTTGCAGAACACATGTAATAAAATGTAGTATAATGTCATTGATCAAAGACATTTGATTTTATTAGTATTATTTTTTAATTATTATGTTAACACTACACATACTTGTGCAATATACATAAAGAAACAGTGTTTATGTCTGTGGAAACAGGCATAATTGACATGTCCGTTTTTGTTGAAGAGTTAATTGTGGAAAATATGCTTTGCCATTGCCATTCCATTTTTATATCAAAACTGCTAATGAATTACTTTGAAGGAACTTCAAATGCTTAAAACAAATATGTTTTGATGATTTCCATTTTATAAAACATTTTCTTGTATTAAAAATATCCAAACATTTGTTGTTTCAGTAACCAAAAATGCAATCAGACCGTTGACAATGCTTGTATGGTTCATATATCTGTACTTTTTCTGGAAGATTGGAGATCCATTCCCCATATTAAGTCCGAAACAGGTTTGTGTTTTAATGTATTATTTCAAAGCATTATTACCATAGCAAATGTTGATGCTTTTCAATTTAAAATCATTTTTCACTCTGGATTATTGACCCAACTTGATCTTTAAGAGATCCATATTTATTTTTGAAATTTTAATAACTTCTATGTCTAACCTATTGCCAATTTAATTTGTTTTCAGGGTATATTTTCTATAGAGCAAGGTGTGTCTCGTATAGGTGTAATTGGAGTGACTGTTATGGCATTGCTGTCTGGATTTGGTGCTGTGAACTACCCTTATACTTCCATGGCTATATTTATTAGGTAGTGAATATGACATATTTGATGTTCTACTAAGGCACAAGAACAGCTGGTTTTAAAAAATGTCTATGGTGAAAATTATTTTCACATAGTTATTTATAATGGCTTTTAAATTTTTATTGTATTGTAGATTACTGTTGTGTTATAACTAGGGCCCGGATAAATATGTATAAAAAAATACAAAATATGTACATATATTATGGACCAAAAAATCTAAAATATGGCAAAAATATGGAGTATAAAACAACAATAGCTTTCATTTTAAACATTTTTTATTTTGAAAAATCAGTTACTGTTACAGTAAGATATATAAAAAAAAAAACTTTAAAAAAGGTAGCGAAATGTTGAATTCAAATTCTATAAAAATTATCGTTTCATCAAAAATAAATCATTTCTTTTTTATTATATCGCGGTTATTTATATTATTTTTATCTTCCGACGTTTCAAAGACTTTGCAGCGCTTTCGGACGACCAACACCTTAGTCCGCCCCGTGACCAAGAAGGCTGCAGTCTTCGAAAAGTCGAAATAAAAATATAATATGTAGTAGCGCAAATGTAGGTATGCAAGTACGTAAAAATATATCGACGCCCAAGCAACTCAAAATGTCACGTACGTACGATGTTTGAAAATATGGATGATGGTGATATGTTTATGTAAAATATGGACTTAACATTAAAATATGGGAAAATATGGAAAATAAAAATTTGTTTTTCACAATCCAAATACGTTAATAGATGGTAGAGAATAAGGTCTAGAACTAAAATCGCGTAAATTAAAAATATGTATTTACATATTAATCCGGGCCCTAGTTATAACCATCGATATATATGTACTACGTACTAGATTTGGCGTTCCGAACATTCAATGTGCTCAACTGAATTGAACTGCAATCCATTCAAACTGATTTTATTAGGATCAATATTGACAGCTTGTGATTTTGTACGAAGTGCCGCTCATGATATAAGGACTCGAGTCTAAGTGTAAACCTGGATTTAAATAAAAAATATTAGTCAAATAAGTAAAATTGTTGTTCAAGTGAATAAGTAGGTTATAACAGTGACGTTTTGGTTGCCATTTTAGTCCGGATTTTGAAAGAATAGTTTATGGACGTTTATGTCTCTAGAATATACATCAATTATTAAATATCTTTATGCCAACCATACATCAGACAATATGTTTTACTTCAGACCAGTAACTCAGGCTGATGTACTATCAATAGAAAAGAAGTTACTGCAAACTATGGACATGATATTGGTGAAAAAGAAAAGGATTGCATTAGCAGAAGCCAATAGTATGGGAGGGAGACAGCAATACAATATGTTGGACCAATCTGCAGTGAAGAATAGAGGGTTTTGGACAAACATTTTGTCCAGTGTTGGCAGTATTACTAATCCGCTTGGTCATGGATCTGAAAGTAAGTTGCTTTTGGTTTCTCTTGATATGGATTGTTTATCAAACTATGTGGTATGGAGCGTTATGGTTTGATCTGTTGATATGTGGATTGGTTTAGGACTTTTTTTCGATATC
This sequence comes from Manduca sexta, assembly GCF_014839805.1. Classification (NCBI taxonomy): domain Eukaryota; kingdom Metazoa; phylum Arthropoda; class Insecta; order Lepidoptera; family Sphingidae; genus Manduca; species Manduca sexta. The sequence continues at coordinate 5,348,207 of NC_051116.1, read as the reverse complement.
TTTAACATACTAATATGTATCAAATTATGTGGTATGAAGTGTTATGGTTAGAGTTGAGGGCATTTTCCTAGCATTGGGATAGTTATACTTACTGGTGGTAGGTCTCTCATGCAAGAGTCCGCCTGTATAGGTACCACCGCAATGTCTATTTCGGCCGCCAAGCAGCAGTGTGTAGTCACTGTTGTGTTCCGGTTTGAAGGACATTGTAGCCAGTGTAACTACTGGACATAATGAGACTTAACATCTCATGTCTCAGGATGGCGAGCGCAGTGGAATACCGAACAATACTTTGTAATTCAAGGTATTGGATGGTGTTTCTACTGTAGCCATGTTTGTTTTTTTTATTATACGGTATAATCCAGTGAAGGATTTTAAAAATGCGGTTTTACTTTTATATTCTCCCTAATTAATATATTTAGGGAAGCTAACAGAAAAATATTCGTAATAATAATTTTTATGTAATTTTTTTAACCGATTTCAAAAAAGGAGGAGGTTCTCAATACGACTGTATTTTTTTTTTGTTTTTTTTTTTACATCTCTTATTTTTAGATATAGCCCAACTCCGCCAAGAGATAGCAGCATTAGAGGAACTAAGTAGGCAGCTGTTCCTAGAGGCACATGACGCCAGATCCATGAGAGAGAAGATCGAATGGTCGAACACATTCCAAGGGAAATATTTTAACTGTCTCGGGTATTTCTTCTCGCTGTATTGTATTTGGAAGATATTTATTGTAAGTATTCTATTGACTTCCTTAGCATTTTTAAACATTTTTAAAATTTTATTGACGTGCCATTTTGCTATAAAATCATTTGCCTCAGATTTTTTGTTACCATTTGCAAAAATTATCCCAAAACTTTTTAATAACAATTTAGTAATAAAACACAATATAAGAATCTAATTTTTATTTTCAGTCAACAATAAACATAGTATTCGATCGGGTGGGCAAAAAGGACCCGGTGACCCGCGGCCTAGAGATCGTGGTCCATTGGCTTGGGCTGAACATTGACGTGGCGTTCTGGTCTCAACACGTTTCATTCATACTCGTCGGGTGTATAGTGCTTACAAGCATTAGAGGGTTACTGCTTACGCTTACTAAGGTAATTATGTATATGTAATGGCAACATTGGAGTATCAAGCGGCGGTAGCCTAGTTGGGTGTGGAACGGACTGCTGAGATGAGTGTCTGCAGGTTCAAACCCAAAAGGCACATTTCTGACTTTTCTAAAATTATGTGTGTATTTGTGGATTATCGTTTCCTCTAACGGTGAAGGAAAACATCGTAAGGATCTGATATCTTAGAAGTTCTCTATAGGAATTTTGAAGGTGTGTGAAGTCTACTAAAGCGACATTTTGTTTTCGAAACTTTTAACTAGATTAATAAAAACAAAAATGTGCTGATTTTAAATCTGTATGAAACTAAGTGTCGCAATAAAATGTCGCTTAAGTCAATTAGCATTTCCACCGTCGATTATGTAGTTACAGTTTCAATATACTAATTGTTATAAGATTATTATGCGGGTCACTTTTGACCCGCATAATAATCTTATAAGTATTCGAAGTAATCTGAAGTATTTGGCGGGCGTGACAAAATGACCCGGGCGTCCACAAAAGTCGATTGCTACGGTTAGGAGTCGTACCTACTGATTTTTCGGCTGTTTAAATCTATTACAGAAAAAAAGTTTTTTTTGAAAGCGTATTGGAGTAACTTTGTGAGAGAGATTAGTTATCGATTAAAAAATAATGTCACGTGTCCCATCCCTACACGGCCCTCTCTAGTTCCGGTGCTGAGCCATGTAACATGTCTGTACAATATAATTGTAATGAGATTTGTTTTTAATTCTGACCTCAATTGTTCTCAAACTGCTAAGGAGTGATCATCACTCGTCAGTCGACATTTTATTAGACCTCAATCCACTTGCCATCAGTTTTAGAGGGTTTTTTGCCTTGCTTATATAAAAAAAATACATGTGAAATGCAAAATAATAAAGTATTTATTCCATAATTAACCAATATATTTCTTTCGCAGTTCTTCTACAAGATATCATCGTCGAAATCATCGAACATAATAGTGTTAATTCTAGCTCAGATAATGGGCATGTATTTCTGTTCGTCGGTGCTTTTGATGCGCATGAACATGCCTCCAGAATACAGAATAATAATCACTCAAGTATTGGGAGAATTGCAGTTTAATTTCTACCATAGATGGTTCGATGTTATATTCCTTGTCAGCGCTTTGACTAGTATATTTACGTTGTATTTAGCACATAAACAACCCTCTGTTAGTTAGGGGTTAGTTGATGATTGAATCGAGATAAGCAAGTTGGGCTTAAAACCTTTTTGGCTGTTCCTACTTATTATTTAGGCTTTGGAGGACGAAACCCTAAAAAAATCTTGTAAGTTAATATTTCTGTTAATATTGTACAAATGCACAATGCTAAGATTATACAGTTTTTGTATCTGGGCGGATTTTTCAATCAAGTTATATAATCAAATATTCGGATTCCAGTTTGAGGTAGGATTTACATTATATTATTATATGATTTTGTGTACCCATTACAATGGACTCTTCAAACATGGCGTGGATGCAAAACAATTTGTATATCATATTTTGTCAGATTATAATTTATTTGATTGTAAAATTAGTTCAAAGTAATTTAATATTAAGACTGATATTGTTAAGTGAAAGTGTTGAATAAAACTCGACATTATTTTAACATCTTTTTATTAATATCTTACAATAAACTATATAGAAATAGTTAAAGTAGTAAAATAGTACATGGAAAGGCCACCTTAATTACAATTAAATTACTGATGCGAGAAAAATAGTTTTGAAAGTTTTGGACATCGATATTGGATGTTCTATCGATTGCGAACAAGTGTTTATTTCGCGATACATTTTGAATTTATAATCGATAATTCAAAAGTTGTATCGATATCATATCGATTAGTTTAAGAAAATGTGTAATCGATAATCGATGGACGTGGCTACGATATCGATGATCGAATAATATCTCTATTCACTTCTTCGCAATCTCAGATGCCAGTTGATGCAATTTTTTTGGATGTTATATAATTTTGAGCAATAAATTATGAAATTGCAATTATTTGAAGCTTTTTATTTTACTTAACTCTCCTTGTAGATTATGCATCAATCGATATCAAAAATTGTCTAAAATGTATGAAATATATTTATTATTGCACTTTAGTTAAAATTTAATTCACACAATATTTTTTGTTCAATAAAATTTATATACAAATTACATTTATCATTTATTAACGGGCTCTGCAGTCTACTGCTAACAAAGTTAAATCGAACCAGATGTCGATAAACGAGGGATAATCATCTCTCGCTAGTCGACAGCACTGGCCTGTTTGAAAAAACAATCGATGCAATATCGCTTGCCGGCCTGTTCGAAATAATCTCAATATCGACTGACGCATACAAATGGTAGTTGTGGTAGTGTTATGGTGTCTATTCTCCCATGAGGTCCTCGTACTGCTTCCTGAAGCAGTCTCCGACCGGGAAGAAGTCCCAACACCGCTGCGTGTACATGTTCCACACGAATGTTTCTTGACCTGGACATTAAAATATAATATAAATAAATATGCAGATTATTATGTTCGTAGAAAAGAGATAGTAAAAAGAACTTGGTACTCATATAAAAGTTATTAGTTACTTTTATTAATAAAGAATAACAGTAGAATTTCAATTAACCTAGAAGTCACGAGTAACTAGATAATCAAATCATTTATTTGCCTAATACAGACCACATGCATGTTACAGATGTTATGTACCTAATGATAAGAAGTCTCGTTTTATTCAATATCGAGTTTACGATGTAGATTTTTCGTCAGTTAGATAACTTAAGTTCGAAGGACCAAAAGTCAGGTCAAATCTATGACTCGAAGGACCAAAACTATTTTTTGTTTTTATAATTATTTTGATCTCGAACTAATACAGTAGGAACTTGTACCACTTAATATTTTTTATTAAACTTGCCGAACTTAGCAGTATAATACAGGGTCATTTTGACATCGCGTTACTAAATGAAACCACATACTTATCTTCTTGCAAATAACACTTAACAATAGGTTACTTGACCCTTAGACGTAAAATAAAAAAGCGTAAATTTCGAACAAAATAAATACTAATAAAAAGTTATTTTAATTTTACGCGCCCTAAAGCCACTACTACTACTCTAAGAGAATTCGTCGTAGCGGCAACATCAACATCATACTTTCAGTCAGAAATACACGTACGCACACGACATATTCACATTAAACTACAAAATGATCAAAAAACCAGTAAACTAAAACCAGGATTTTTGGTGAAAATATTCGTTATTAATGGATGATTTTTGGCACAATGTCAGCAAAGGTAAAGACCAGTATATGGTTTCATTTAGTAACGCAATGTCAAAATGACTCTGTATATCTTACCCGTATACTCGGTGTCTGGCTTATTAATAAGATGCATGAGGAAGAACATGTAGTTTGCTAGATTATGTTCTCTCTGCACGTGAGTGTCGAACCCGTGTGGAACCTGGGAACAACGTTGTTGAAATTATTGTAATGTGAATCTACACTCAAATATTGTATACCAATGTAGAATAATAGTTATCTATGTTTATTTTAGTTATATTCTCCTCACTATTATCTGTTATCTATGGTCATTCTATTTTCTGTACCTCATCACTATTAAATAAAAACGTGGCGATTCAGTACATACGTTTTATTTTCCATGTTATATAAATGCAATTTCATCAAAAGTAGAAAAACATTCAATGCAGCGACCACACACACAAGCGGTAGCCCAATCAGCCCGAATATAATTCCTTCCTAGCCGAATTTCGGTCACGGCCAGTCTCAACGGAGATCAGCCACGCAGGAGATATTATAGTGCACAAGTGTGTGCAATACACAAGCACTCTCTGTTCCTTTACTCTCATAGTCCGGTAAGACAATGCGACATGACCGGAGAGAGATCAGGCGCAGGGCCAACGGATTTACTTGATTTCCGAGGCACGGAGGTATCACACCACCAACTTTCTAACTCGGCTGCGACTAAGTAATTTTTAATATGGAAAAACTCAGTCACAATTATTTTTGGCCCGACCCGAGATTCGAACTCGGGACTTCAGCGCTATAGTCGTACTCGTAATTAGTACAATTACAACTACGCCACCTAGGCAGTCATATTTAGGCTACTTTACGTCCCAAGGATTAGGTACTTTGAGCAAAAAGCAACATTTGAACTTCCAACTTTAAATGATATCGATACTAGCATTTGTTCGTGGCTTCGCCAGCGTGAAGAAGTTTTCCGGGATAAAAGTAATAGGTAAAATATAGGTATATAGCGGAACTTTCCCCGGGACGGGAATGTTCCCGGAATAAAAGTAGCCTTTAACCTTTCCAGGGTTTTAAATGTTAAACTATCTGCATACTAAATTTCATAAAAATCCGTACAATAGATTTTGAGAAAATCGATAACATACAGACAGACAGAAAAAGGGACTTTGTTTTATAAGTATAGATGGCTAGTATTACTAGTGTGATAAGGTTCACAATGTTACATTACCTTATCAAAGTAGTCTTTATTGATGCCGCATATGAAGCAGTTGGACTCCATGTCGTCCTTGACCGACTCCAGCTGGTCACGAAGCTCACCGAACGCGTCGATGATCAGACCTGGGATGAGATAACAAATAATAAAATAGATAGCATCACGCCTTTTAACTTTTCAAGGATAGGCAGAGGCGTAAGTTACTCGTATTTTCTTAACTGATTTGTGTCCTATGTCATAGCAGTCAGGGCACGATTACAGACTTAGGGCTGATACAGACTAAAAACACAGGCAGAATTATAACTCATATGTCCTTTTTTATTTTACATTGGTTTAATCCGTCAACTGCGATGACTGTTAAGATAACTGAAATACCCTCAAATCCCCGAGCACTCACCCTGCAGGATGGCAAGCAGGATGACGATGATGAAGAAGAAGAACGATATGTCGAAGATGATGCGGTAGACCTCGGAGTCGTCGCCGTCGGGAGGTTCAAGCTCGTCTCCGATACCGCCGCCGGCTCGCACGCCCTTGTACAGGTTGAACACGAAGCACTGGAACGAGATCATGTGTGGAGATGCGTGTTACATTTAATGACTTGTAAATACTTTAAACACGGAGTCAGATGCGAGCGACATTTTCTATAATGCGTGGGTAATTATGCAACATTCTGAATGAGCATTCATGACTTGTTCTGAATTGTTTGTTTCAATTGTATTTGTTATTTATGTTATGTTTGTATACGTATTTATATTTTATCTCTACTTGCTTAATACACCTACTTAGTGTCTGTATGTCACCCGGGATGCCTCATTGAAAATCAGCGCTGCGGTATCAGACTGATACTGCAGCAAGAAGCTGAATGAGGGTTCCCATTGTTGCCACAATAGGTATAATTAATTTTTCTAATTTTATGTTTTTATTCTTTATTTGTTACTATGTGCACGTAATACTGTTTGTGAGCAATAATAAAATCTTTTCTTTCTTCTTTTTCTTTCTAAATATTTATATTAAACAATAATACCATGAGGTATAGCGACTGGAAACTTAAAATGAGTACAAACACCTTCAGATCTCAGTCCGTAGAGATTTTTTTTAGAATATGAAATAAAAAATTTTGATCATATCAAAAGTGATTAAGTAAAAATGTTTACTTTAATTACTATTTTTATTTTGAGGAAATGAAGTCTGGAACATTTGCTGTAGTTAACTTTCTATTTGTGCTTATACTGTTGAAATAAAACAAGTTGCTCTTAACCAGGGGCGGACCGAGAGTCGGATGGGGCCTGCAATTCTCGTCTAGGGGGCTGCTTATTAATCTATATAATATACTTGATAATAATGTAAGCGCACAGTATAAGAGAAAAAACATAGTAAAATATATATTTGACATGACAGAGGCACAAACAACTTTATATTGTCTACTGTATTTAAAGGAGACTAGGGGCCTTAGCAATCGACGGCGCCCTGGGCCACAGCTCAAAAAGCCCTCATACAGATACGCGGTTGCGTTGACCCTGTGGACTCACCGTGAGCATGTCATGACAGTTCCTGTTGACCTCATCGTCTTCCTCCTGAACGTAGAACTTGCGGAAGAAGTTGAATGCTATCACTGTGTATATGTACACCACTATCGTGAGCAGCATAACCGTCAGCACCAGCTGCAAAGGAGAAGAAAGATGAGCAAGGGGAATCGATATTGCAATATCGATATTGTAGTTCTGAATCGATTATCGATTTTGGAGTATAGATTTTGAATAGGGTTGTGCAAATCGATTTGAATGGTTAATATTCATAATTTTTATATATATCGTATAGGTACATATCGGTTATAATAAAAGCGAAAATTTTAACCTAAAATTTTTAAATTTTCATATATTTGTATTTTTGATAACGCCGTGTTTTTTATTCCTGATAATTACATTTTTATACTAATTCAGTGTACGAGTGTAGCCTAACTGGAAAAATAAAAGGCATGTTATGGTGGCGTCACATTTGATTTTTTCGTTTTAAGTTAAAGTTGTCAGTATAAGAATTTATTTTCAAATTATAATACCATAGCATAGAGGTTTCTTATCTCCCTTATCAAAATATATAATATTGATGCTAATTTATTACTAAATTGTTTTTAATTTTTTTAATATATCGCTTTTCAAAAACACCATTGCTTTCGCAATTAATACTCTAAATAAATAACGATACGAACTTGTTTCCCATTATGCGTGACAGACTGCAAGATCGTGCGTAGAGTCTTGAACCCAACAGCGACATCTAGCAGATGAGCAGCGAAGAAGAAGTTGTTGAAGTTTCCCATCACCGAGAACGCGAAGTACCACAGAGAGTAGAGGAACGAGTTGTCTGTGATCGTCACGCCAGCCTTCCACACTTGGTAGCGCCAATCAATGTTGATTATGCTGCAAGAAGTTTTATTTTAAAAGTATACTCGCATCACGTCTTCATCCTCGAAAGGACAGGCAGAGATGTAGTTAAGACACCCAACTTTTCCGTCCCATGATGTGACAGGGGCGAGCCTATTGCTATATTGGGCACTAATACCAGACTCCGAGCCAATATTGAGCATAAAAACCCAAATATCAAAGCTAGACCCGGGATTCGAACCCAGGACCTCAGAGCGGTGTCATTCTGCGAACGCAATACAACTACGCCACCGAAGCACTCAAGTTGGAAAAGTAGTTTAGATATATACTGCTAAATGTCCGTAGTTAAAATTACATTTTGATATATACAGGCTGATCCCGGGATTCGACACACTTACGTGGGCCACTATGGCGGGTTTTAACACCTTGTGTACGGTGTTCAAATTCGGGCGTATATAAAATATATCCTACCACCAGCACATATATTTTATTAGCATCACAGCTTTTACTTTTTTTTATTGAATTCACATACAAAGAAGAAACTACAATTAAAATATACAAAAAAGCAGCGAAGGGAAACCACAGACGGAAAGAGCCAATACAATAATTGCTATTAATTAAACTCAGGTACTTACTAATGGATCAGGCCCTTGCTTCCCTCCTCCTCTTGCGCTGAGAACGAAGTCTTCTCCATTCCGAGCATGTTCGATATTGAGTCGAAGTCGTACGTCTCTGAATACTTGGCACGGACTTTCTTCTTCACAAACTTATCCCAGTAATTGACAGGGAACGATCTGGATTATAGAAATTGAAGACGGTATTAGCACAGATTGAGGAAGTAGGAACTTATTTATAGAACAAAACAGAATAAATTAATTTTAAAACATTCAATACTAGTTTTTGCTCGCGGCTTCGCCCACGTGACATTGTTTACTGGTATAAAAGTCCAGTTATATCTCGGGATATAAAGCTCTCAAAAGAAGTATTTTTTCTCCGTTTCTGTAACATTTTTCAATGATGCTCCGCTCCTATTGGTCATATCGCGATGTTATATAGCCTATAGCCTTCCTCGATAAATGGCCTTTGCATCACTAAAATAATTTTTAATTCGAATCAGTATTTACTGAGATTATCGCGTTCAAACAAACAAACTTTTCAGCTTTATATAGTACTAGCTTTTGCTCGCGGCTCCGCCCGCGTTATAAAGTTTTTCAGGCTAAAGTTTTTCATTATAAAAGTAGTAGTTTCCCGGGAGCCTATGTTCTTCCCAGGGTTTCAAACTGTCTCCATACCAAATTTCATCTTAATACGTTGGGTAGTTTTTGAGTTTAAGACGTTCAGGCAGACGGATGCAGACGGATGCAGCCTGGGATTTTGTTTTATAATATATTTTTTTAGAACTTTTTAAGAGGAACAATCCCGTCATACATCATTGTTGCATAACTTTAACCGTTTACGCAGCGCACGCAACGGAAGCTCTCAAAACTAATAATTTTTCCCCGTTTTTGCAACATGTTTCATTACTGTTCCGCTCCTATTGGTCATAGCGTGATGATATATAGCCTATAGCACTCCAGAAACAAAGGGCTATCCAACGCAAAAATATTTTTTCAGTTTGGACCGGTAGTTCCTGAGATTAGCCATTACTGCTCCGCTCCTATTGGGTATAGCGTGATGATATATAGCCTATAGCACTCCACGAACAAAGGGCTATCCAACGCAAAAAGAATTTTTCAGTTTCGACTGGTAGTTCCTGAGATTAGCGCGTTCAAACAAACAAACAAACAAACAAACTCTTGAGCTTTATATAATAGTATAGATAGAGTATAGATTTATATGAAACCAACAACAAAGACAAGTTTCTTTTTATTTGGCAAGGCAAAGTAAATGCACACGAACGAACGTAAACACTATAGTGTATGAATGTCCATCCTTCTTCGGCGCATACGGGACAGCCCCGAAGATCAGTTTCAACCCATATTCACTTCATTTAAGTGATACAAAAAGAATAGAAGAAAATATGTTTAATACGTTGCAAGAAAGCTTTATTATAACCCATCTAGTTTAATAAATTTTATTTCAATATCATAAAATAATTTAATTTTTTCGCACTTTAAATAATAATGTAATAATTTAACTAATGACTAGCTAATTTCATATCGGGTTTTCTTGTCGCTATGCGTGCGCATCGTAAAAATTTACTCATAATTTACCCCTAATGCGCCAAAAGAAGTATAACCTCAAAAACATCACCCCTTTGAAGATGCACATCATTCCGTCCCATGTGGTGACAAGGGAGCCTATTGCTATATTGGGGCACTAATTCTAGATTCCAACAGTCACTTGCCCCACCCCCCACCCCCCCAAAGCAATTCTTGTGCACTTGGTCCTCACAGCAAATGCACGCCTATGCATGGGGGAACATTTGTCGCGGCTCTAGGCACACAGTGAAGTGTTGGACAACACATTGAGGCCTATAAGGGACCTCGAACATTTCCTCTCCCACTTCAGTCCCGACCATCCTAATATTTTCATATTCCTTCCCCTTCTCTCCTATTTCTCCTCTCTCTCTCTTCCTCAAGGGCCCTGCTGTCGTTAAGCCGGGGGACACTAGTATACCGTTCGCAGATTTTCCTCAGTTTTGACAGCAGGGTCTGTATTTAAAAAAAAAATACTCACTTGGCGGAGATGACGAGTTTATCCCAGTGGCTCTTGAGGTCATCGTCCTCGGGCTGTTCCGCGATGTATAGGCCGTCGAATTCTAGCTTACGGGCGATCTCCTTCTCACGCTTGAAAATGGCTAGCGGCACCTGGTGGCGGATAGTTAATTATTTTTATTAAAAACTTACTAAGGTTAAGTACATATTGTTTTTCTAAGATTTAAAGCTAAATTTTAGTTCTTTGTATGACGAGACGAGCTTGCCGTTCGCAATGGTAAGCGATACGACCGCCCGTAAACAGTAGAAACATCCAACACGATGAATTACAAAGTATTGTTTGGTATTCCACTGCGCTCGCCATCGCCTCTTCTTCATATCGTCTCATATTACTCCATAAATCCAAACTATTTTTAACAAACGAATAAAATTTAATAATTCGAATTGAAAAACGTTCGAAAGTGTTCCAAACTTAACTTACTGTGACGTAATAAGTATAATAATAATTTATTTATTTGGAACAATAAACATTACAATAACATAGAGCACAATTATATGTTGCTAACTACAGTAGTTAGAGGGATAACTATGGGTAACTAATATATATATATATATATATGTGCATTTATGGATAACTAGATAAATACGGGTAACTTCTCTTACCTTGAGATGATAGTATCCGATGAGTATAGCGAGCGAGACTATCGAATGTAACACCGCGGCGACTTTGATCACGTGCTCCATGTAGAAGAAGTCCTCGTCTATGTGAACTACTTCTAACGCGTCGTCATCGTCCTCACCGCTGCCGCCTGGTACAAACATAATTGAAGGGGTGAGTAGGGACGCAATGATCACTGTAAATTTATTTTTTTATCTTTGTAAGAGTTAACCTAGTAATGTTACTCTTAATTACTAGATCTTAATTAGAAGATGCGAAAACCTCAACAAGCCCTTTTGGTAACCTTGATGTAAGAAAATTGGATTTATCGCAGGATGTTTTTTTTTTTATTATGATTTGTGCAAATTTAGCATAATGACCATATTTTAAAAATTCCAGTGGGACTTTCTGGGGAAAGGTCTTTCATAAAACATCTAGTAGGAAACATGTAGCTTCGTACCATCACCACTACCAGACCCCTGTCCGGAGCCGGATCCCGCGATGATGTCTCCCAAACCCGAACCCTCGCTTTTCTCGCCGTCCAATGTCGATACCTGGGAACGAAGGTAGGTTTTGGTTATACATTTTATTAAATCTAATTGCTTTAATAGTTATGCAGGGGTGAATAGAGATAACACATTTTGAACTAACCACACAGACAAACAATACTCTCATTTGATTAAATAATAAATTTCAGAGAAATACTAGGTATTATTACATACATAAATAATACATAACATTACGCATTTTATCCCCGAAGGGGTATGCAGAGGCGCAACTAGGGCACCCACTCTTCGCCAAGTATGTTCCGTCCCATGATGTGATAGGGGGCGAGCCTATCGCCATATCGGGCACAAATTCCAGACTCCGGGCTGATACTGAGCAGAAAAACCCAAATATCACTTTGCCCGACCCGGGATTCGAACCCAGGACCTCAGAGCGCTATTGTACCGGACATGCAATACAACTACGCCACCGAGGCAGTCAGTGCATTATTAAGCTTTAAATAAACTATTTAATTTCTATATTCCACCCCCACGAGCCTAATTATTTGTTTATGCCCATCAATGTATCTATTTTAATACTTTGTATAACGAGACGAGCTTGTCGTTCGCCTGACGGTAAGTGATACGGCCGCCCATAAACAGTAGAAACACCAACACCTTGAATTACAAAGTATTGTTTGGTATTCCACTGCGCTCGCCATCCTGAGACATGAGATGTGAAGTCTTATTATGTCTAGTAGTTACACTGGTTACAATGTTCTTCGAACCTGAACACAACAGTGACTACACTTTGTTGCTTGGCGGCAGCAATAGACACTGCGGTGGTATCTACTCAGGCGGACTCCCACACATGAGAGACCTACCACCGGTGAGAAAAATTAAGGAAATGAAGAAATGTTGCAAAAATGAGGAAAATTTATTAATTTTGAGCGCTTTCGTTGCGTGCGCTGCGTAAATGGTTAATTACCTTATAAAACAGCAACACAAAGTTGATGCAGAAGGCCAGCACGAGCGCGACGTATTTGAGGTTGTAGAAGTTCCTCGCGAGGAAAGACACCGCGCGCCGCGTGTACTGAGAGAGGTCCATTTGTGAGAGGGCTGAGGAGGACGAGGGGCTTTGGACCGCCTGTGGAGAAAGAATAGATATAAAAAATAGTTCATTTTAAAATTGATAATAACCTCAGTAAAATTGGAAATATATATTTTTTTAATAATGTCTTTAAAAAGCAGGCAAATTTAATAGTAGCCTGTAAAAGCAGATCAATATTTATTAAAATATTTTTTTAAAACAAAATTACAAAAAAAAAACATAAAACTACAATTGAAAAAAAAAAATAGCCAATTTAATGTTGAACAATTTAATTCTGCTTAGTGTCTTGACATAAAAAAATATTAGATTATAGAGTATTTAATTTTTTTTAAATCATAACCCAAATATAAAAAATAACAAGAATAATTTGACATTACCTTTCTCGTACGAAAGTACGAGTATTTCCTGCTATACTTTCGCTGCGTTAAAAATACCAAAGATATACAAACATTATTAAACCGGAAAGGAGTTTAAAATATTAAATTTCATAAAAAAATAATTTTTAGTTTCATACTGTTTTTACCTAACTGAAACGAAGACTAAGTTTGTGTGCCTCCTTTTTTGTTATAACTAAAGCTTATATTTAAAACAAATAAAGTCATTTTTTTCGTGTTAGCACAGATATTTGTACACCAACTCACACTTCAAGTATTTGCAATAATGTGACTAAAGAAGTAGGTAACAATGACATCTGATATAGCAAGCCCCATGTATAATAAAGACAATGCAATAACTACAAGACTAGTAAGGACAATCTTATGTTTGAAAACATATAATGAATAAATTATACCAATTAAATTAAATTGATATTTACCCGAATGACTGCTTACGACTCTGTTCTTATAAAAATCCGTTGTCGAAATAAAAAAACTTAGCGTAACATCACCGCGTTGGCACTCAAGAGATCTATCACAAGTGTGCCCACGACTTATGCATCTATCTCTGTAATAGTTAGTAATATTGGAAGTATTCGTACCTTCTTGCTCTCGGCTTCAATAGCGGACATGGCTGCTTGTTGCACCGCTTGCGCTTCCATTCGTTCTTGAGCTTGTTTCTTTGCTTGTTCACCACTAAAATAATTGGTGAAAAAATCAATAGTGAAAATATTCTTGTTCCATTCTAAATTAAACGACTCGTTAACAATGTAAACCTTTATTTACCTAAAAATGTAATTTGTTAACACCCCAAGAGGAAATTATTTTACTCAATCTAAGAAATTATTAATGTACCCCAACAACCGAAACTGATAGATACTACAAAAAATGTTACCCCCAAAAACATAATTTGATAGTTGCCCCAAAAATATTCTAGATACCCCAACAACATAACTAATATTCTTTAATTACTTGAAAGGGTACAAACTTCGACAAACTGAATTACCATCACCCCAACCAAATTAAATTGATATTTACCCCAATCATGACAGCCTCTTTTAGAATAGAACGAAAACTCAAACCACGATACCGGCTTTCGAAATTACAAATGTAATTTAATGTAAATTTTTATCAATTATCGCTCGCTTTAACGATCAAGGAAAGCATCATAAGGAAACCTACATATCCGAGAATTCTCTACAAGAATTTCTATGTGAAATGTACCCACACTAGATCAGTGTAGTCCATTAAAGCCTGAACTCTCTCAGTAGTAAAGAAGGCTGGTGTTCAGCAATATAATACAAAGCTGTTATTATTAAATTATTATCCCGAATATTCTGCGATAATTGCCGCTTACCCCAACAAGTCGATAAGTGACGGAGGCCGCTGTTCCTCAGAGTGTTCGACGCTGTCGTCCGGCGACGCCTCCGCCTCCTCGCCCGAGGAGGGTGTGGACGTGCTCGGCGACTCATGCGGTTTCACTTGGATCCTTAAAACGAAAGTAATAAAGTCGTTTATTTTTTTTTAGCAACGTAAGTAACAATTATTAAAAATACACGGTAAAGTAAGGATCTCTTGAGTGAGGTTGACGTCAATAATTTCTGGACAAGCCAGTCCCGAAAAAAAAAGTAACACAGATATTGCCCCACCTATTCCTCTCACGCCGTTGGGATTTTAACCAAAGTCCTGATATAGAAGCTTTTGAACCCTGTTGGACCAAAGAGGATTATAGGCAAAAAATCCTTTACTCAGAGGATCTCGTAAGGCTGAAACACTATTTTCTATTTTAACCCAATTAAGCCGTATAGTATACGTACTGTCCGTTGTCTTCTTTAGTGATGTCCAGTCCGAAAGCAGAAACCTGCATCTGTCCCGTATCATCGGCCGGTGGTAACGCTGGGAGATGTCTCGTACCTGGTAACACACAGAATGGGACGAATAAGTACTAAGCCCTGTAGATATATTTTCTCCCTAGGTAACATTCCAATTACTCTAAATCCCTATGAGGATAGTAATAACTAGATACTACTTGGTATTAAGTCTACATGCAAACTACCTACTACTGCGGGGTGGCAAAGATAGGTAATTTTTAATGCTAGGGATATTGGAATCTATTTGGGGTCACACAGTTAGATGAATATAACTCACAAAATATTTTTTTAACTATAATATGTGACTAAATTTTGCTAATTAATGTAGCCAGATTTAGTGTATTTAAATTATAGGAAAAACTATGTTATAAAACTGTAGCTAGCTAGATTAGATTGGCGATATTGGGGCTAACACCTACTGAAAAGGATGTCTCAAACCTAAATCGTATTTAATACCACTCCTATATTTTTAACATGTGCATTAAAATATTGAATAGGGCTCTAATTCACAATACGTATTAAGATTTAAGTGGTTAGTTGCACACCACATAGACAAAATGATTATAAAATATAATAAATACATAAATTAACATACACTAAATTAATTACAATTTTCTTAAACAACCTCATTTCTGATTATTTCATTTTGATTAGCATCTGAATAACTTCGAGGCTTATTTACTTGATTATAATTAATTTCAAATAAATAAAATAACGGCTTAAATCATAAAAAATGCTTCAAACTTGATATAGTTCAAATAATTTAACAAAACAGACTGCCACAGTAATTATGAATTGAAACAAATAGAATATATACACGAACATATATGTTATTAATATTATTAAAATGCACTTAGCGATTTAGGTTGTTCGGTATAATTTTGTTAAACGGTGCGTTTGGTCACTTTTAGTTTGAGGATTAAAGTATTTTGTATGCTCTTTATAAGTATTGAATATAAAAGATGGCCTGTTGAGGAGTATTGCAAAATTTTGATTTATAACTAAGGGAGGTTTCATGCAAGCAGCGACATATTGTATCTACGATGCAAATCCAAATGGATCTAGAGATAATTACTACGTATGATATTTAGAAAATTATTTAAAACATGCTAGGATTTAAAAAACGTTGATTTGGTTTAGGTGGAACAAAATGAAAATTATAGAATTACGACCGCATTATAATAACACTATTGGAACTAAAATAAATAATGTATTCATAACTTTGCCTTCATTCTGACCAGCAAAATTGTACCCTATGTATGTATATGTAAATAAAATTGCATAAAAACTAACCCAAATCCAAATGTATCTTTTAATATCTGAAAAAGTCCATAATTTTAGAGCTTCCTATTTTGCCTAACACCACATGTCTCAAATATATTTTTAGCCACACATTCATGTCCCAAACGTCCCTAACGTATAAGTTCCTTTTAATCATTACCCCTTATCAGAAAACGTCCCTAACTTTCAGGGCTTCCCATTTTGCCTATCACCACATGTCCCAAATACATCTTTACCTACTCCTTCATGACCCAAATCTCCTTTACGTCCAAATAGTTCCTTTTAATCATTACCACATATCAGAAAACGACACAAACTTTCAGAGCTTCCCATTTTGCGTAACACCACATGTCCCAAATATATATTACCTACTTCTTCATGTCCCAAACGTCCCTAACGTATAAGTTCCTTTTAATCACTACCCCATATTAGAAAACGTCACTAAACTTTCAGAGCTTCCCATTTTGTCCAATACCGCATGTCCAAATCGCCCACAATATATCTTTACCATGTCTCAAATGTCCCTACAGTTCAAAATGTCCATTGCCAGTGACCAAACGCGTAGCTGAAGCGTGTCACACGCGTATACCTGTGCGTCGCTTACTTGGTGTCAGTAACCTGAGTCTCAACTGACCGATTTTCTCCTCCTCTGTCGGTTCCGGCGGTGGCTCCTCCTCCACTTGTGGGCCTCGCATTAGGCCCAGCAATACGCCGAATATGTACCTGTCGAGGTAATGTTTTGGGGTAAATTACATAATTGGGGTAAAATATAAATTTATGATAAAGAAAATTTTAAATATGTGATTGATATTATGTGTTACTGCCGTTTTCTATAAACGATCCCGATCGCTTTTTTCTATCTATCACCAAAATGGACTAATCGGGATAATGTTTTTTTTTTTACATGTTTACAAATGACTTATTTTTATTGGTTGATACTCGTGATCGGATCAAAGGTTAAGATAGGGATCGTCTGTTGAAAACGACCGTTAAAATGAACTGATAAAAGGTGAAAATAAGAAAAAAGTTCGATTATTTTATCGATAAAATAGATGCTATAAATATTGTGAATATGATATTATAGATATGTGTAAAAGTGAAGATTTCTGTTTTTTTTTTACATACCGCTCTTGAATAATTAGTGCAATAAATTGTAGCAATAATATTTGAATGAGGCGGCATAGTATTACTAATAATATTTCTATCGTACAATAAAATAGATTGAAGAAGAATTTTATGAAAATTGTTGAAATTTTATGAAAAAAAGTTCAAACGAGGGTTAATTATGAACTAAGTGACAAGTGATAAAATGAATATGGTGATTTAATTGCATAATAAATATTTAATTATTATAAATGCGTATAAACATTAAAAAAAGGAATAATAAAATCATTTTTTGATACTAAACTAAAAGACATAACTATATTCGTAATATCGATTTAAAAAATACACTTTAATCCAAAGCATAATTAAAACTATTGAAAAGTATGAGTGAAAAATTTACCAATGGCTGTGCATCAAGATGAGGTCGCGTGTAACACAATACATCGTTATTAACACATTAAGAGATTCAAATAAGGATGGAATTTAGGGTTATTTACAAATTGCGTAATATATTCGTCTTTACCTCTGCTAATATTGTGCCATAAATCATCCATGAATAACAAGTATTTTCACCAAAATCACGGTTTTACTTTTTAATTTTTTTTATCATTTTGAAATAGCTTTTGACTCAAACGGGTGTTTCACCAGGATTTTTAAGTCGTCTCTAATAGCCATGTAGCAAATAATAAGATTGACTTCTATTTTAGTTTATGATAGGTGTGTTGTGAAATTGCTACTAAACAATTATCTTTTTGCATATTGCTGTCTAGTACTAGTACTATGCAAGTGCAGTTGACATATGAGTATTTCTCAAAATAAATTAGTGTAACTAAATAGTTTTTACGAAATAGCGTTACGAAATTATTTGTCTTAATAAATTCGGTCTATCAAATAGTAAATAGAATGAATGCCTCAAAACAAATAAAAAAAAACATACGACATTTTTTATATTATAATGTAAAAACTATTCCGTTACATACATTTATTTTGAGAAATACTCATATACAAAGCACCACAAACAATTACGCCATAAAACACAAAAAACAATAACACTTACCTAACAACGACAAGAACACCGTATCCCATATAATAGAACAAATAGAAGAACAGTTTGAAGAATCCGACTGCTAATTCTGCTGGCGGCATCTGCTGTAGGTCCGCAATTTTCGCCTTTATATTCGATGGTGATAAGGACGAGAATGCCGTGTAGATACCGTCTTTGACTGATTGAAGGCCGCGACGGAATGGATCTTTGCCAGCTCTGAAATTATTTCAATATAAGTTATTTAATTATTTTTAAAAAATGGATCACTGTATGATATACGATTTATTTTACACTCGCACATTCTCTCATTCACTCAGACAGACGGGCAACTAGTGCACCAACTTTTCGCCAATTGACTTTTAAGTATTATTAGGAATTTGTACGGGAATATAGAAAAGCGTTTTATCTAGACTAATTCAGGCAATTTTTTAAATTTTTCTCTCCGTATGAACCATCCTCGTCAAGGAAAATTATAAAAAAAGAATTAGTGAAATCGATTCAGCTGCTCTCAAGATTTACGCTTAGCAAGACATTCAGCGATTCTTTTTTATATTATAGATTACCTTTCGTCATCATCATCGCCCATGTACATGTAACTGGCCTCTCTGTTCTTGGGTCCGCCGGCCGCCTCCTCCGACGCCGCCATGAGGCCGGACGCGTGCGTCATCTCAAAGATGGCGTCCTCGCAGAAGTTCACGAACGCTTCCAACTTCTCTTTATCGCCACCTTCTGTCACTATGCTGTAGAAGAATGCGCGTTTCGATTCCTGGAAGAAGAATGATTGTTATTATGTATAGAAATGTATGGAGTATTAGCGCGAACATTGAGGGGCCAATCATGATTGCTATGACTGGAGCACTCAACAGTCTTTTACAGAATCAACATGGAGTGATGGCTTGTTACTACTTTTCGTATGGTAAATAGCAAGAAACCCAATCACCCCCATTTTCCAAGTCCTATTCCTTTCTATTAAGGCTAGAATCGCTTTGGTTCTTCTCATATCTTATGAGTTTATAAAAGGTCTTTTAAAATTTACTAGCTTACTTTTTTTTTAACTGGCAATTAAAACATCTTAGAAATGGTTAGCTATGTTGTGCAAGTTACATCTATTTTGAATATAACGTAAGTGTAATATCCTGTAGGTAGTTTGAGCATTGTTAATAAGTTATTTTTGGTTTTTGTAATTTTTCTGGTTTCTTTTTCTTTTTGGGCACAATGTTCCCTTTATTTGCATGTAGTTTTAATTTTTTTATATTATGCACTTATTTAAATAACTGAAAATCTATTTGATTAGTGTGACAATTGTTTGTGAACCCATTAAATTAAAATAAAATATAAAAAAAATAACATACCTTAATCTGCGGCTTCTCCCACTGTTCAATATTAGACTCCTTAATTTCGAAATAGACTCGCTCGATGCGCTTCGACCCGCCCATGATTTCGATGCGGCCCAGGAACGGCTCGAAGTAGTTCAGCACGGAACCGGCTGTCTCTAGGAAACGGGCCAGTCTGGGAAAACATAAAATAAGGAATTAAACGAAAAAGTTAGTGCATGTAATATAAGTTGTTACGTTCCTCTATGGGAGGGGAAGATTCCCAGTCAGCAGATGTTGCTTGTGACCGGCCGCGGCCCCTCTGACGGTTCCTATTCGGAGGTGGTATACAGGTTGCGCGTCGCACAAATTCTGCTGTCGCAAGCCAGTATCGTCTGTCGCCTAGTGTGATTGTAGTGCGTTCATCAGAATTATGTAAATACCACATAGGTCTTCTCGTAGTTCCATTGATGTTGACGAGATGGCGGTGTATGCACTGATTGTACCGCCACAAGTTAAATTATTTATTTTTAAATATATAAGTTACATGAGTGAAGATACGGAACACTTTGGCTAAAGTATAGGATTGTCAAGCATGACAGGGTTTTAAAGCGACAGTTTAGACTTTTAAGTCCTGCAAAATACGTAAGTGGATTTACTCATGTTAAAAAGGCCTAAGTGCATACGAAGGCTTAATACTACTAATATTTGAAGGATTAAGTATAAAATATGGAGGTTGATCTATAAGATAGTAAAGCTCAAGTATAAGATGCCATGGCTCAAGTACAAAAAACCAAGGCTTAAGTATAAGATGCGAAGGCTCAAGTATAAGATACGATGGCTCATGTATAAAATACGAAGGCTCGAAGGTAGTACCTTGGCTCGTTGGGCATGTGTTCGGATAAGTTGGTGAGCAGCACGGCGAGGTTAAAGCCGATCTCCTTGGCGGGCTCGTGGAACCGATCGCAGAAGCCCACGTAGTCCAGCTTGCCATCGTGGTTGGTCTCACAGCACGCCAATAGGAACTCTATTTCTTCACTATAACAGATTAAATTAGAATAAATTATGATCTATCTACAAACAATAACCTGTAAAAACTAAGTTTGTGTATATATTTATACTGTTTGTTTCCTAAAAATAAATAAAATTCTTATCCAAAAATCAGTCATCGTAGGGTTTATTGCTGGTTAATTAAATAAATGCTTTGCAAGTCTCTTCACACTAAATTTGTCTAGGTTAGGTACATATCCATTTTGATACATACTGAATTTTCATGTATTATATCTAAAGTTAAGCATAAAAGTCATAAGATGGTTCATCGGATGGTGATGCCATCCTTTATGAACATCTGCATATCTTTTAACTTACATTTCTTTGCCTCCTCTCTGACAGAAAGTAAAATAATATTAAAACACTCACGGCGTATAACTCTTCTGCTGTTCCATCTTCTCCTTGAAGTCCTTGGGCAGAACCCAGCCGTCGTTATTAGCATCTATCTCCTGGAAGCTGGCGCTTGACGTCAGGTCCTTCAGTTTCAGGAACATGTCGAAGTACTTAAGGATCAGTTCCACGTTCGATGCTGATTCTACGAGCGTGTCTACCATTTGTTTGCCAATCGTACCTGATGGAAAAGAATAATGAATCCCTCCTAACTGAATTTCGGCCACTCACATATACAGGTGCACTCTCTGTTCTTTTTTGTGTATATGTTTTTTTCCTGCGTTTTTTCGCATTAAAAGACATACAGTGTGCTTAGAGTGTGGCAAAAAAACACGACATGACCCCGTGTCGTTTTACTTTTAATGAGAATTTAAATAATTTTACAATTGGTCCGCTTATACAATCGATTAGAAAGCATCGATTATAATCGATTACTACAGCTTTACGTACCGTTGACAACGTTTCCTTCGAGCATGGACAGCATCATGGTGATCATGTCCTTCTGCAGGTTGAGGAGTTCCTTCAAGAGGTCCACCTGTGACGAGTGCTTGGACAACTTGTCCTGCATGTGAGAGAATAGGAACAGGAAACCTCCCACTGCGTCCCATAACCTGGAGGGGATAGTATTTATTATAGGATATTTCTTAAGTTTTGTCCCTGTGGAAAACTTTTCTCTATAAATATTTGACTGTGTGCTTTCCTGGGAAGGAACTATCTTTTATATTAATATAGGATCAAGTACATCCGTGTGCCAAATTTCATCAAAATGTATCTAGCCGTTTCTGTCCATCTACCAAACATCCAAATACATTAACAAATTGTTCATTATATAATATTAATAAAATGTAAGATCAGTAGGTTAACAATGATGATTCATATTTTAACTAATTTAACGGTGTATCAAAATCTCACCTAGAATGTGCGAGCGCCTGTTGATTTTGCGTGCAAGGACCCTGGATGACTTCAGTGAGCGTGTTGAACACTTGTGACGCAACACCTATCGCTTTGAAGAAGTTGGCTTTGCCGGCCGGGTCAATGAGTTCCTGAAATATAATTATTTTAATGAAATATAAATTTCATGAAGGAACAGATGGTTAGTATAAACTGAAAACAATCAGTCCATTTATCAAACAAAGAAACATCCAAGAGACGCTGGTCTTCTCACCTTGCTAGAGTAGTGCCAGTAGAAGTCCATGATGGACTCTTGCAGCCGCAGCAGGTAGTCGACGGTGCAAATGACCACGTTCACCGTTGTGGTGTTACCGGCTTGTGTACGGAGGTAGTTCTGCCATTCTGTGGGCGAATTATTGAAAAAATATAGGTATACATATTATAAACCAAAGTCCCCTTTTCTGTCTCTCTGTATGTTATCGATTTTCTCAAAATCTACTGAACGGTTTTTTTTTAAATTTGGTATGGAGATAGTTTAAGACCCTGGGAAGGTTATAGGCTACTTTCTATCCTGAGAAAAATATATAGTAGGACTTTTATCCCGGAAAACTCCTTCACACACACTTCACACCTTTTTAGGACTGTTAATCTTCACGCGGGCGAACCGCATCGAAACCGTTAGCATTGTAAATTTGCGTCGAGAACATAACCTCTGATAATATTCCTTTATGGGAAGCAATGTCTCGTACTCACCCAAATTGTGGCCTTCGCAAGTGAGTTGTATGAACCTGAAGAGAGCGCAGGTGAATTCCGCATCGTGCATGTTCTTCTCGCCAGCCGCGCCTTCTAGGCCCACACCCAGACCTAGAAATAAGTACAATGGTATCAGATGTCTTATACATTATTTAATGAATCCCTTTTAGTAGAGTTTTGGCCACGGCGGCAAATCTCAGCGGATATCAGCTACGCAGGAGATATTATAGTGCACAAGTGTGTGCGCAATACACAAGCACTCTCTGTTCCTTCACTCTCATAGTCCTGTGAGAGAATCCGATATGACCGGAGAGACCGCTGACTCTGAGCAGCGACTGAATAATTTTTAAGATGCAGAAACCCAGTTAAAAAATTTTACCCGACCCGGGATTCGAACCAAGGATCTTAGCACCATAGCCTCGTAAAGTGTACGCATTACAACGACGCCACCGAGGTAATCAATATACATAATTATAGGGTAGACTTCCACAATACTGCCCGCGTGAATGATAAAATTATAGAAGGCCTAGACTGCAAGTGCTCAAGAAATACCATCGTGTTAGACCTTTCACATAACAATAGTTCTACTGTGCGATATTCCGAATAAAAGTAAGCTTCACGTTAATCAATGACATGACATAGATAAAAGTCTAATAACTAAATAAAGTTTAGTATTAAATCTACGATTGCCGTTGAATTATGGATTTTAAAAAAATGTCTCCAGATCACTTAGTTTGTCCACTGCATTAATATAAAAACGCAAACATGATTTTATTTCTATGCGAAACAAAAATTAAAGACGCTATATGGTTAAATTGGTACAATCTTCTCAAACAGTCTGGTAAAAAATGTTATTAGCCACATACCTTCCGCCTTCGTGTTTCTCTCGAAGGCGTCCAAGTCGAGCACAGAGCAGGAGTTCATGAGACCGGCAATGGATGTGAAGAAGCCTACGTCTTTCTTGTCTTTCAGGTGGTTTAACATGCCCTGCAAGAAAAAGAAATGTATTTTGCTAAGTTCAGCTAAATATAAATGGCGATAAGTTGTACAAGAAATGGAAATAAATATGTTTCCCGCTTCAAAACTATTATATTTTAAGATGTATTTATTTGTCCACCTGGCCGAGTCATAGCTACGTTAGTATAAAATACTATACATATGGATTTTATAGAATAACTGACAAACGGGTAAATCGGTTTACATTTCTGACACATGACCGAATAGACTTCTGGTACAGCGCCATCTATTATCAAACACATACCATCTGTATATCGATGTTGCCGCCGCGCAGTATGGAGATGCCGAGCTGCAAGGTCTTCATCACCATGTCGCTGGGCACTCCCTTGGAGGCGGAGATGTGGAGGAGGACCATCTCGGCCACGCCGCGGTCCGCGAGACGCGCTTGGTGGAATAGTAATTTTTGTTTTTCCATTTCTTGCTCCTGTGAAGGTGGTGGTAAAATATGATGCATTTTTCCCACAACTTTAATTTCTTAATATAGTGTGTCTATTCTATTAAATTTTTAGGTTGGAGTTCCATGGATAACACGCGATGTTGCCAATGTCGTAGGAGAAGACACGGACTGTTGTCTGTCCTTTTGTTTGTCTTAATACATTCATTCTGTCAAATAATATAGATATAGAATGAATAGACCAAAACAAACAAAAAAAAAAACAGATCACAATTTTTCGTTTAATAATTAGTCGTAAAAACTATTTCGTTACACACATTTATTTTGAGAAATACTATATAACAGGAATTGTAGAAACTAGAGTCCCGAAAAAACTATTTCAATAGATTTTATCTTGTCAACTTTTACATACATACCATGAACATTTCCATTGTTTTCTGCTTGTAACAGTACAACACAACCAAATCATCAATAACGTATTGTCAACAATACAAAATAATATTACAATTTAATAGTTAATAATACTTAAAACGATCGCATATTGTCATATTTAAAAACACACTATAAAACATATTAGCCACTCACGTGAATACTAGGACCACCTTCTTCCTCGCCCTCCGCTTCTCCGCCTCCCTCTTCCTCTTCCCCTCCGCCTTCCTCCTCTTCCTCTCCGCATGACTTCGCGATGATGTGTGCGTACGACATGTATAGAGGATCTTCCTGCGTTACAAAATTATTCTTGGTTGTAGACACTAGACACTTCAAAAATAGGAATAACTGTATTGCCTAAGTGTCTCCCTTTGCCTTTTTAGCATTACACAATGCTTCTTCTTATGCTTTTTCTTTCGGATAAATACAAGCATACAATAGTAAGTATAATACAAATGTTGTAAAAACGGGGAAAATTCATTCCTTTTAAGAACTTACGTTCCGTACGCTGAGTAAACAGTTAAAGTTACGCACCAAATATGTATGACGGAATTGTTCTTCTCAGAGAGTTCAAAAAAATATATTATAAATCAAAGTCCTCTGCCGCATCTGTCCGTGTATCTAAACGCGATAAACTTCAAATTACCCAACAGATTTCGTTGAAATTTGGTATGGAAATAGTTTAAGACTTAGGAGAAAGACCTAGACTACTTTCTATCTCTCGAAAATATATAGCGAGACTTCCTCTATTTTGTTATATTTAGACGAGAATCGAACACTAAATACCCTCTTTAAACAGGTCCCTCGACTAACTTTACATAGTATAATTGAATAATGAGACGAAAAAACCGTTAGTGACGAGATTACTCACAAGCAGTACCTATATTACACTGCGCTCGTCATTCTAAGACATCAGATGTAAACATACCTGTAAAGCCCCTGACCGTTCGGTCATAGCTCCTCTGCAGAAGGTGGTGACGAGCTGCGTCAGAGGGTCAGGCTTGCCCTCCTCCTCTACCACGTCACTCTTCTTCAGCTCCGCGTCTTCGAACGATTGCTATAGGAAAATAAAGTTTATTACGAATATATTTTAAATTTAGAAGTATTTGTACATTAGAATTACTTTTTAAGGTCCTATTTGATTGTTAGACGTCTACAGTATAAGCACATTACTTTCAAAAATGTAGTAACTCATGGTTAAAGAAATAAATAAATATTTATTCAGTACAAAACAATTATTAATTTAATTATCCGTAAATAATTGCAAGTTAATATTTTTACAAAATTAAAACAATAAATAGGCACAGATTATAAATTATGTTACAAAAAAAGTGATAATAGCCTAATAGGGTATTTGACTATATTTGATTTTATGCATTTTATAATATGTAATAGCAATTAGTACAAAAAAAAATCCTTCTGTCAAAACAGTATGAAAATTCGATAAGAAACAAGCCGGTAATTCATATTCCAAATATTGCTACGTGCAGGAGTGGGCGTGGAGTAGGGATATCGCACCATCTCTTTCATTCGCACGCATCGCATTGCCCGCTGACGTCACACGCAAGTATTTCGTCCCTTTTCTGTTTTTTGACACTCACCCCTACTGCTTATAAGATACAGATTTTTCACCGGATTTTAACGGTGTCTTCTGTCTATTTTTATGTCATATTTTATAAAAGATATAAATACAAATAAGTGAAATACCCTATTAAACGTATGAATACTTAATTAAGTTTACCGTCAAATCTTCAATCATAACTTCTTGTCCGATGTTCTCTTCCTCTAACCACAGCTCGTAATAAGTACGAGCGAAAATGTTGCAAGCACGATGTCTGAAAAAAAAAAGGAATTTAAATTTCTTGACTTCCACATTGGTCATTAAGGGTACGTTTTAATTTTGGATGTAACTCCTGTAATATTCATATTTAATAAAAAAAAATCGGATATTTCACATGTCCGACCTTCGACTCATCAACGTAGGACATTTTCTTTTTCATGAGATTGATTTAATTATTTTCATAACCGATTTCAGTAAACGACTGATTGTTTTTTCCTATCGGTCGCCAAAATGGACCAATCAGAGCATAGTTATTTTGAAATGCTATAAAAAAATGTTTTGATTGGTTTTAACTTGCGATCAGATTAAAGATTAAGATTGGGATAATTTATTGAAAACGGCTGCGAGTTGAGTGAAATTAACTTATTTAAATATTTATGGTGTATATAGACAAATAATGATGATACAAAATTAAGTGCCGAATCATGCAGTCTCCATTATGCGCTTGCGCATTAAAGTTGTCAGGGTATCGTCAGCTCCACAGGATCTCAATGCGCTAAAAAACAGAAGCAGTGTGTCTGTAAAGCGGTATAAAAGGTTCGTTTAAAATAATATTAAGAGTGAAAGTTCCTTTTTTTCTTGATACTTTCTATATTTAATTGTACTGGTGAACTCGGATTCAAAGCCCGGGTCAGACCAGTTATGGAGTTTTTCTGTTTAGTATCAGCCTGGAGCCTGGAGTGTGTAATTTGTGTTCGGTATGGCGATAGCCTCGCTCCTTATTACATCACGGGAAGGAATAAACGAAGAAAAAAAATCTGTACTCGTTGCATTTCTATTTACACCTTTGGAGACTAAAGGTGTATATAAGTGTGCATGTGTGTGTCACAGTGGTGAGATTGTTGGTCGTGTGTGTGTCACAGTGGTGAGATCGTTGGTCGTGTGTGTGTCACAGTGGTGAGATTGTTGGTCGAGTGTGTGTCACAGTGATGAGATCATTGGTCGTATTTGTGTGTGTCACAGTGATGAGATCGTTGGTCGTGTGTGTGTCACAGTGATGAGATCATTGGTTGTGTTTGTGTGTGCGTGTCACAGTGTTGAGATCGTTGGTGGTGTGTGTGCAGACTGACCGGCTGAGCCTGTAGAGATGCAGCGAGCGCAGACACGCGACGGCGGCGCGCTTGCGGGCGGCGCACAGCACGCGCGTCCAGCTGCTGGCGCGCGGCTTCGGCTTGGTCGCCTTCCGGCCGCATGCATGACACACGCTGTTACTCACACGCTGGTTGGTTAGGGGTTTAGTACTAGCATTCATATTTATTGCAACACATTCACGTATTTATCTTTAATTATGAATATGTTAATGAAAGCTGATAAGCTCTGAACGGAAATTTCGAATCAACTAACTTTGATTAACAGAAACCTTAATTATCATGTTGTAGCTACAAAATAAACATAAATACATTCTTTCGTTAACTAACAGTAAAGGATGTATTACGTTTTAGAGCAAACCTTTGTGACAACTACTGAAACTATAAGTAGACTTAAATTAAACTAAAATTTGCCTTGAAAAAGTTTTTCCGTGATAAAAGTTAAGCCTACAGCAGTCAAGAGTAATATAACTTCGTATTAGTAAAAAAAAAATATCAGTTTAGTAGTAGATTAGGACGTTCAAACAAACTTTTCACCTTTATATATTAGTATAGATAACAAAAGTACAAAACATGCTAATACATCTAAACCTCAATTCCATTCGAAGACATTAGATCTATTCACAATTATCACACAGCGTACTACATTTCACACTAGTCAGGTTAGTACGTCACACATAATTTGGACCTTGGCAGCGAGTGCAGGGAGGTTTGCCTGAAGCACGCGATGACAGCCCGTTTCCTTTGAATAGATACCACTGACCGATACACGTTCTTGCTCATTTGTTGCGGATGGTCGATCTAACGTTAAATAAACAATAAAATATAAATAATAAAAAGAACATAAAACTTATTTTTGCAGTCGAAGAATTCTGATGAAAAAGAAAGAAAGAAAGAAAAAATAAATATTATCGCGGTACCCGTGATGTATACATACTAACAAAAAATAAACTCTGGGTACTTATAACATTTTATGTCCGACCGCAATAAATAGGTGGCCATCTCAGCATAAACTGTTTAATAACAAACAAACAAAGCATGGGTTTTGAAAAAAATCCTTAGTTAATACGTCGTAGCCAATTTAACAGAAAACTAAAATTAAGATAAACGTGAATAAACCTAAAAGGGAAGCCGGTAGGAATCGGGTTGGATGAACGCTTCGCCACTGCTAAAGCAGTTTATGTCGCCAAAAACCGAACCAGATGGCACAACATCGTGCGCGAATGACTGTTTCCCTGATGACTAATGACCCCCAGCATCGGTGAACCGCAAGGAGACGGATACGAACTCACCATATGCAAACCAAACAGCACTTTGCTCATAGCAACAATCCTCTCCACTGTATCATCTATGATCTTGGCTTTATTCTCCGCCGTATCCACAGTGATGGCCGTCTTGCTCTTCGACCCTAGCTTGCTGTACAGATAGTGCTGCCAGGACATTTCGTCCGCCGGGTCGATTTTGTCTGGTAACGTCAGTTGGGTCTTCGCGAACTCCGCTACGTCGTGTTCTGACATTTTCTGCAAGGAAAGTTGATAAATGAAACAAAATAAAATACTTTATTTATCACGTAGGCGAACAAAGTTGCACTTATGATACGTCAAAACAAAGCATAAGAATAATTATTATTATTTCTAAACAACTATTAAAATTACTTATATAACCTACTCGGGCTGTCAGGTAGGGGGAAATAGAAGGATAACGCGTCGCGATCCTCACCGGCGGGGACATGAGCCCTAACCTAGCTAACCTACCAGCCCTTTGCTATTGATAATTTGGGAATAAGACAAATAAATCGTAAGTTACTGCGTTTTGGATATTGATTCATTAGAAATTGCTATTAATATTACTATTAGTTGAATATCGTTCGAAGATTGCTTTGGTGTAAATCAAATATTATTGTTTATTATAAAAAAGGCAATCCTGAAAACCTATCAGAGATAAATTCAACCAACAAGACCACCGTACACAAGGTGTTAAAACCCACCATAGTGGCATACGTGTGTCGAGTTCCGGGATCAGCCTGTGTACATGTTTCAACAGGCCGGCATAATTGTGTCGACTATCAAGTTAATAATCTCTTAGCCACATTATATTGGACTCCACTTTACTTACCATCAGATGCAGTGGGGTTACGTTACCGAGCACCTATAAGTTATAGGATATTAATACCTTAAGGAACCGATCCTTGCAGTGTTGCACCAACTCCTGCTCCCTGCCAGCGAAGAGGTTCAATCCCACAGGTAACAGCCTCTTCAGACAGGCCACCATCAACGATGCCTGAACCTCCTTATCTTTGTCACGTTTCTTGTCACGGTGCTTCTTCTTTTTCTGTAAAAGTGGTTGGGTTAGTGGGGTCCGTGGGGTTGGTACTGTATAAGCGAAGAAGCTATTAAATGTAGAAGTGTAGAAATGATTTAGTAGGCTATTATTTAAATAGTTATTAGTTTTATACTAAAGCTTCAAAAAGTGTAGAGAAAATAATATTTAGTAGGCAATCATTTAACAGTAGTTTTAGATTTAGAAAGACGTCTCACAAGAAATATTTACAGCAAAATATTTAGTAGAATCATAAAAAGGTCAAGATAATTTATAGATAAAATTCTTCATAACTAATAGAAGTGGATATTTTAAATAAATAGAACGTGAAAGGTAAAGTTTTGAAAGTGTATTCACCGAATGCAGACGACTGAATAATTTATACGACAAAAAAAAAAACACAAAGGGAACAAAATCTGCCCCCTTAGAATGTTCCAGAAAACGCAACTCGAAATTCCATGTTTGTTTTGATGTTTGTGATTGGTCGAGAGCCCAATGCGTTAGTCACGTGATAGTCTCTCAGCCAATCACAATAAAATGATCCGAAGTCGTGTTTCTTTGCCATATTCTAATTTCTTTTATGATGTTGACTAATGTAGATAAATTAGGGGAAACATATGGATGTCAAACCTTTATTCAGTCACTAAAACCATCCGATAAAAATCGGTAATACAAAATTGGTGGTCTGCATTCGGAAACCCTGTGCATAGACCAAAGCATAGATAGAGTCGAGCCACCATACCATAGATAACCAGAAGCATAGGCAAAGCGAAGCATACCAGCCGCTAAGCCGTCACTCTAAATATATAAATATATACATACTCGAACCTTGCCACCGCTTTGCGGTGTTCCGTCTACCACAGCCGTCACACGACGAGTAGCAGTCGGCATTATTAGCACCTGAAAATAATTTTGCTAGCTTAACTAATTACTAGAAGCATTGTCGATGTGATTATTTTATCGATATTAATTTTTGCATCTTGCACTAGGTGAGCGTGGTGGACTAAGGCCTAAATAAATATATAATATTTATGTATACACTTTGAAATAAAACCTACCGCGAATTGGATATATCAATATGTCGTTGTAAAACAAACATAAATAATATATTGATATCGAGTTTAAAAAAACTAAAAGCAAAAAAAAAGGATAGTTAAAAAGCGTAACGTTATAAAAAATTAATCGACTTGTAGTCCAATCTGCCAATCACAAATACATAGGTCTATTATATTTTTATATATCCGATATTTTAATGGGTATCGATGAACTACGACATAAAATCTACATAATCTCTATTGACAACCACTAAGTTTTATCTAACTAACTATTGTTAACAGCTACGTCCATACAAGGATTGTAATACTACAACGCTTCTAAAAACGAAATTCTAACATTTATGAATATTATTACAAACAACTAACAACTCCATTTAAATCCTTACAGCACATTTGTTCAAAGTTTAACACTATAAATATTGTATTACAGTTTGTTTTTAAATACTGAAGAAATAGTCAGTGGTTGCTTAAATCCTTAAACTGCAATTTGAGCCATAAACACCTAAGATACAATACTAATAGTAGCTATATTTAGATTAAAAACAATCAACTTAAAAGTGTTGTGCTTGATTAACGAGAAGTAATTTAATGGCTAGGAATTAATAAAAAAGAGGAACGAAGGAGACCCCTCTCTTTTATGAAGTCGGTTAAAAACAAACCATACATACACACATTTACTTTTACTACTTAATTTATTGATTACTTCTATCTATTAGGTCGCTTGCAAATACTCAGTGATCAAACTAACCAATGTTTTGTTTCTGTCTCTCAAATATCAGGAAGTGACAAAACATTGATTAATTAAAACACTTTATACCTTATTTCTAAAGGACTTAAGATCCAGTATTCTAAATTTAACACTACATCTAGTATGAATTATCTAAAGCGGACGCGTACAACACATTGATATGTTGCGCGTGAGTCGTGTTAGTGAATAAACGCCTCGCCATGACAACGTAACGATCACTCATCAAAAGTAGAAAAATATAGTAAGATTTGTTTGCATCTATGTATCTGATAGCCTAGTTCAGCGGCGATAGCTTGGTTGGGAGTGGAACGCACTGCCAAGACGAATCCGCAGGTTTAAAACCCAACGGCAAAGACGCTGATTTTTCTAAAGGTCTGTTCATATTCTTTGTAAAATATCGCTTGCTTTAACGTTGAAGTAAAACTTCGTGAGGAAACCTGTATACCTGAGAAGTTCTCTATGAGAATTTTTGAGGGTGTGTGAAGTCTACCAATCCGCACTAGGCTAGTGTGGTGGACTAAAGCCTAATCCCTTTAGTAGAGGAGGCCCGTGTCCAACTGTGGGACAGTATGTAATTCAGGGCTCATATTTTTTACATTGTTATACATATCTTTAAATAATCTATATATATAAATAAATCCCTATTTCCCTTGGTCACGCCATCACGCGTGAACGGCTGGATTGATTACGCAATTTTTTTGTTGTTGTGTTTGTTATTGTCGGGAGAAGGTTCTTATGAAAGAACAAATTCAAAAAATTGCGCGGAAAATTAGAAAATTTAACGACAATATTCATTTTACATAAGTTGTCAGTGATCGACAGAATGTGCGCGTTGGTCTCTGGTGCGCGTGCATACATAGTTAAGACAGGACAACGTCTGTCGGGTCAGCTAGTAATGCATATAAAAATAACCCAAGCCACCGGCGGTTAGGGATTCAAAGTGAGGAAACTCCTCACAATGCCGTGTAAAGCAATATTACTGTCTACATCTGGCGTCTGACATGACGTCATACATCGTGTTGGTGTGAGTACTAAGTGCCAGCTTTAGATAATCAACGTGTAACAAACCTCCATTGCAACTACTCACCATATTGTCAATCTCGTTAGCGGATATGAAGTTCTGCTCCTCCTTGAGGAAGTACTGACTCTTCGACCATATATTGAAGATCTCTGCCACGTGGTTGTACAGCTCTTCCGCCTCTGATTATTGTAAGGATAACAAGTGATATAGGATAAGTATAGATTATTTAGTATAAGGGTATGCGAAGGTGCTTTGGGCATTTGGAGAGGATGGATGATAAGAGACAAAGAGGGTTTGTAAGGCGAATGTGGATGGAAGAGCTGATGGGGTCGACCGCACCGAACCTTCGAATGTCAGATATCTGATATTCTTAGTAAAGGCCAGGTC
Source organism: Manduca sexta (assembly GCF_014839805.1). Classification (NCBI taxonomy): domain Eukaryota; kingdom Metazoa; phylum Arthropoda; class Insecta; order Lepidoptera; family Sphingidae; genus Manduca; species Manduca sexta. The sequence continues at coordinate 5,314,985 of NC_051116.1, read as the reverse complement.
GAAAGTAACCTGAATCGGTGGGAATACATGAAAAGATTGATGAAGGTGGAGGAAGCGAGAGCAGTATGCCAGAATCGTGCAAAGTGGCAATCCATAGTCTCTGCCTACCCTTATGGGATAGAGACGTGATACTGTGTATGTATGTTAATCAGTATGGCATTATATGTTTTGGCAGACAAGTGCGATTAAATCGCTGAACTTAAGAATATAATTATAGGTACAGTCAGCCACAAAAGTAATTGAACAAATTCTAAACTTTAAAATGTTTCAACATAAATTTTGCTATTAAACATAGAAACTCATAAACATGTTTACATAAATGAAAAATTATAATTGGTATTGACATAATATTTATATGTGTATAATATGGCATATTCTATGTTAGGAAAGTAAAAACAAATCGCTATGGTGAGAAATTCTTTCAAAACAATTAAAAAAAACCCTGCCTAACCCCTTATCCAGATTACCTGGTATGTTGTTCCTCAGCCAATGGTTCCTCTGCAAGTCCACGTACTTGATGAGCAGCGGGTAGAACGAGTATATGTCTCTCACTAACAACTGCCAGTCCTCTTGGATCTGAGATTCCACTTGCGAAGTGTCGTCTGTAGATGACTGTGTGGAGATAATTAAATTATGAGAAGGAACAATCAGCGCTTTGGCTTGATAAAAACAGTAATGATTTTTTACGTGTTCCAATATTTTTTTTGTCAAACAGGTGGTATAAGTAAGTTAGTTAAACCACTAAATATTTATTAAAAATAATAAAATAAAAAAAAAAACTTTATTTATCACGTAGGCGACCAAAGTTGCACTTATGATACGTCAGATAAATGTATAAGAATAATGATTATTATTTCTAAACAACAATTAATATCTATATATATAAAAAAGTGGTGTTAGTTACACTATTTTAACTCAAGAACGGATAAACCGATTTGGCTGAAAATTGGTGGAGAGATAGCTTAGAACCAGGAGATGGACATAGGATACTTTTTATACCGTTCCCACGGGAACGGGACGTGACATAAGACGTGGTATAAGAAAGCAAAATTTGGTATGGAGATAGTATAAGACCCTGGGAAGGTTATAGGCTACTATCCCGGGAAAATATATAGTGGGACTTTTATCCCGGAAAACTCCATCACGCGGGCGAAGCCGCGAGCAAAAGCTAGTTACTTATATAACTATGGACATTTTAAATTAGGGATAAAATTTAGATTTAAAACAAGGTACAAACCGAAGTAACCAGCTCGGGCTGGCAGGTAAGGGGAAATAAAAGGATCAAAATACTTTCTTTTGAATACGAGATGAAAAAAAATTCTTGAACGGATAGTTTTTTTTCCTGAAAACACCTTCGAATTTTCTAGAACCCTAGTTAATTTTAACTAAAGTAACCAGACCTAGAATATCACCTCCAACTCACCTTAATGAACCCTCTCAAGCTCTCCTCCTTATGGAACATGGTGTCTGTACGTTTTCTGACCCTCTCAGCCAGAGGAAGGAACGAGTCCCTCAGGAGTTCCTCTGAGCTGTTGATGATGATCTGTTGGGTGTAGGTCGCGATTCTGGTCATCCACGGAGCGCTTTCGTTACCGATGTTCTTCTTGATTAACTTCAGGACGTTCTTGAGGAGTTGGTTCATGTGTTCAGCTGTGACCATGGTTACGTGGTTACTGCAATAAAAAAGTTTATTTTCATACGGGCAAGGCAGTATTACTACACTTGATGGTAAGTGAAGAAGCGTCTAGATAAAGTATCGACTAACGAGAGACGATTAACCCTCGTCAGTCGACTGTTATATCGGTATATTTGAAACCAAATATACATAGGCTGATCTCGGAAAGCGACACACTTACGTGAGCAACTATGACGGGTTTTACACCCTCCATAGATGTCGGTATCCGAGCAATAAATATCTTTTAACTAAATAACTTACCCGCCAGTAGGAGTGACGTTGTCAGGCCCTTGTGCCCACCAGAATGGCAAGTACGAGCAGAGCAGCGGCAACACCACGTCGATAATGTGAGGCGCTTCGTTGTACGTCTTGTCCGACTCCACGAACTGGTCCACTTCTCCCAGAATGGTCTCTAGCGTTGGCATCGATTGTTCCATTTTCGCCATTATATCTGTGGGATAGGTACTTTGGCTTCTTTCATCAATTTTTTAGAGGTTTTTTTGTAAGGCCACTGCAAAGTGACCTCGCTGTACCTGATAGTGGAGTAGGGTTTAACAGAATGTCGACTGACGAGAGATGATTTCCCCTCGACAGTCGACACAATTATGCCGGCCTGTTGGAACCGGATATATACACAGGCTGATACTGAAACGCGACACACTTACGTGAGCCACTATGGTGGGTTTTAACACCTTGTGTACAGTTGTCATTATCCGAGCGGATATAAAATATATCCTACCAGCAAAGAGTTTGCAAACTGTCCTAACGTGGCTAAAATATTCTTAATCATTTATTTTATCTCACCCTGAGCTTCCAGCGAGTGATCGGCGATCCTGTTGAGCAACGAGAACTGGTTGTGTTTGTTGAGATGCGGCTCCAGAAACGCGACGGGGAACGTTGAACTGAACGCGCCGAGACACGAACCCTGCAGAAAATAGTCTAGTTATAAATTTTATAAGGGGACTAGTCGCAAGTCCGTATCCGCATAGGTCAAGGTACGTTGCCTGCACGATACACTACGTAATGACGAGTATCCGAAACGCGGTGCGCGCAGACGCGTCACGTGACATGTCACCGACTAATCAGGTGCGCCTGCACGCTCTGGGAAGTCATGTAGACCATGGCGCGAACATTCGTGCATGTATTAAAGTACATGCTTAGGCTAAGTTAGTTTTAGAAAAGTGCATTAAAGTTTACGCTACATTAAATGGACTCATCATTTAAGCTTACCCATCCTGACTATACTCTATATTTGGATCCGTTTTGACACAGCGTTACTAAAACCACATACTCGTCTTTACTTTTGCCAACATCTTGCCAAAAATCATCCATAAATAACGAATATTTTCAACAGAAATCCCACATTTACTTTCTGATTTTGTAGTTTAGTGCGAAAATGTGATGCCGCTGCAACGATTTCTCAGCTCTGGCATGATGGCGGGAAGACTTACACAGGCCGGCAGCGACTGGATGCATAAAGCTGCAGACCAGGCTCTGTGGCGTACCTTGGGAGAAGCCTGCATCCAGCAGTGGACTGCAACGAGCTGATGGTGATGATGCTATAAAATATATTTCCCCTTACCAAAGCGGGTTTGTTTCTCTCTATCTCTGTCTTGAGATACTTCCTGTCGTGAGTGAGCGAGGCATCCGTCCCGAGCGTGTACAACGATCCAAGCATTTTGTACGACGCCACTTGGATCTCATCCACTGTAACAAAACAATAATATTAATTCAGTTTTATAACTAGACAGGGCGAGAATACAGATGAAATTCTATAGATATTTTAGATGTGTAAGGTTCATTCTATAGGTGCAAGGCAAAGTGACCCTGAAACCAGATGGTAAGTAGAGTGGCTTCCAATAGAATGTCGAATGACCAAAGAAGACCCCTCGACAGGCGATACAATTATGCCGACCTGTTGGAGCCGGATATACACAGACTGATCCCGGAACGCGACACACTTATGTGGACTACTATGGTGGGTTTTAACACTAAAAAGTAGACTTGGTAAAAGTCTTAGTCGCTGAATACAGACTTTAAACTGGTTTGAAAATCTTAAGGGAGAACTATGTTTTGTGGTGGACATCCTAGGTTGATAGGTGATGATGTGTTTAAATTATCTTAGTAATACAATCCAATAAATTTACAGATTTTTTAAATTTTCAATACCATAGTTCGTTTTGTACTTTACGATGCTTGGAATAAAAACAATTTTTATACTTCTGGGTAGCAGGTTAAGAATTATAACTATTTCGATAAGCAATAAATCATAAAACACTTTGATTTTGATATCACCACGCTATATAAGTTGATTGATATGATATTTTAAATGTGGGTTTACGCTTTTTACGCCACTACGTTTTTATATGTCACAAACGCGGTTTTGGTAAAATATTTTAACATACATTTTGTTACATCTTAAGTCTTAAATTGACCTTAACAATACAATAATGAAGATACTTAATGAAATGGAACCAATTTATTTGTTTTCATAGATTTTTAGATATAAAATAACCTTTACGAATGTAATTTTTTCGTATAATTAGATTCTGTAAGAGATTAATTTTCAGGAAAGACATTACAATGAGGAAGCCATCTTTGCTGACGTCATCAGAAACATATCACGAGTCAACAACGTACTACAAGAATTAATAAGCAATTATGAACAACTACAGAAAATATACAAATCGCAGGAAAGCACAGATTATTCATCCGATGCGGAAATCGATGAAGTGTTCAAAAGTATCAAGAAAGCTAAATACGATCATAAAATGAATGCTAAGGTCAATCCAACTGAGAGACCGAATTCTGAATCATTTCCTGCAACGCAAATGATTTGGTCTGAGGATGACGATGATGATAATGACGCAGATACTGATGATGAATCTGAAGAAAGAGCCAAAGGTAATGTAGTAGGAAAATTTCCGAAGCCTGAAGCTCAAAAGGCCAAAAATACACCAATAGATACTTTTGAAAATACATCAAGTGAATCAATGGAAGTTATTAAAAATACTTCTATTTTAAAACCTAATGAAGCTAAAATAATTTTCATTGATACACATAAGAAAATAAAAGAAATCACTGAAAACAAAGAGGCATCAACTAAGAAAAAAGTCGAACCAACAAAGACACCTAAAACACGATACAAAAAAGTCTTGAAAAATGACAAGGTCAATATGAAAGCCCGAAAGGATAAACTTGCAGCAAAGACTAGCAATACAATAAAACAAAATAACGGCACTAAAAGTATCAAGAAGATTATTTATGCTGAAAAGTTTTCTCCTAAGAGTATTTGGAAGGAAATAATTAAGAATAAACCTATACAACTAGAACCGCAAGAGGAGGTTATTTATAATGCACCTAAAAAAAGGGCTGATAATTATAAACCTATGGGAAGTTTGCAAAGCGAAGCAGCTAAGACTGCTCTGGTTATTGTTTCTAAGAGCAACACCGTAAGTAATAACATTGAATACATACATGTATACCTACATTATACTCAAGGATTTTCTGGACTGTCAAAAATTGGTTTACAAAAATAGAGTTAATTTCATGAGCATTAAAGTCGCTCTCAAAGGGCTGCCGGCAGCCGCTTATCAGTCACACTCAAGGGATAGAGAACTAAATTGGATTTTCTAATTCTTATTCATGACTATATACCGAGCGTTAGCTCGTTGCTAAGTTCAGTGCTTTAAAACAGTACAAACAAGGGATGAAAGTGTGATTCAATTATTGTAATAATTTTATATTTTTCTTTATCATAATAATAATTACTATAAATATAACTTCACTTATGTACACCAACTATCAAATATATTGAAAAGATTGAAATTCTATAATTCGATTCAGTCGATAAGTCAAAAAATACGAAATCTGCATTCAGTATCGAGAATTCCCTTTGGAAGTTAGTTTATATACCTATGCATATTTCGTTCATAGTTATTTGCAGTTTCTTTGTAGTTTTTAAGGTTTGGCCATATCTAAAATGCCTTTTTATAATCTAACATTATGTATGTAAATGACATAGCAATAGACTTATCCATAGCTTATGTTATTCCTATACATCATTTATGTTTACCTTTGGCGTTAATTATTTCCTCGGTGGTGTAATTGTACTGTACTGCATGCGCGGTACGACAGTGCTCTGAGGTCCTGGATTCGAATACCGGGTCGGGCAAAGTGATATTTGGATTTTTCTGTTCGGTATAAGCCCGGAGTGTGGAATTTGCGTCCGATATAGCGATAGGCTCGCCCCCTATCCCATCATATGACGGAACACACTTAGCGAAAAGTGGGTGCCTGATTGCGTCTCTGCATACTCCTTCGGAGATAAATACGTAGTGTGTGTTTGTGTTAATGACCATAGAAAGGCATCCTGGCTGCACCTGCTTACCTACTAGAGAAAATTAATTAAATTTACAGAAAGACCTAAAACTCAAAGAGAAGGATACGTTCGAGTCACCTGAAGACCAAACATTAGCTAAAGAAGTATTTAAGACCAACGTGTTGAGACAGGCATACGGCGATGCATGCACGAAGGTTGTCATTAAGAAATGTTATAAGGTATATTAAACACTACGTTCTTTGACATAGACTTAATATCCATTGTCTTCGGGCGTTGAGCCGTGTTTTTACGCAATGGTTTTTAATTTTTAGTTGAGGTGGTATTGATCCACCTTATGGGTAACCAATCCGCTAATGATCTTGTTCAATTGATTTGACAAAACGTAATTCAATCGTCCGGTTGTATCCCGATGTAATAAGTGCAGATCTATGCATATTATTTTTTTTATACGTGCTGGATAAAGTGACTCCACTGCACCTGATGGGAACCTAAGTGCAGTGGAGCTAATAGGATATAAATAATTATGCTGCCCTTGGAACCAGATGTATACACAGGCTGATCCCTACGCGACACTTACGTGGGCCATTACGGCAGGTTATGATACCTTGTGGACGGAGGTAGCAGGCAGAGTCTAGTGTGGACAGCACTGTCGTATATATTTGCTTTTGCTTGGGGCTTCACGTTCTTTAGGGCCTCTGGCTATAGTGATTTAAGGACTTTTGTTGCGAGAAAGATTTTTCACGGGGGTCATTTGCGAGCAACACGTATTAGTAATTGATAAATCTGGGTAAATATGCTACTTTAAACGGACAGTTGAGATACTATAAGCTGTATTTAATTATTTAAATAATAATATTTTATATTCAAAGGCATGTAAATACGCGGGTAAGGCGTACTGCACACTATACAAATGTAAAGGTGCGTTCAAATCCAAGTTCAAAGAGCTATCGAAGACTGGCTGTGTACGAGAGTTCGTAGGACCGAAGAGTAATAAGAGTGACGTAAAATATAGAGGACAGGATGGTAAGTAAATCTATCCAAACTTAATAATAATAAGCTCGCAGGGGCGGCTTTGTGGCGAGCAGACGTTGAGTGGCGACACCACGTTCCCTGATTCCGTGGGGGCTAAATGAGACCCTCTGACCCTTGCCTTAACTGACCGGCTAGAGGTGGAAGTCGCAAGACCTAAGAACCTCAGCTCCAGGGTGCTGCTTAATGTGCGTTAATAGCGAGGAAACCCGCTCCGGGCTCCAGCAACCAGCCCAGCTAAATCCCATGCATTGACCCAGTATAATTCCCATCTATTCATAATTCTAATGCAACATTTAATATCGAATGTCTTATATATTTTCAGATGTATTCGTTGATGCGACGAGGGTTAGATATTTAGACGCTGCCTGCCTTCCATATATGGAATTAAATCACAAGGTCTTATACTTTAAATATAACATTTCTCTGGCCCATTTAACTCTGAAATCTAGCATTAAGCGTTATTCAGACCTTTGCACTTTGCACACCAAGAACAATATTTTAACTATACTAGGAAACTAAATTATTCGATTGATTCTTTTTTATCATCTTTTAGGAGCTTGGTTGTAATTTCATGACCATGTTGCTCCATTCTTCCGCTTTTATGGGTGTTGATGCGATAGATATCACTGCACTATTGACTGCCTCGGTGGCGTAGTTGTAATTGAACGCTGTACGAGTACAACTATCGCGCTGAGGTCCTGGGTTCGAATCCCGAGACGGGCCAAAATAATTGTGACTGGGTTTTACGTCTTAACAAAAATTACTCAGTAACAGCTCGGAGTTAAAAAGTTGGTGGTGTGATGCCCCCGTGCCTCGGAAATCACGTAAAGCCGTTGGTCCTGCGCCTGATCTCTCCATTCAGGTCGGATTACCGTCTCACCGGACTATGACAGTGAAGGAATAGAGTGCTTGTGTATTGTGCACACACTTGTCACTATAATATCTCCTGCGCGGCTGATCTCCGTTGAGATTGGCCGCCGTGGTCGAAAATTCTGCTAGTAGGATTCATTCATTCACTGCACTAAATATATTTTAACTGTATGATTCCAAATAATTTAACCTCAATTCTTCTTTCATACCACTAACCGATACTTAACATTATATTCCAGCCAAATATCATTCGTAACAACACAAGCAAAACGACACTAAACGACTACGTCAAAACAAACATTCTCAGAGACAAATACGAACGTGCTTGCAAAAAGGTATCCGCTGGAAAATGCACCTCGGCGTGCAACTTCGCGTATTCTAACACTTGCAACAGTTTTAACTGCGATCATAATAAGCGTGTTAAGTTCAAAAAGTATTGTAAGGAACAATGCAACATCGCTTATAAGTTGTTCAGTGAATCAGAGAGTACCGACACTTCCAGTGTCAGTAGTGACACTGATACTTCTTGAAATCTTAGATAATAATTTAATAAAAGCGATGTGTTTATTGTTGTTTCATTTTACGATAATCGATTTTATGTCAAGCCTAGTTGGATTTGGAATAGATTGTCGAATGTCCGTGGCTTCAGATTGCAAGGGCACACATGACTTCTCTTAAATGATGTGTGTATTCTTTGTGAGTAATCGTTTGCTTTAACGGTGAAGGAGAACATTTTACTGGTGGGAGGTATCTCATATTTGAGAGTCCGCCTGGATAGGTACCACCGCAATGTCTATTTCTGCCGCCAAGAAGTGTGTAGTCACTGTTGCATTCCGGTTTGAAGGACATTGTAGCCAGTGTAACTACTGGACAAAAAGGACGTAACATCTCATGTCTCAGGATGGCGAGCGCAGTGAAATACCAAACAATACTTTGTAATTCAAGGTGTTGGATGGTGTTTCTACTGTTTATGGGCGGTCGTATCGCTTACTATGAATCAAGCAATCAATAAAAAAAAACAAAAAACTTCGTGCGGAAACCTGCATACCTGAGAAGTGAGAGGAACTATTTGATACAGGTAATATATACTTACGTAACAAATCGGCTCCGTACTCGCAGTTGGCGAGGTGGTCAAACATGGCGGTCAGGATCGGGAGTAATACTCCGTTAATGTAGCCGAGAGAAGTAGACGTCTTCAGGTGCGTGCCGCGGAGGTGGGCATATTTACCCTGCGAACGAATATCAATAAAACCAGTGAGGAAACCTTCATACCTCAGAAGTTCTCTTCAGGAATTTCGAAGGTGTGTGAAGTCTACCAATCCGCACTAGGCCAGCGTGGTGGACTAAGGCCTAATCCCTCTCAGTAGTAGAGTTCGTGCCCAGCAGTGAGACAGTGTAATACAGGACTGTAATTATTATATTATATATCAATATTCCATAGGATTCCACAGAGCTGGCGCGCGGACTGTATGTTTGTGTGAATTTTAATTTTACGTAAGGAGGCTATCTGCCTACCTCTTGCAAGTTGAGTATAGTATGTCCGACGTCATCAGCGACGTTGTTGAAGAACGTCAGCATGGATGTCCTGATGAACTCGGGGCAGTTTTTGACGAGAGACTTGGCGTCGATGCCCTTCACAAGGACTTGGAGACAGCGAACAGTTATACGCACGTCTGGGCCGAACGCTGCCAACCTGGTGGAATACACACGAGACTTACAATTATACAGGGTCATTTTGACATTGCGTTACTAAATGAAACCACATACTCGTCTTCATCTTTGTTGACATTGTGCCGAAAATCATCCATTAATAACTAATATTTACATAGTAGTTAGTACATCCTAGTTTTAGTTTTCTGATGGTAAGCGCGATGCCGCCCAGATAACGTAGCGAATGGCAACAGATGGCTGTCTTATACCATTCGACATTATCATGCCGGTCTACTAAGATGCTTCTTCACGCTACGGTGGAAGGATCCAGGATTATAGGAAAAAGGGAATACGCGCCCAGGCAAACTATATAATGTATATGTTGTACAGTGGCGAAGAGTGAAATTTATAGCAAACAATACCAATTTAAAAACATGTAGTTTCCAATAATTTTACCGAACACGTGTCATAAGAAAATCACCAAAATCTTACATACATACATACATAACATCACGCATTTTATCCCCGAAGGGGTATGCAGAGGCGCAACTAGGGCACCCACTTTTCGCCAAGTATGTTCCGTCCCATGATGTGATAGGGGGCGAGCCTATCGCCATATCGGGCACAAATTCCAGACTCCGGGCTGATACTGAGCAGAAAAACCCAAATATCACTTTGCCCGACCCGGGATTCGAACCCAGGACCTCAGAGCGCTATTGTACCGGACGTGCAATACAACTACGCCACCGAGGCAGTCCAAAATCTTCTATACCATTAAATATATACTACTCATTCTGCAAACTGCAAATTAACCACAAGTTCAACAAACTACAACTTTGTGAATGTAAAGGACAAATTAACTATACAAGAAGCCATACCTGGATCTGAGCAAGCTAGCGAGTTTACAGAATAGAGCTGCGACCATCTCTTTTTCTTTCAAGCTAGCCGCACCCACGTTGTTGGTCGCGGTCGCCACTGCTATGAAGTAGTTGCGGTGCGTCGAGAAGTACTTCTCCATTAGCGGAAGAACCACCTGAGAAACGTAAAAAATGAGAAGGGAACAAAGTAGGGTGAATTATGTGAAGCTATTAATGTGATATGCAATTTAATAGCATCGTTTTATGAGTTGTTTTCCTTTGTAATTTCGCGCCATTTTTTTTTTTATAAAAGCGTTGTTTTATATAAGTGTAATAGCCAGCGAAAACTAATGTGACTTTTTACTGTGTACATAGAGTATTTTTCTGCATTTGCAGTGTATAAAGCATTACAGGTTTTTTTTTTAAATAAATTTAATCTGTACAATGTTATTGGAGTAATTTATATATTTTATTCTGGCAACACAAAACAAAGCTATTACGCCATTATTTCAGAATCTGAATGCATTGCATTGCTTATTGATGAGCATTGCAGTTCTTTACATGTGTGTAGTGTATGGGTAATATATTCAACAATATTTCATATCCATGCATTATAATAAACATCAACTAGGAATAAAAATTAAAACATCGATCATTACTATACAAAAACTAAATAGAAACAAATTACTATCCGCTGTTAAATTATTTATAACAAAGCCATTATGTAAAAGAAAGTGTTTGTTTATATTTAATAATTTTCTTTTCTTAAATGTTAGATATGGTTTATAAAACATTTTAATAATGAAACCAAATGAGCGACAATTGAATGAAGTCATTATTCCAGCGTTCTCTCAATTTGATATTTAATAGTTAGAACACCAAAAATAATACAAAGCAAAAATTTGGAATTCAGACATCATTTTTTGAATATCTCCAATTATTCTTCCATATTGTCTATGTCCAAAGGCATAGACTAGCTTAATGCCAACTATAACCATCTAATGACACATCAAGGCACTAATGATGTACCTTTTTGAAATATTTTAATTCCGATTTGTGTTGCTTGAAATGGAATAAAAACATACACAAAAATATTAATTAGTAGAAGAAAAGCAGAGACAAGGTAAAATAATATAGTAGAAAATTCTATAAATATTTACGGGCAACATTATTTTGACTTTTATTTTGAACGTTAAAAATCGATTTTGTCAAACTTTAATTTATAAGAGCTTAAAAAATGAAAGTTAATATAAGTGTTTTGATACAATATAAGTAGTTAAAGTAAAATAAAATTTGAAAATTAAAAAGATATTTTGTTGTACGGGAATTATTACTGAGGAATAAATTCTCATTTTTTTTATTACTACGTGCCCAATAACTTTCATTTAGAATATAAAGACATAAAAAATATCAAACTATTTTTTTTAATATCATAAGCTTACCTTAGAAAAGAACTTAATATCCCTCGTGCTAGTTTTAAAACTACTCCTTCTACTGAAAGTAGTGGACGGCTTCAGCAATTTCATATTAATAGTCGCTCTATCGATGTACTGGATAAGTTTCTCTAACAACGAGTAAGCGAATCTCAACTCTATAGCCACTCCAGTTGTTGTCTGCTCCGTGTCGCTTTGGGGCATTTTGCTCGGCCTGTGAAGCTTGTATCCTTGGTATTGGAGATATTTCAGGAACTCTTGGGAGCGTTCGCGATCCTTCTTTTTTTCCTTGTCGGTTAACAGGTCGTAAGGGACCAATTGAGGATGAATTCCACCTGCAAAATAGAATGATGAGTTCAAGTATTCTTGAGCTAAATAACTTTTTAATAAAACGCTTGCAGGCGAGGATTGCTCTGTAATTGGGGATATTTGTGTCGCCAGTGAACATTTGCGCTCTTTGGCTCATTTCCATCCCTTATTCCCTTTTTAAGAAGAGAAGAAGATGTGTGGTCTACTCATAAATTTGCTTAATTACTCCACAATTTATTAGAACAATTACAACAATCATATTTCAAAGTGGTTCCAAATTCGATTTTACCGGTAGTAGGTCTCTCAATTGTGACAGTCCGCCTGGGTAGGTACCACCGCAATGTCTATTTTTGACGCCAAGCAGCAGTGTGTAGTTACTGTTGTGGTCCGGTTTGAAGGACATTGTAGCCAGTGTAACTACTGGACATAATAACACTTCACATCTCATTTCTCAGGATTGCGAGCGCAGTGGAATACCAAACAATACTTTGTAATTCAAGTTGTTGGATGGTGTTTCTACTGTTTATGGTCGATCGTATCGCTTACAATCAGTCAAATGGCAAGCTCATCTCGTCATTCAAAGCAATAAAAATATATCTACCATCACAAAACACCAGCTATCATACTTTACAGATCACTTCCTATACTTCCAATTATTTGATAAAATTGTTCCCTACCTCCATTGGTAACAAGTTCCTCCTTCTTTTTCTTAGCCCAGATGTCGTGTGCGTTCTCTGCCAATCGCTCCGCCATATTCTGCATCTCGCGGGACAGCGTTAAGTTTGTCATGTCCACTGGATGCGGGTTGTAGTTGAATGGTGTAGCTGAGTCCGTCTGTACAGACAGTAAGTTTATAAGTTCTTAATTATTTATAAATGGTCTAAGTAAATCATCCCAATTGCCTACCTTCGATGGTAAAAATGGAACAATTAGAATAAAATTTGTAAATATTACTAATCTGCGATGTTTAAATAGTATTTTAAAACCACTCAAAATGTAGTACGGAGCTGTTTATAGCTTGCTAAGTTAAAAGAAATAGTATTATGAAGAAGAAAGAATTAAGCTCAAAATATTATTCAATGTAAGCCTAAAAGTATGCAAAACTGAAACAATACTGCTAACTATTTGTTTGTAGGCAAATACAGGATGTTTCAATATTACTACGCGAAATATCAGGCCAATATTTATTTATAATTTTTACAGATAGACATAGCAATGAAAAACATCATACATTTTTAGACTACACTGATTAGTATGCTTAGAATGTGGCAAAAAAAATCACGTCACGACTCCGTGTCGTTTTATTGTGATTGTTTGAGAGACACCTGACTGACTGCATTTGTCTCCCGATCAATCTCAAATATAAAAGTAAAGACATCGACTTACGAGTTGCGTTTTTTGGAACATTCTAAGGGGACAGGCTTATTTTAAGCACGTTTGTAGTTTGAAACCCCAAATATACGCACATTTGCAACAAGTGCAAACATCGCCGAGTTGACGTTGTTATTTGATAGCCTATCTCCCTAAATACATCAATTTGGACTACATCATATTATGAAACACCCTGTATATGTTATAGCTATTAAGCCATTTGCCTTTACTTATATAACGTACCAGTACTTCGGGTGGACGCTGTTGTAGACGTGGGATATGAAAATAGGAATAAGGAAATTAACAAGTGCTTTATGTACAGAACACAAAAATATTTTGTGCTTACTAAAATTAATTAGGTAAAAGTAAGCACAAAGTTTTTTGTTTGTGCTTAGTATAAATATTAGGTATGTTAGTTAAAGAAAGCACTTTTTTATAAATTTGTGCTTATTGTCTGGTTAAAATATGGTAAAATATTATATTTCAGTAAAAATAAAACCTCTTTCTGAACCTCGATGGTAATAAATCAACTTTAACTGAATATGACATTCTCTACACTTAAGCTTGAATAGGAAAAAGCACATCAAAATACATGCCGATATTTCTTCCATAACAAATATTTTAAAATCATAGAAAAATTACAGATATCATAAAATTAAAATTAAATGTTGAAATATACCAAGCGCTTTTCTATTTCCTCTTCCTGAATGCATGCAAACAGATATTTTTTATTACTCCACAAAGAACTGCTCAAAAAGGTTTAACATTACAATATGTAACAGTATAATAGCTTGGGTATTAAAAAGTTAAAAGGATTTTCATCAGTTAGATAACAATTACTTACTGAATTTTCTTGCAATACAGACGAATTAAAACACGGTTAGAGATTAATAGAGGTGCTTTGGTTTTGGTATTTTATAAAAAAATTACAAGCCAGATATTTTTATAAAAAACACTAGCTAACTTGATTACATCTTGTACGCCAAGTCCACCCAAAATGTATTTTTTTCCGTTTTTTGTTATGGGTAACATTGTATCAATATTTTTAACTTTAATTTTAGTTTATATGCCATTTGTAATAAGTACTGATACCTGGTCTTGGGACAACGTGGCTGAATAAATATATTTTTCTCTCTTATTAGCCAATCCCCATGACCTATAACTCAAATCTGTTTGTTTCGTTTAGTCAATAAAACGAAAAATATACTTACGCCTCCTGACTTGGACTGTCTCCGCATGGAGCTGCGGTTGTTGCTCGGGATGTCCACCTCCGAGTGTTCCACTGACCATCCAATAGCTAATAAGGCCTTCAGAGATTCCCTTACTGGTTCTTTGTACCGCTCTTTTTCCTAGACAGAACATTGTTAATTACATAATATGTATGTATATCTGGTACAATTAAGTTTAAAAAGTACTGATACTATTTATGAATGATTGAATTCTTCCTAGCCGAATTTCGGCTACGGCGGCCAATCTCGACAGAGATCAGCCACGCAGGAGATATTACAGTGCACAAGTGTGTGCAATACACAAGCACTCCCTGTTCCTTCACTCTCATAGTCCGGTGAGACAATCCAATATGACCGGAGAGAGATCACGCGCAGGACCAACGGCTTTACGTGCTTAAATATACCTAGTCTTGCCATAAATATTGTAATAAAGAAAAAAGAAAATTGTTAACTGCAAATAACATTTATTACTTTTACAGTGTGTCAGTTTAATACATAAATATAAAACAATTAAAAATATAAAAAGCTTATTCGAAGTGGTCTCCATTGGCTGCAATACAGTCCTTTAAACGATGAGGCCAGTTATCAATAGAAGCACGCACTCTTTCCATGGGAAAATTCTTCACTGCCAATCGTATAGATTGTTTTAGGGACTCCAAATTATCATGGCGTTTAGAGCAAGCTGTACTCTCTAAAACTGACCACAAATCATAATCCAGCGGATTAAGATCGGGACTAGACGACGGCCAGTCTTCAGCTCTGATGAAGTCCGAAACGTTCGATTCCAACCAAGACTGCGTGGACCGAGCTTTATGACCCGGCGCCGAGTCTTGCTGGAAGGACCATACTTGGTTATTGAACATGGTGATGTTAAGGGGCTTAACTACCTTCTCAAGAATGGTATCTTGATACACTTGTGCCGATGTTTTGATACCTTTTTCACAAAAATATGGCTCAGTCACTCCTTCATAGCTAACACCCCACCAAACCATCACTGAAGTCGGATAATGTCCACGTTGCACTCTGTCGACTAATTGGGAAGCTTCCTTAGAGCTTTGAGCATAAATACGGTCATTTTGTTTGTTAAAATGTTGCTCAATTGTAAAAATTTTCTCATCCGTAAACAAAATTTTTCTGTGACCTCCCTTTGCGTACCGCTTCAGTAGTTGTTTCGATTTTACCACCCTATTCTTCTTTAAATTATCAGTTAAGAAATGGCCAGTGCGTCTCTTATAGGCTGCAAGTCCTAAGTCATCTTTTAAAATACGCGACATGGTTCTAGGTGCTATCTTCATTTCCCGAGATAAAATCTTTTGCTTTCGGACAGGATTTCTTCGAATTCTTTCCCTTACTGCTTTGACCACCTTTTTCGTACGAACACTACGTGGACGGCCAGATCTTTTCTGTCACAAACAGAGGAGGTCTCATTGTACCTATTAATAGCCCGGTACACAAACATTTTACTAATACCAAGTGTATGGAGAGTTTTAAAAATTGCATTTGGCTCCATACCTACTTTGTGTAATGCTATCACAGCGATTCGGTTCTCTTTATCACCCCACACCATTTTAATATCGCAAAATATTTTACAATGTATTGGCGCCAAAATGAGAAAACACAATGAACAATCGTATAAAAATGACAGATTCGAAATTCAAATGTAATATTTTTTTATAATTAAGTGTAACAGTATTTATGGCCAGACTAAGTATTACTATTTATACACACACATTTATGCCTTTCATCCCCAGAGGGGTAGACAGAGGCGCAACTGGTGCACCCACTTTCCGTCGTGTGTATTCCGTTCCGTGATGAGATATAGAGTGAGCCCATATCGAGCACAAATCTGACTCAGGCTTGATACTTAGTAGAACGACCCAATATCACTTAGTTCGACTCAGGGATCGAACCCGAGACCACATCACTGTTAGAAACACTTACATAATCATTGAGCATGTTGTAAGGCTTGAGCCGCGGATGAGTCTTCTGACTGTCGGACCACGATTCTCCGTACACCCAGCCGTTTTCTATTTTCCTGTTATACAACGTGTAATTTTACAATAATATTATTAACTTACGCGAGACATATTAAATAAGTCGAAAACAACACGCAACAACGCTAGGCGGGGGCGCGGGCGCGGGTGGCTGACAGTGATCGAGTGGCATCCGCGACGCGACGTCCTCTTAGCACTCGCCCCTGAGGATTACCTACTTAATAGATCGAAACTGGTCAACGATTCCGACTACTTTATAACGTGAGTAAAACCGTGTTGTTTTCGACTAATATAATTTTACTTGATATCTGCATGATAAAGTGACATTGCACCGGTAAGTGGATTGGAATCCAATAGAATGTCGACTGACGAGAGATGATTACCCCTCGGCAGTTGACATAATAATGCCCGCCTTTTGGAACCGGATGAGTGATTCCTAACCGAATTTCGGCCATGGCGGCTAATGGCAACCGAGATCAGCCAAGTACGCAGGAGATATTATAGTGCACAAGTGTGTACGCAATACACAAGCGCTCTCTGTTCCTTCACACTCACAGTCCGGTGAGACAATCCGACATGACCGGAGAGAGATCAGGCGCAGGACCAACGGCTTTACGTACTTTCCGAGGCACGGGGGTATCACACCACAAACTGACACCGAGCTGCGACTGAGTTTCAGATGGAAAAACCCAGTCACATTTGTTGGCAGACCGGCCCGGGACTCGAACCCAGGACCTCAGCACGCTAGCCCTACTCATAACAAAACACAGTCAATAGTATATTATATCAAACCTGGAAGCCCAAGCATCATGGTAGTGTTCGGAGAACTTCTGCACGATCGTGTTGAGATCGTTGTTCAGTGCGACGGACGACGTGTTGATCGGTTGCGGGTCGTACTGCGGATTGTCGGAGCCTTCTGCAATCAACACTCGGGTCACACATTGAATACATACATAGCATCACGCCATGCCTTTCCAGGGATAGGCAGAGGTGGACACCAACATTTCGCCAGTTATATTGAGCACCATTTAAAATCGGTGAGTCTATTGCCATGTTTAAGGCATCATTCTAGACTGATCGGAGACACCCAATATCACTTTGTCCGACGCGGGATCGAACCCTTAGCATGGCGATCGGAACGCAATACTGACACCCAGGTAGTTTTGACGCTTATAGGTTGTTTATATTTATTGTCACAGTTAAAATAAGATTGTGATAAATTGAATTGCAACATGTCTCAAGATAGCGAGCGCATTGGAATACCAAACAATACTCTGTAATTCAAGGTGTTGGATGGCGTTTCTACTGTTTATGGTCGGTCGTATCGCTTACCATCAGGCGAAAGGCAAGTTCGTCTCGTCATTTAAAGCAGTAAAAAAACATTACCTGTAGTCTGTTCTTTTCCATAAAACTCATCGTCGTAGTTCTTCGATAGTGAGTAGTCGGGCGGTAAGGCACAACCTGGGAACAATTACAATAATTAATCTCACTAATATTATAAATAATCACTAATATTATTATAAAAAGAGCGATAGTTGGGTGTGGAACGGATTGCCGAGACAAATGTCTGTAGGATCAAAACCTATGGACACATAGATTTAACTTTTCTAAAATTATGTGTGTATTCATTGAGAATTATCGCTGGCTTTAACGGCGAAGGAAAACATCGTGCGGAAATCGGCATACCTGAGAAGTTCTCTATAGAATTTTGAGGGTGTGAGAATTCTACCAATCCGCACTAGGCTAGAGTGATGGGCTTAGGCCTTATCCCTTTCAGTAGTAGAGGATGTCCGTGCAGCAATGGAACAGTATATAATACAGGGCTGATATTATTTTAACATTATAAATGTGAACGTGTTTGATAATATCTGGACGTTTGGATGTTTGTTAGAAGTAAATGGAGAGACAACTGAAGGGATTTTGATAAAATTGGCCACATGAGTAGACTCTTAAGCCTAATAATTGGCTCCAGTAAGAAATGGTGGAATTTTTAAATCTGATATTTAAATAGATATTGCTGGCGTCGTACATGTGAAGCTGTAAATTGCTGCAGTGTTTGAGGGACTTTTGTAGCGGGAAAAGATATTCAAACGGGCGAAGCCGCGAGCAACATGTACTTAATACAACATAAAAAACAGAAACCGAAAACACTATAATTAACATTAATTTTTAATGACGACCTTCAAATAATACCGAAATAACATTGAAATAGAATGATTTTGATTAGTTCTCCCTCAGAATTTAAGATTTATAAAAAATATACCTAAACTTGAACGAACTATATTTAAAATTGCCAAAACTAAGTTATAAAACCTAAATTAAAAACAAATATTAGAATTTATCCACGCCTATTTGATTTTTCATATCATAATACGTCATGTCGCGATGCGGAAGTATAAATGTCGACCTCCCGTTTTACTGACAGCATTTACGTCATCACAATTAGATATAACTATCATCGAAGGTGAACTGTAAACGACCCTGAATGATTAGACCTTACCCCTGAAAAACAACCTTCAGATTACCCTCCATGAAATAACCTCGAATTAAACCTTCAGACTTAGAGTTACCGTCAAAAATATTTAAGTGCTGGTCATGACATTGAGCCTTCAGATTAGAATGACCGTCATGTTGTGTTGACCTTTGTTAACGGTCATGACCTTGACTTAGACCTCTAACTGTCCTTTACCTTGCAATAGTGTAGTCAAGGTTTCTGTTACACATATGATTGCTTCCGAATTTATAAATGTAACGTCACGTCGTCACACAATGCGTCATACAATATTTCTTAACAGAAAATTAAGGTATCTTCTAATTTTCTTGTAAACGATTCGATTGATGTAGAACGGTGATGTATAAATGATTTAGATTCTATTGATACCTTGTATCCAATCGATAACATGATATTTCAATGTATTGAAAAATGACGGATTCTTTAGTTATTCGATTTTAACTATAAAATTTTGTTATAAACTAAGTAGACGAAGAGGCCGGGACCATAGAGTAAGTTAATGGTTATTCATGTGAGCGTTTTCACAAATTTACGTTATCGTTTTTAACTTTATCTAAGGTTGATTTTTCACACTTCCCTTATAATGTTCCAAAAAAAAACGCGACTCATAAGTCGTTGATTAATTTTGATGTTTGTGATTGGTCGAGAGAACGATGTCACATGTTAGTTTCTAAACCAATCACAATAAAACGAACCGTCGTATTGTGTTTTTTTGCCACATTCTAATTACTCATGAAATGACATTGTCACTTTGACAAATATTTGTTTTAAGGCGATACCTCAAGGTCCATTCTTTAAAATTTCGTCATATTAAATTTTAAAGGCCGAAATATCGATGATTATTAATTATTTTTACGTTTTTCTTTCAACTGCGAGAACTAATCACTAACTAGACGTGAATTTAAATTCTTTACTTGCCAATACTTGTTTAGTTACCCAGATTAAAGGTGAAACAAAATGTATGAAAATGGACCTTGAGGTATCGCCTTAATAGACAACAATTAACTAGCCAAACAAACCATCTATAGACACATTAAGTTTCTTTTTAATAAATCTACATGGGATTTTCAAAATGGAGCTTTTTTAGTCTGTTTTTGTTTTCATCACAGTTGTAGCCATAATATAAAAGAAGATAACATTCTCCGTACCAATAGCAATGAGACACGGCAGCGCCTTCCCGAAGAGTTCCGGCTCGTAGTCCATCTTGCTGAGCGAGTCGAAGATGTTGGAGAAGAGCATCATGGTGAGGCGCTTCTCCTCGTCGGAGGAGGCGCCGTACAGCCCCTGCCCGCCCGTGCTGCCGTAGTACTTCGCGCAGCGCTCATAGTGCAGCGTCAGCAGCTACGGGACATGTATTCTTATTATACAAATCACAACCATAATACTTAGTACTTAACATCGTATTTAATGCCTTTCCTTTTTTTTTGAAGCAAGTTATTGTCTTTGTTGTTGATTATTTTCAATTTATCTAAAGTGTAGTCATGTAATAAGATCGATAATAACGCTCTACCCCCCATTTTTAATATTTTCTATCGTTTTTTTCGAATGAGTTATTTTTATTGGTTCATTATCGGTATTGGATTGAAGATTGAGATTGTGATCATTAATTTAGAACGGCTGTAAATTATTATTGTCAACACTTGGATTTCTCTATGAGAATTCTGAAGGTATGTGAAGTCTGCCAACCCTCACTAGGCCAGCGTGGTGGACTAAGACCTAATGCATCTCAGTACTAAAAGAGGCCCGTGTCCAGCAGTACGACAATGTATATACAAGGCTGATGTTATATCGCAAATATATTAATATTATTCGTCAACATCACAACAAGCCATCTTACCCTTAACGCTACAGTAGTATACTCCGACAGTCTGGACACATCCACGGTCAGCTTCCGCAGCAGTTTGAGCAGCATGGATGGCTGCATGGCCGAAGTTAGGGCGACTAAGAAGTCGGACACTGCCTCTCGCTGTCCTTTGGTTAGCATTCGGTTCTTGGACAACCTACACAATGGTCAAAACACATGGTCATTTACAGTTTTGAAATAATTTAAAAATTACGATGATCGTTCGTATTTCTTTTTGTTCCTTGTATGTAAACCTTCAAACTATGGGCATTTTTTTGGTTTGAATAACGAGATGAGCTGGCCGTTTGCCTGATGGTAAGCGATACAACCGCCCATAAGCAGTAGAAACACCATCAACAACTTGAATTACAATTGTTTAGTATTCCACTGTCCTCGCAATCCTGAGATATGAGATTAAGTCTTATTATGTCCGGTAGCTACACCGGCTACATCAAACATCGAAATAACTATTTTTCGGATTTTTGTATTATGGTCTTCTCCATTTCGAATGCGGACTGAGCGGACTGAGGTGTTGGTTGTCCGAAAAGTCAAAGTTACAATAACTAAATTTTGCAATTATACATAATATTTAAATAATCTTGCCTTTAAATAAATAAGAAAAAGAAGCAAAAGAAAAATGTAATCTTAAGACTGTCAAACACTTACCTATACACAGTATGTAAGGTGGCATCCAACAAACTGCCGTAGTTCTCAGCCTCGTTGTAGAAATTGGCGTGTTTGATCAGCAGCGGCAGAATCGAGTTGCCGATGTATCGATTCATCGATAACGCCATGTCCGACTCGCAGCCGTCGTTCTATAGGAAAACACGGTTTTATAAGCATAATGAATCCCTGTCGAAGTTTGGCCACCGCAGGAGATATTATAGTGTACAAGTGTGTGCGCAATACACAAGTACTCTCTGTTCCTTCACTCTCATAGTCCCGTGAGACGGCATTCAGCAATCCGACATGACCGAAGAGTGATCAGGTGCAGGATCTACAGTTTTACGTGCTTTCTGAGGTACTCCGCCAAGTTCCTGGGTTAAGTTTTGGAATAAAACGGAAAATGTATTCCTCTTAAGAGCTACCGTTGCGTGCCCTAAGTAAACCGTTTAAGTTACGCAACAAATATGTATGTCGGAATTGTTCCTTTTAAAAAGTTTTAAAAAAATATTGTGAAACACAGTCTCCCTTGCATCTGTCTGCCTGTCTGAACGCGATAAACACAAAATTACCCAACGCATTTAAATGGAATTAATGGAATGAGACCCTGGGAAGAACATATGTTACTTTCTATCCCGGAAAAATATATAGTGGAACTTTTATATGCTATATAAAAATAGAGTAGAAATTATAAAATCTCACCCTGTCCAACATGGTGGCAGCTCTCAGATCAGGCAAGAACGCCTCCTCCAGGAGTTTGTAGAACAACTCTTGAGTTTCGATGCCGTACACGCGCTCTAAGAATAAGCCGACGCTCTGCTTGTGCCCAGGAATCAGCCCGGATGGCATGTCTGTGGAAGGAGATTATGCATTTAATAATATAATAGTATCAGCCCTGTATTATATACTATCCCACTGATGGGCAGGGTCCTCCTCTACAACTGAGAGGGATTAGGCTTTAGTCCACCACGCTGGCCTAGTGCGGATTGGTAGACTTCACACACCTTCAAAAATTCCTATAGAGAATTTGTCAGGTATGCAGGTTTCCTCACGATATTTTCCTTCACCGATAAAGCAAGCGATAATTCCCAAAGAATTTAATTATGTATTTAGTTTCACTAAATATTGTGAGATTTAGAAATTAAAGAAAATTCCATTTAACTATATAATGCAAAAGTTTTGAAAATGTTTGGATATTTGTTAGAAGTAAAGAGAGTAACAGCATCCCTTGCGGGTGAAGCCACGAGTAATACTTAAATAGCATACAACTACGAAGTTAATTCATAAATTACTCTTAGTTATATCTCACTGAACAGCAAAAGTATATAATATAGAACACCTGAACTTTAAAATTGAACTCGTTTGGTAGTATTTTAACTTATGAGACGCACTAGCTATTAGACCTTAAATATTTCCTCCTCTGTCCTCGTGGGCTTAGTAATTAATTAAAAAAATGTGAATTATCACAATCGTCATAAAGCACGAGGACCACACATCAACCATAAAATTATTTAATAACAAAAAAAATGTTATTTTAATAAATATTTTTGGTGATGTATTAAAAGACATCCTGTAGCAACATAAATATTTTTAGCGACATATATAAGATACCCTGTTCGCAACAGGTGCGAACTCTTACCCGACTTAGGCCTTTCTTCACCCGCAGCGGGATTGTTCAGCGTGAAGCGAAGACTGAGCACTCCCTGAAGATCTTCTAATGGCACCAGGGAACGGAGAATAGCCCGAGCTCTTAACGATTCGTTTTTACCCTGGCAAATAAATGGGGTTTGAATTATTGTCATTTACAGGGTGAATATACAACAGTTGAAGCTACATAGTTTTGTTTTACACATATTAAATAAATAAAAGAGAAATTGCAGTATAACAACACTGTTCCAAAAGAGAGGGACAGGTGTGGATAAAGTTTTCCTTGACAGATTATATCTGACACCGTAGATCTAAGCAACATCTCTCGCTGTCAATATATTCTGAAGCCATACGGTACCCATCATCAAGTCCAGCGTAGTATTTCTCCCGTTACAATAATACTAGCATAACTTTCTCCTACTACGTTAATACAAGCGTAGTAACTTTCCTCTGCTACATAAATACTATTGTAAAAACCTTCTCCTGCTACGTTAATACCAGCGTAAAATTCTTCCCCTGCCACGTGAATACTAGCGTAGTAACTTCCCTTGCTACGTTAATACCAGAGCAGAAACCTATCCCTCCTACGGTAATGCCAGCATAATAACTTTCCCCTGCTGTGTTAATGCAAGTCTAGTAACCTTCCCCTGCTACCTTAATACCAGCGTAGAAGCCATATTCGGCTATGTTAATATCAGATTAGAAACCTTTCCCTGCTACGGTAATGCCAGCGTAGTAATTTACCCTGCTACGTTTATACTACTGTAGTAACTTTTCTCTGTCATGTTAATACTAGCGTGGTAAATTACGAGCGTACTAGCCATCTTCTGCTACGTCAATGCCAGCGTAGTAATTTTCCCCTGCTACGTTAATACCAACCTAGTAACTTTCCCCTGCTACGTTAATACCAACATAGTAACTTTCCCCTGATCCATTAATACCAACATAGTAACTTCCTCTCTCATAACTCACCAGCGCAATAACAGCGGCATCAGGCGCGCACCGTCCCAGCAGATCCACCAGCGTGCAGTAGAAATTCAATATAGCAGCGCCTGTGTCGATGTAGTCCTCATCCTCATCAGATTCGGGCAGGGGATGGCTGAACTGTAACATATTGGAGTTGCCGACCGTCTATTGCGTTAGACACGACAGTTTCAATAGTTTAAGGTTGGATTAATTTTGTATTTTATTATCGATAACCTGACCCGAATAAAAATATCGATATTTACCTGGATCGTCTATTGTATTTTATTTTGGGAGGGTAAAGAAGGAATTCGTGTAGTTTCTCGTTTAAATTGTCGAATCTATTGTGGTAGTTAGAATAAGTTCTTCAGGTATTTAATAGATTACAATAATACTTTTTTTTTACTTTCATAAAATTGTAATATCTAAATAATTGACATTTAGTTTGTCAAAAACTGTATGTATCCTGTCTATCTTATACCAAAATGGCATGGTTATATTTCAATTACATTATAATTATAAAAAGGACAATGTTATATATCAAAATTTCTACTTAAATTTTCCTTATACTATAATAGCAGATGTATGGCCTAATATGCATGAAATAGATACAAATACTTATTTTATTCTGTTATAATAAAGCCTTACATTAATATCTCCCTCCTGCTCCAAATCTCTCAGCTTCCTTCGATCAGCAATTCTCTCGCTCATCTTGTTGGCATCGACTATCGCCTTAAGCAGGCCCTCTCCCTCTCCTCTGAGAGCTGGTCCAAGGCACTCCGGTCGACGGATGAGGAGACGAATGACCAGGTTAGCGTTCTCTTCTACGCTTTCACCGTTTACCTTGACAAAGAGGTGGTAGGTATTAGGTTTTTAAGTAAAAATATTTTATAGCAAATAGGTATAGATTCTAGGAGCGGAATCTGAGCGGCGATAGCTAGCTGGGTGTGGAACGGACTGCCGAGACGAATGTCTGCTAGTTTAATACCCAAGGGCACACACCTCTGACGTTTTTAAAGTTGTTTGTGTATTCTTTGTAAATTATCGCTTGCTTTAACGGTGAAGGAAAACATCGTGAGGAAACCTGCACAACTGAGAAGTTCTGTACAAGAATTTCAAGCGTACATGAAGTCTGCCAATCCGCATTAGGCTAGCGTGGTGGACTGTATCCTAATCCCTCTAAGGCATCTATAAAGTATCAAATTTTTTCAGCACTACAGAGCTAGACAGAGGTATTTATAAAGGTAGGTCTATCAAACCAACATGTCATAAGCTATCTAAAAGGTTTGTTTCGGTATCTAGGCATAGAAAAGTGACTCCGCTGCTCCTGACGGTAAATAGAATGGGGTACAATGTCGACTGATGACAGATGATTTACTCCTCGACAGTTGAGGCAATTATGCTTCTTACCCAAACGCAGAACCTCAGGAAGTCCAAATAACGCTCTCCTTCTACTGGATCCCAGCCAAGGTCTGGATATCCCTTTTCTACCAACTCCGAGTTGCTCTGGAGTCCACAACGGGAGAGGTATACTGCTATCTTCTCTAGGTAGTGCTCTCTAAAAATAGCAGTTTGCATTATATTAATATACGAATGAATTTAAATAAAAATAGATGTATTAGAAAAAAATATATATCAGCAGAAAAATTTTAATGTGAAAAGCGACTTAATAATAGATTTAAATAAGGTTTTCTGTGGCCTTATACTATAAACGATACGGACCTTAAACTTATAACACTCCACTATTTCTTTGGAGGTAAAAAATAATACGGTGGTAGAAAAATTCAAAGTCAAGTTATATG
The DNA here is from genome assembly GCF_014839805.1 of Manduca sexta. Classification (NCBI taxonomy): domain Eukaryota; kingdom Metazoa; phylum Arthropoda; class Insecta; order Lepidoptera; family Sphingidae; genus Manduca; species Manduca sexta. Next base: position 5,288,793 of record NC_051116.1, on the reverse strand, counting down.
ACCATTATTAGCAGGCAATCGCATCAAATTAGCATAGTATCACATCACTAACCTCAAAGCCAGCGCGAGCTCGGTATTCTCCATCAGACTTGAGTAGGCCACGTCCAGCGGCGTGGAACCTCGGAGAGAGGGTCTGGACAGCAGGATATTGGAGTTCTCCAGCAGGAAGTCGAAGTGGTCAAACATAGCCTTCTGGTTCTGTCGACCGGTGCGGCAGAAGTAGCACAGGAAGCGGCAGCATGCCACCACCATCTCGTGGGAGGTGTCCTGGAGAGGACAATATATTGAGCTAATTTTTTTTAATAAGCCTGATGTTTAACGATGCGACCGCCTTTATATAGCAGGATTACCATAGGACTTTGGGTTTCAAAAACCGAGTAATGTCAGGCATTGCACTATGCGCCTATATAGCAGCAATACCATCGAAATTTGGGTGCCTGCCCCAAAAATGCCTGGTATTGCACTGTGCTCATTTTTATGAGATATGAATAGATTTTAAGTCTCATAGTAGCCAGAAACTAGATTCATTTTTTTATTTGGACACCAACACTTGTTTACACTAATACTTATATTTAGGATATCAAAATATTTAAGTTGTATGATGCCCAGTAATTGCTCTGCCTACAACACATATTACACGCCAGAAATGTACGTTATGGTGTACCTATCCAACAGGATTCTCGCATATAAGGGATGTGGCGGTACAATTAGTGCATATACCGCCATCTCGTCAACATCGCTGGAACTGCAAGAGGATCGATGCAGTGACGCAACTACAGTGATATCACACAGCAATCACGATAGATGGCGACGTCGATCCTGAATCACGCTTGCACAATTTGAGCGACGCGTTGCATATATACCATCTCCGAATAGGAACCGTCGGAGGGGCCGCGGCCGGTCAGGCGCCACATCTGCCTGACTGGAAATCTTCCCCTTCCATAGAGGAACGTAACCATCTGTTCCTCTATAGCGACGTCAACCTGTACGCCGCTACAGGGAGCTACCATGCAGTTAAAAGTGCGTAGATGTGTGTGTGTATGTGTGTGTGTGCGTACCTTCTCTTTGTTGTCGTCTGGCGTGGGTTGTGCTGGCTGCGAGGGTTGCTGGTCACTCTGCGCTTGCGCACGGCGGCCGAGCGTGTTCATCATTACCGCCATCACGTTCTCGTGCACGCGCAACACTCTACATAAGAGTAGATTATATTATTTTAAAAGTCAGTAATGAACGTGAAATTTATGAATAGGAAAGACAAACTATTTAAATGCATCATAATCTATTGGATCTACTAGTTTTTGCCCGCGACTCAGCCTGCGTCAAATATTTTTACGGCATAAAGTACGTAATTTCCTTTCTTGGGGTCACAAACTCCACACCAAAATTCTTCGAAATCGGTTTAGCAGTTGCTGCACTTCTACAAAACATGCTAATACTTTCAACAATATTCGCATTTATAACATTAAATACTATAAGATTAAATCTAATATAATTATTTTATAGTGTGTTCGAGTCACAAGTGTGAATTTGTAAGCGTTAAGTGAGTTGCAATACAGATCTCGAACAGAGCACCCGTGTCATTTTATTTTGAATCACTACGTGAGCAAAGTCAAAGGAAAATATACTTAATTACTTCAACATAGTGTTAAAGTAAAGAAAAACAAAGTAAAATATTTATATAAAACTCAATACAAACCTTATCAAATCAGGATGCTGGAAGAACGTGTGGTTGTTAACGAGTTTCCTGTGAAAGAACATAATTTTATAATTTAGTAGTACAATCCACTATCTCGATATCATAGTAAAATTCCACAGCTACACGGGTTATCGATTAAATTGAAATAAAATCGTCCTGTAAGGGCTTGTAATAACAAAAAAAGCAAAATAATTTTTTTAGGAAAACCATTTTTTTTTTCAACCTTTGAGCAACATTTCAATCACATATTGGCCTCTCGACCAATCACAATTAGATAATACGAACGCTCGCCTCGTTTATGCCACATTATAAGGGGCTAAGGTTCAGCTATCAACTGGCATTGCCAGTCATTTTCCAGGTGGTGGAAGGTTGTACGCCAGAAAAAAAAAACCATTTGATAATTGTCTGTTTAAAAATTACTCGTAGTAGGCAGCCTCTATATACTGGTGGGCCAAGATCAAGCCAACCTCTGCAAGTTGTCAGACCTATGTTACCCTCACTTTAGGTGTTAACCTTTAGCTCCACCTATGGACTGTACTCACCAGAGCCGCTTCCTCATGAGTTCCTCTTCCTCCTGGCTCATCTGGACCGGCAGCAGAGCTCGGATCTGACTCAGCCCCACCCACATCTCCGCCACGTCCAGTTTGGTCTTCGCGTTGATGACATACGTCTTCTCTAGGGCACGGATGAGTTCGCCTACCGCGTCGTATTGTCGAACAAGAAGACTGTAATAGAATATTTGCATTTAAATGAAGAGAAGAGGTAGCCACTCGCCTGATGGTAAGCGATACGATCGCTAATAAACAGTAAAACATCGTCCAATAACTTGAAATACAAAGTATTCTTTGGTATTCCACTGCGCTCGCCATCCTAAGACGTGAGATGTTAAGTCTCATTATATCCAGTAGTTACACTGGCTACAAAGTCCTTCAAACCGGAACACAACAGTGACTACACACTGGTGCTTGGCAAATAGACATTGCGGTGGTACCTACCCAGGCGGACTCTCACATATGAGAGACCTACCACCAGTCAAGATTAACGTGAAATAAAGAGTGTTCATCTCCCAGTAAGGTTGTGGCTTGGCTGAGCCTCTGGTATTGCTTTAGTGCATGGGCGGCTGAGTTTATTTATTTATTTGCACTTCACATACATAACATGTATATCGGCGGACTTAATGCAAAAGGCATTCTCTCCCAATCAACCTAAGGGTGGTGTTTATCATCAGGCGAACCTGAAGCTCGTTTGCCTAAAAAGGCAATAAATAAATACTGACCTGAACATTTCTCTGACGAGTTTTGGCGTTTCGATTTGCGACTCCTCCGCCCAGCTCACTATGGTCTGTATGAGCACTTTGCGGAACCTTTCTTCTGGAGTCTTCTTCGGTGGTTCTTCTATTGCCTGTGAGAAGAGAAGAACAAGATTGGTCAATACTGAATTTCTTGTTCAGTGATTTGTTGGAGTTATCACATCACGCCTTTATCCAAAGGGTAGAGGAGCAACTAGCGCATCTTTTTGCCAATTGTGTTCAGTCACATTATGTGATAGAGGGCAAGTATATCGCCATATCGGGCACAAATTCAAGACTCCGGGCTGATTCTGAGTAGAAAAACCAAATGTCACAGCCCGACCTGATATTTGAACCCTGGACCTCAGAGCTTTGACGTACTGCGCACGCAATACGCCACCGAGGCAGGCAATTTAAGTGGTAAGTATAATAATTATTTTTAGACTTTTCCATATCACAAAAATATTATTCTAATGTGTATAATGATTTTTTATGTTTACACGAATGTTAGACATTGAAATAAAACTATTTTCAAATTTTATCGTGGTTTTTTGTATTATAATTTGCTCTTGGCATTTCGAAGACTACAGCCTTCGTTATTACGAGGTGGACTAAAATTTAAAATACAAAAAACCGTGATAAAATCCGTAAAATAGTAGTTTTATTTCAAATTATTCTGAGTTCTAAGTTCCTAATAATTTCTTTTTTACCTTAGGTTCTTCCTCTAACTCCTTCACTGTGTTGATTATGTTGTACAGCTTGCCAAATGCGCCCGGTTTTGCTTCTGGCTCAGTGTTTTCCTGTGAAACATATGTTATAAGTGAGATAACTATCGCAATTTTAATCATAATATTTTCATAATTTCATAGTTATGAATAAAAATGATTTTTATCGCTCGCGCCTCGTAGTCTTCCAAGTGAACCCTCCCAAATAGCTTCCCTCCCGATATTGTTGACCCTTTCACACGCAGCGTACTCTCTGCAACTTTCCCTCTGTGTCTCTGGAACTTTAAGTGACCTTAATAAGGTCATCCAACACTAATATAAATCAATTGCTATTACCTCAGGGTCAGGTTCCTGCAGCGCATTGAGAGATACATGCGCCATTAAACTCTCGTGGAAGTCGTTCATGCGAGCTATTAGCTCTTCACCGCACGGACAGTTCTCTTTATCTTCATCTTCAAGATGCTTGAAACCTAAAAACGAAAGAAAATATAAACATAGTATGTAGCGATCACTGAGAGTTGGCACATTATTCTAGGCGTTGCTTGTGACTTTGCCCGCGTGATAAGTCTTTCACGCTACATAAGACCCTGAAACAGGGTGCGATGTCAGCGCCATCTTTTAAAAAAATGATTAAATAATTTTATTATTTCATAAGGAACAAATTAGCGGGACAAAAAGTAGCCTATGTGTTTCTCCAGGACATGACCTATCCGTGTGGAAAAATTCATCCAAAACCATTCAGTTGTTTCTGCATTAACTTCCGACAAACATCCAGACATTCGCATTTATGCAAGTAAGATGTAAGATTTGCACTTTATTACTGACTACCTTATGTCTGTAATGCTTTATATTCGCCTGGATAGCAACCAACGTACACATGGTGTTAAAACCCGCCAAAGTGGGTACGTAAGTGACGCGTTCCGGGGTCAGCCTGTGTATATCCGGTTCTAACAGGCCGGCGTAATTGTGTCTACTGTCAAGGGGTAATTATTTCCGTCAGTCAATATTCTATTGGAACCTACTTCACTTACCATCAGGTGCGGGAGTCACTGTGGTACCCGTATAAAAAAGAGTATGTATGTGTTATTTTTATAAGCTAAAACAAATCGACGTTTGAAAGGCAATAATATCTAAGCGTCAAATATACTGAAAATGAATTATATAAATATTTTGAATCGCCATTTTTTTCTACGTTATTTAATCTAGATTTTGTCAGTCTAGGACAATTTTAATAACATTAGACTATATCTTCATAACATAAAAAGTTGAATTGTTATAAATTTTCATATTAAAGTCAAAATTTTAAAGCACTCTACTCAAAAATTTATTGTCGCTTAGATATTATTGCCTTTCAAGCATGGAAATGAAACATTTATGGTGACAGTAGAAAATGCAATGCTAAGGCAATAAGAAACTTACTAAGTATAGCATTCATCTGTTCCCGAGGTGGGCAGCGGAACTCTCTCGTCTTCTTAGCGGCTACTGCGCTTGGCAGATCCGACTGCTTGATTTCGGTGTAACGTCTGAAAAATAGTTCTCATAGATCATCATCATCAACATCTCAGCCGGCCCCGTGACCACGAAGGCTACAAAGTCTTTGAAACGATGGGAGAAAAATATAACATAGAAACCGCGAAAAAATCTGTAACATACTTTTATTTTATGGTCTAAAGATCGCTTAAACACAAATTATTATGAAAAATATTATAAAAAAATGATGTTCGATATATTTTCTTAATATTCGTCTTAGAAAGAATTTAATTGATGAGAACGTCAGTGTAGTCACCCATTAAATCGGAACAAATGGGAATTGGACTTCACCGAGAGGTTTGTTCAAGCTTATATGTACAGTATCCAAGTAGTCCAAGTACATATATATAAAGTTCGAACTTGACAACATTAAATTTGCTGTTAGATCCCTAGATAGGGTTTTTGCACCAACCGCAAACAATAAGTTTGTTTTAATAATTAATTCGTTTCTTTCTTGTTATTAAAGTACATATTTTCTTAAATTTTTCACCTATAAGATATTGTTTGTTGCTAAATTTCATGATTTTAGATCAACGGGAAGTACGCTAAAGGTTTTGATTTTCTTGTAATATCGCAGAATAAAAACGTTCATACCTTCTGATCTCGTTAAGTAACAAATTTGATTTTTTCACAGCTGAAAGAGACCTTAAGCCCGAGTATTTAATATAAATTTCAACTTGATACTTATACGCGTTCCAGAAAAGGGTCTTGACAGAGTTTCAGTCGGACAGACAAAAACTAATCCTATAAGGATTGCTTTAGGTGCGAAATCCTAACTTCCATAACCTCACCTCAGCTGATCAGCCTGCAAGTCACCAACAAAATCGTGAGCGAAGGCGATAATCGACTCGACCCTGTGTCGTAATTGTATGTCGTTTAGATGCTGCAGCAGATAACACATTTGGAGCTTTGCGCCTTCCGCCATCTTCATGTGGAGGAGGCCTTTGCGGTGCTCGTCTTTGCCTTCTGGAAAAAAAAAGAAATCATTTTATTTTTTGTGCCGTAATTGTCGGTTAGTACGTCGTGTTATGGAATCATCTTGTATTTCGTCTGTGCTATAATTACGCGTTCCGGAATCACCCTGTATACCCAGTCTAGAACTGGCCGCCACAATTGTATAGGACGTGAGATATGTTTCGTTAATCGATGCTCTATATGAACGCTACTTACCGCCATTTTCAATAAACAAACCCAATCGAACATTTTTGAAATAGATCGAAACGTTTTTTCGAAAAATGGACCAATCAGAATTCAGAACAAAGTGTTTTGATACGCTTACAAATGAATTATTTTTATTGGTTCATTCTCGGAATCGGATTGAAGATTGAGATTGGGATCGTTTATTGAAAACGGCTGTTAATATCTGGTGCATTAGAGTCGCTTTGCCTTGCACATTAAAAAACACACGCAACATCTTTCTAAGGTTTAGTTTAGTATTTTGTTATTGTTTTTAGTTGTTTAGACTACTAGTACGACTGCACTGCTGAGGTCTTAGATTCGATCACCGGGTCGGGCTAAGTGATATAGGATTCTTTTTTTTTTTGGGACGCCATGATTTTCGCCGGTGTTACCCTGCTAACGCTGTACAAGCGATCTTATCGATGCCCGGCTTAGCAACCATGGCGGTCAATATAGGGTTCTTCTACTCAGTATCAGCCCGGAGTGTGGAATTTGTGCCCGATATGGCGATAGGCTCGCCTATCACATGATGGAAAAACACACGGGGGAAAATGCGTGCACCAGCTAAGCCTGCGTCCCCTTTGAGGATAAAAAGTGTGTGTATGTTTGTTTTTAGTGTATTTGAATTATTATTTAATGAAAACTCAGGCGCACTATATTTTTCCGGTGTTAGCATAAAATGTATTAACTACCTTTATCGAAGGTAGGATCCCAGGTCTCAGGATTGATCATGATGAGTAGCTTCTCCACGTCTTCATCACGCATCATACCGACTAAGAGAAGACGATCCACCAGCTTTATAAGAGGTCTGAAACAATAAATTATTATATTGTACAACATTTTCAATTTTTTATTTACCTAAACGAGTTTTAATTCCAAAAACTCTTTACACAGATACACTCTTTTATCCAAAGCTTACTGGAGTTTGGAAGCAAAGAATAAAATTTAATAATATAACAGTCAAACCATATTACGTTAAATGTTTCGAAGAATGAAGCCAGGTTATTCTAAAGTACTTTTACATCTAGAATTAACTACACTAGTACCTTTGTCGAAGTCGCGAGCAAAGACTATAGAACATTTCATCCAAGAAGACACGCCCCTCTAGTTTATCTATGCGCTTACAGGGTAGATGAGTAGCATGAGTCCAGGCGCACACTGTCATGGATAGCGTCGAGGTTGAGGCTTGGATCGGGTCTTACCACGGGACATCCTGCAATACCCCAGCTCAAGTGGTAGGGCGCGTCTTCGTGCATGAAATAACCTGAAGTCAAATATGTTTCGTGTATGGTACTCACAGGAAGAGGTTCTCGTTACTACCTCCCACGGGATCCCTGTTGTGCACCTGGTTGGTCTCCACCGCCTCCGCCAGCGCTTGCATCACGAATTCTCTCACCACCTCCAACGGGAAGTAGGGAGAGTATAGATTGCTGATCTCTGTTATACTTTCACTGGAAAGAGATTAGGTATTTTAGGGGATTAATGTGCAATGAGTGTCTTCAGTTTCTTTTTCAACTAGATAGTGTTATTATGTTGGCAAATTGACATTTCTTATTTATTTACTTTATTGACTGCCTTAGTGGCGTAGTTGTATTACGATACGACTGTTGTGCTGAGGTCTCGGGTTCGATTTCCGGGTTGAAAAAAGTGTTATTGCTGTTCAGTCTAGAATTTGTGCCTGATATGGCAATAGGCTCGCCCCCTCTCACATTATGGGTCAAAATGCTTCACTTTACTGTCAACGTATCAGCGGGTGCCGTCCTGATTGCGACTTAAAGGTCACGAAATGAAGTCTATTTTTGTTAAACTATTTTTGACAGCGCAGACGATCCATTAGTTAAGCAGGGACAGGCTGTTTACAAAAACTAGATATTGAAATAAAAATGATTTTCGGATTTAATCGGGGTTTTTTACATTTTAATTTTTTCTCCCATGTTTCGAAAACTGAACGCTTTGAACCATAAAAGTTGCAGTCTTCGGAACGTAATAAAAATTCAAATAAAAAAAAACCGATAAATTCCGATTTATTTCGATGTCTAACATTCGCGTAAACATAAGAAATCACTATCCAAAGCTAGATAGCGAAGTTTGTGTTGCTATTTGTTAATTTGGGCGAGTTTTATAGGATAAGTTACTCGTCTCGTCATGCCCTTGTGTCCATAGTTTGTCAATTTAGCTGCGGTTTGTTAGACGAGTTACTCGCCTCGTTTACATGTGTCAGTACATAAGTTAAAACGCTACTCACGCAATATCAGTCATTTTCATCTGCGGCCGTACACTCTCAGTCTGCAGCGAACGTAATGAATGTCCCATGTGTGGTTCCTCGTACAGCATCTTCAGTTCGCCGCCCAGGGGGATCACGAACTCGTTCTTACACGTCTCCCTTGAAATAGAAATATCGATGGTCGAAAGGCTAATTGATTTAAGCAACATTCTTTTGTGACCAAGTTTCATACATGTTTAACCCATTTACTAGCGGAATGTTTGCCGGCAAACATGACAGCTACATGACATTACGTGTGTCACGGGAATATAACCTTATATACTACATAATAAGATTATTTTTCCGTGATACGCGTAATGTCATGTAACTGTCATGTTTGCCGGCAAACATTCCGATGCTAAATGGGTTCAAATCAGTTCTTTTTTTTTTCAACTAATTAAAAAAATTCGTAAAAAAATGTCTTAAGTCAGTCTTTTAACCGTTGCGTCGATATATATGTTAGCGTTTTGAACTTGGGTTTGTTTAGCTGCTTTTGTTGCTGACTGTACTTACATAGTTGTAGCGTGCGACTCGAGATGCAGCGCTATGAGCAGGTCGTAGAACCCTTGCCGCAGCGGGCCCGACATGTACTGCGACTGTATCGCGTACAGCAGCTGTTTCTGGTCCACATGCTGGCAAAGCGCATGCGCAGCTCTGAGAATCACAAATATAGTAATACCAATTTATATTTCATAATATTGATTCGTGTTATTTTTTTTATTATGCTAATTCACATAATAAATTTATTCAATAAAAAGTTCTTTTTGTTTCAACTTAGACCTAACCTTTATTGATATTTCTGCCGATCGATTATCGATTAATTTCTAATGATACTCGTGAAACTTATTCCTAGTCTTAAAAACGAGAAAGTTTGACCAAATAAATAATTATTTTCTTAAATGTTTGGTAACCATTTAATTTTGAAAAACATACTTCCATAATTAACTATTCAAGTTTTACATTTTTGAGATAATACAGACCTGTAGTTACTCTGATAGCATAGCGCGGCGTACAGCGTGAGAGTATGTGAGTGGAAACTTAGCAACTTGTCCATCTCTATTAACTCCAAGATGTCGATACAACGGTCTTCCTCTGTAAAAAGGCATATTGAGTTGATTTATCGATATAATTTTTTTACCGATTTAACTACGACATTGAGTTCTTAGTGCACAATTGGGAAAACACATGCGAGTAATTTTTTTTTATATTTTTGAATGTCGAGACGAGCTTGCCGTTCGCCTGATGGTAAGCGATACGGCCGCCCATAAACAGTAGAAACACCAACACCATGAATTACCAAGTATTGTTTGGTATTCTACTGCGCTCGCCATCCTGAGACATGAGATGTTAAGTCTTGTTATATCCAGTAGTTACACTGGGTACAATGTCCTTCAAACCGGAACACAACAGTGACTACACACTGCTGCTTGGCGGCAGAAATAGACATTGCGGTGTACCTACCCAGGCGGACTCTAACATATGAGAAACCTACCATCAGTAATGTATTACTTAAGGGCATAAATAGGGTTTTACCGAAATTTTAAAATCTAACGCCTTAGGTTTTTCTTCATCTTTTTGACACTCGATTTTTCAGATAAGGAATAAAATGCCAAAAAGTTATTAAACGAATGATTCACTAGCAATATTCCTTTTTTTTATTGATTTAATGAACTTATTCATATAATAATAATATCAGCCCTGTATTATATACTGTCCCACTGTTGGCACGGACCTCCTCTACTACTGAGAGGGATTAGGCCTTAGTCCACCACGCTGGCCTAGTGCGGATTAGTAGACTTCACACACCCTCGAAATTCCTATAGAGAACTTCTCAGGTATGCAGGTTTCCTCACGATGTTTTCCCTTATCGTTAAGCAAGTGATAATTCACAAAGAATACACACATTATTTTAGAAAAGTCGGAGGTGTGTGCCCTTGGGTTTTCAACCTGCGGACATTCGTCGGCAGTCCGTTCCTCACCCAACTAGGCTATCGCCGCTTCTTATATTCATATATGTATAACTATTTAAATGTTAAAAATATCAAACCTGGTATATGTAAAGCCAGCATTGAGACAGCGTCTTCGCACAGCATGGACCAACCGCGGATGTCGGATAACTTCAGAGCATGCACTTGCAATGAGAGATTCGGTACCTGCAAACGTTATACGACTTTAGACTATAATTATTTTATTTTTTGGTTCTTTTTTCAGTGATTACTATCTTTGTTTTTTTTTTATTACTTAGATATTTTTTTCTATATAAATATAAATTTTAATAATTAATGTAAAGGCGAATGCAACAGTTAAGAACCCAATCATCGAATTAATACCGATTTTTAACATTCGTGTATATATAAGAAATTTATGGTAATAAAAATGAGGCAACGTTATAAGTCGACAGCCTCGGTGGCGTAGTTGTATTACGGTACGACTGCAGTGCTTAGGGTTCGATATCCGGGTCGGGAAAAGTGATATTGGGTTTTTCTACTCAGTATCAGCCCGGAACCTCAAATTTGTGCCCGATATGGCGATAGGCTCGCCCTCTATCACATCATGGGACGGAATACGCACGGCTAAAAGTGGGTACGCCAGTTGCGCCTCTGCCTACTCCTTCGAAGATATGACGTGTGTGTGCAACCTTATACCCAATAACGGTTGAATGAGAATAGCGATAGGAGATTAAAAAACTCAACAAAATTAAGAATTTCTAAAAACAACATTTAGAATTTGTAAAGAAAATTTCGAGGCAGACAACAAAATTTTGTATTTCATAAATGTACTTTATTATACTAACCCTCGCCCATTGATGCGGCTTAAGGCACTGCACTTTGAGCCTCGGCGGGAACTGAGGAATGACATGCTTGTCACTGGTGGGCAACACCGCCGCACTGAGCGGGAGGCTGGTCGGAGATCTGCCCAGTTCTATCTGAAGTATCTCCCTGGACGTCGCTTCTACGAAGATGGCCGGGAATAGCTTTGTTTCTGGCTCCATCTGGTGGAAAAATATAATATCAAATCATTAAATTGTTACTTCACGGTTTTCTGTGCTCTGTAAAACCTCGATCGACTGCAAATGTCTCCGCCATAAAACTCATACCTGTGTCACACATCAAAAAATTACATTACACAAATTTCATGACTGTGATCCCCCCCCCCTGTCTTTGTCACACGTGGTCACATTTGCGGGACTTCTCCCCCTTGGTGTGACGTCATATGTTTTGCATGATTATACGTACCTTATATGTATAGCTACAGATAGAATATATTTAGAAAGTTTTTTGTTTGCAGTTAATGTTCTGTGTTCTAATAGCGAAGATTTTGTCATGTGATATCACGAAATTTATGAGACCTCCGTCCCGTTGTCATATGTTACACTTCGTTGACCTCTTCCCCCTTTTAACGTGTCACGTAATAAATAAAATAGTTTTATTTCGATGTTTAACATTCGCGTAAACTTAAGAAATCATTGTGTGACGTAATTAATGGTTCCTAACTTTCATGCATGTATGCATCACTGGTCTGTGCGAGGGTCCGCCTGGGTAGGTACTTCCGCAATGTCTATTTCTGCCGCCAAGCAGGAGTGTATTGTTACTATTGTGTTCTGGTTTGAAGAAAATTGTAGCCAGTGTAACTACTGGACATAATAAGACTTAACATCTCATGTCTCAGGATGGAGAGCGCAGTGGAATACCAAACAATACTTTGTATTTCAAGGTGTAGGATGGTGTTTCTACTGTTTATGGGCGGTCGTATCGCTTACCATCATCCATTACCATCAGTCGAACGGCAAGCTCGTCTCGTCATTCAAAGCAATAAAAAATGCAATACCTTAAACTTGATGCTGGTCTCTTTCCCCTCGCATGTGAAGGTGACAGTGCCGGTGGAAGTGTCCACAGAGCAGCCGATGAACATGCCTTGCGACGCGCCTTTGCCTGTAGCTTCGGCCATCACTTCGTTATATAGTTCATCAGCTCGCACCATATAGCAGGATTGGCGGTTTACACTGGGTAATTTTGAATATATTATAGTCTGACCGAGAAAATAATTAACCTCGCTGTGTGATAAAATAATAATTCTTATACTGACAAAATTAACTTTAAGACGAAAACATAAAAGTGGCTCCAAACCACGTGTTTTACTTGATCTGGTTATAAATAAATACAATTTTTACTTCAATATAGAATTATTAATTAATAAAAAATGCACAAACCTTTTTTATATCATAGTATTATTCTACTTCTTTTTTTTTTGAGACACACTGCAAACTTACTTAATAATCATCTGTATGTATATAATTTCTTTTCTTCTAAAATAAGCTTTGATATTTCTACGGGAAACTGACAAACTAATGTGCATTGAAGAAGTGATTGATAACTAAATCTAATTTCAAAGGCCTTTGATCTAAGATCCAATGTTGCTTCTCAACTGACCTCTCAACAACCCTGTCGTAATCATCAGTGATGATGACAGATGACTTCATCACTTTGCTCTGGTTGAAGTCTTTGGAATGGAGATGGTACTGCGTCGTCACCCAGCCTATGTACACGTGCGTTGGATCTTGGCCGGGGAATATTCTGGAAACAATTGCATTTTATTACATCCAGGAAATAAACCGGAGCCAGGGCCGTAGCTAGACTTGAATTTAAGGTAGTGGTTACAGCTAGGGCTTAAGTAAAAATGGTACTAGATTTGTTCTGGTCAATCGATTTTTGATATTCTTGACTTGTGAACATGAATGAGTTAGGTTACCTGATACTTACGTAATTGTTGAGGTAATATACAGAGTGTAACGAAACTCCCTTAAATCTCGAAAGGGAGTTATTCCACCCACGAACAACTCTTACTGTAGGACTAACTTCCAAATTGTGAAATAAAAAACTCGCTGGTCCATATATTGTGATTGAGTAGTTATGTAAAATTTAGTTGATTATTAAGGTAGGGCATTGGCATTATTTTAGGCCCCACAATGCCTCCCCCTAGCTACGGCCCTGACTCGAGCAACTCTCAGTATACCACTATAAAGATTTTGGAGTTTGTTCTATACACTTGTGTTCACTGACGTTCATGTATACTTTCCCGCCCTCAAACCCACTACTACAACTCCTGTAAGCCAAGATCAGCAGTGGCACGCATTTTATGACACCGAGTTAAGCTCGGCGAGTCAGGGAAAACTAATATGTAATTACCCCGCAACGAAATTAATCAAGTAGAAAGATAGGGAGGAGTTGGAAATATTAATTGTCTAGTTCCCTCCAGAGCAATGCGGGTGACAAAATCATGATCTAAGGAGGCGTTTTAACCTCAAGGACGGACCTTTTAAAAGCGCGTTAGAATCGCATTTATTACAAAATGTATGGAGAAAGCTTTCAGCAATTTCTGTCCTTAAATGTACTCAAATATCTTTTGGCTCATAGTCTTTTGATTCTTATAAGTAAATGTATCGATTGGCATAAAACATAGGGTAGCTGTCCCAACTACCTCGCAACAAAAATCCACCCTGCATACCAAGTACTAACCTAACACCATAGAAATATTCGTTGATGAGCTTCAAGCACTCCGCGTCGAAGATTTCGTTGCCAACCGTCTCTGTAGTGGCAGCCGCGAGCGTTGTAGTCGTCATCTGTTTGCGGTCTTGGGTGGGAGTCATGTGGGTAGCCGTCTAAAAAAAGTTTTTTTTTTTTATTATTTTTTTTGTTTAGTATCTGTTTTATAGTTACAATTTACATATCTTATACATTTTTTTTTGTTACAAATAACGTGTCTATTAAAGAAAAAGAAGGGTACATATCCATCTATTAGTTATTTAGCTTAAAAGTAAGTTATTTCGAAGCGATAAAACACACAAGCGAACTTCCACAAAGTACATTCTTAGTATTCTGCTGATTGGGTATTAGTATTATTTCCAAACTACCGTGGTGTTGTTACAAGTAAATTCTTAATAAATGTATTTAGATATGCTAGTTACTGACTAATTTAAAAAAAATACCAAGCAGCTTTTATCTGACATTTTTTAAACCCGATATTCTTTCTTTTGGTTCAAGTTTATTTCACAAAAACATAAAAAAAAACAGTAAGACTGATTTCGCATTTATAAAACTAGTGTAATAGATCGATTTATATAGCATTATCTCCAAGCGAAATCCATTTAACATCTTTATATGAACACATATTCGCCAACAACTTTTTAATATTGTAATCGGTGATGGAGAAAAGTGGTAGAGTGGGTCATTTTGGCGTGCCCAAATATAAAAAAAATGTCAGATTATTCTCATTAAGTAACAACACCATCTAGCGGGTAGGGACAGGACTTACGTTCAGACCCCCTTGGCTTCCGTACAAGTTGGGCCTGCTGGCGCGTGGACTCATTCCGTTATATCTTTGATTCGCCTTCGACGAAAAAACATAAAGATGGTAATGAAAACAGAAAAAAAAAATTTGGTAATGAAAAAATGTATGGTAATGTAAAAAAATGTAAAATATTTATTATTATTTACGATAAAAATGATTTTGTGGCAGGATATTATTAAAAACAAAATGATAACAAAAAAAAAACACAAATCGTAAAATTGTTCAATGTTCTTAAAAAAAATTAAAACAATGTGTTTTTCATATTACAATTTCTTTTTTTTATGCTATTTCCTCAGTCGGCTGTTTTTAATTCAAACGATTTCCATTTAACAAGTTAGTGACCATAAAAACTTATTTCCATATAAGTTTCGATGTATAAAATTCGTAGATAATTCAAAGCCAAGGAAATTTCAAAAAAACCTAAAACCAAAAAATGACCCTTAAATCCACAAGTATACAGTACATATTACCTGTGACACCTTGATTTGCGGATTGGGCCTTCGCACGGTCCTCTCGGGCGACACTTCTGTATCGCTGAAGGGATCCGGAGTCTTGGACTTGCGCGACTTGCCGCGGTCGCCGCTCTCGCCGCGCTTGCTTTTGAAAAACCTGAGGAGTATTACAAGTTATAATGAAAACTTGGATAATATATTTTTATGAGCAGGGGGTAAGCTAGCGCATTTATATCATTATGATATAACTTTTGAGCTAAAAGTAGATACTATTTTGTTAACGGCTATGTGGAGACGATAAATTCTTTCTCGACAAGGCTGCTTCAATTTCATTAAAAAGGGAAATAATTCTCTATAAAATCCATTATTTTTTCTAAATATGTGACTTCAAATCAATTGAATATCTTATTAGTGTTCCTTATGCGCATAAACGATATCAATGGAATGTTCGAGATTTCGTTGCGCCAACAAGCTATGGCTAATAATATACAGAATTTCGATGAGAAATGCTTTTAAAATATATAGACACAGACATAAAAATATAACGAACGAATGAACTGAAACTATTACACTAAAATAATGGAGACTAAGGGAGCGACTTAAATGTGCTTCAATTGACTTTTGAACATGTACACTTATATGAATAAACAATTCTATGTATTGATGCCAGTATCACTTTAGATTCATTAAAACACCAAGGAAATGAGAGTTAAGTCACAAATCAGATCAACGAATGCCTATAAAAAGGGCATGGTGTTACCCAGGAGTGCAACAGGTGGTCCTGTTTTTTACTTCCTTTATCCACTCACTACTGGCTGCCATTCGAATGTTGTCACCCCATCTGGTCAGAGTATATTAGATCAATATATTTATCAGCAGCGAAGGGTGACATTTTTCAAAAGGAAAAAAATATCTTAGTTAAAATATCGCGGCCATTTTAACAGAAAACAAAAACTAAGACAAACGCAAATAAAGTTAAAAGGGAAGCCGGTAGGAATCAGATTGTATGGACGCTTCCCCACTGGTATTTATCATCTAAATACTTGCATATGTGTCACGGGAATATAACCTTATTATGTATTACATAATAAGGTTATATTCCCGTGACACACGTAATGTCATGTAGCTGTCAAACATTCCGATGCTAAATGGGTTAAGTCTGTCAGATTTTGATATTTCTGGAAATTTCTGTAGAAAAATATTAATATAGTCTGTTCAGAAAGAGAACCATCATGGCCGAAAAGTGAACTAACTTTCGAATTTTACATAGCAACCCCTCCCCGCCATTTGGTAAATGTTAAACTCATTGTCATGTCGTATTGCCTTGTTATAAATGATCTTGCGTGTTGTTTAAAGGGATTTTTGTATAGAAAAATACAGAAACTAAACAAAAGAGGTAACTAAGCACAGTAGCGACCTCAAATCCCATGACGGTTCTCGTTCTGAACAGACTATATCACCTTTTGAAAGTACAGGCGTTCAACCGATTCCGCGGTCCATATGACGAAAGCGGTTAGTAGTTAAATAAAAAAATATATTTCCAGGAGAAACGTTGGATACATTTGAGATATACGTGTGTTCCTACATACCGAGGTTTTTAAATATACATCTTACACAATAGACTGCCTTGAACTTAATAAAATAACTAAAAGAAAAGTCAACTGTGAATCCCTTGTAGCCGAATTTCGGCAACAGCGGCCAATCTCAACGGAGATCAGCTACGCAGGAGATATTATAGTGCACAAGTTTGTGTATACACAAGCACTCTCTGTTCCTTCACTCTCATAGTCCGGTGAGACAATTCGACATGACCGGAGAGAGATCAGGCGCAGGACCAACGACTTTACGTACTTTCTGACGCACGGGGGTATCACACCGCCAACTTCCTGACTCCTAGCTGCAACTGACTAATTTTTAAGATGGAAAAACCTAGTCACAATTATTTTTGGCTCGACCTGGGCTTCGAACCCACGACCTCAGCGCGATAGTCGTGTTCGTATGACTACGCCACGGAGGCAGTCAATATTAACCGCACTATGAATATAACGTGTACAGTCGGCCTGAAATGAATATATATGTAGATATAAAGAAATAAATGTATAAAAAAATATTTGGGGGCTGACTGTATATGACAGTACACTGCTACTCACTTAAAAGGCGACCGGCCACGCTTGTCCTTCTTATCGTCTGGGGCTAAGCTCTGAGCTCCTCCAAGCTCGTACTTTGCCATCTCGACCTCGCTGGTGGACCGATGCATGCCGTTGACTTGTTGTCCTAATGACAATTTAGTTTATGAGTTATGCTTCGAGATTCCGTCTGAATTTTAGAGGAGTTCTATAATATGATATAATTTTACAAGACGTTCGATCATGTGGATAAGTTTGAATAGATTTTTTTTACTATTTACATCAATTAACCATAAACATTTAAAGCTAATAACTTACCTTGATTAAAATTGACTTACCTTTATACATCGATTTTATTGAACATTAAAATATAAGATATTATAATGCGCGTATAGGAAAGTGTTGCTATCTCTTTCGCACGCCTGGATTTTGGACCATGACGTCATAGTCTATCAGCAGATTATGAAGGTTCTATGTCACTGGGTATTGCTCGCAGTTCCGCCTACGCGAAAGGCTTCCCAGAACTACGTATTGAACAAGGACATGGTCTACTGATGTAACATAGTCCATAGTGAATTAACTTTAAAACAAACATTCCAAACATCATCACAAACTTTCACATTAATAAGATAGTATATGTACTTTGTACCTTTAATAAATAGTAAATATATCTTGTACCTACTATAGAGAGCAATTTAATAGTATAATTAAAGTAGATATGACTATTTACAATATATAGTCTTCTATTGCTTAATTTTGATTTCTTCCTAACAGAATTTCGGCCAATCTCAACGGAGATCAGGCACACAGGAAATATTGCACAAGTGTGTGCGTACTAAACAAGCACTCTTTGTTCCTTCACTCATATAGTCCAGTAAGACGATAAATTCGTCATGACCGGAGAGAGATCATCAAACAGCTTTACGTGCTTTTTCTATTATTTAAAGAATTTAGCAACCTGGTTGTATATTATAATTTTGTATGGTAACGCCGCGTGGTATGGAGGTCTTGCGCGGCGGCCGCGATGGCTGCCGCTTCACCTTCGAGCCCTGCAGCTCCTCCTGGTTGTCCTCGTAGTGCAGACCTTGGGGACGGGAGAACGGATAAGAAGTTGGGGTCATATGTTGTACAGCTGTCAGAATTTTGTAGGTGTTATTGCTGTGATATATTGAAGGGTATCTGTTTTCCTGTTCAGTATCAGCCCGGAGTCTGATATTTATCACGATAGCCTCGCCGTCACACGTCATGGGACGGAACACAGTTGGCGAGTGGGTACCCACCAGCACCTGTTCCTACCCATTCGGAGATAAAAGCGTGTTATGTGTGTAAGTGTGTGTGTGTGTGTGTGTGTGTGTGTTTGTTTGTATTACTGTGTTATTAGAGACTATTCTGCCCTAGTTAAAGCCATCATTTTAACAGCTGCAAGTTAGGATTGCTAGTAGCATGCGTAATATAAATATCATCGTTTATAACTTACACAACGTGATTTTATAGTCCGTTTTGGAACCTAAATGTGGTTCCTTAGAACAATTTGTAGGACCAAAAAAATTGTGAATTAATTGTACTGTTGATAATTAAATAAAATAGTTTTTGATAATATTTTTCACTCGTTCGAGTTGGATAACGATAGTGACGCGACAATTTTTCATAGTTATGAATGGCACCAATCGTAGTGATGATAGTAGTACGTGAGATGTAGTTGCATTACGAGTTCTCATTTTATTATTTGAAAACATTAATTGTAATGTTTATAAAAAAAATATTTTTATTTTATCAGATTGTTTTTAACTCTATTATTGATCCAGAATTAAGATTTTCGCTTCCAAAACGACTATAAAATTACGGTCTACTCGTATACACATAAATATTCAATTTGTTTGAATATGTCACAAGTGTTGTATAGTGCTCGAACGCTAGTAGACCATTCAACAACATATTATTATTATCAAAATTGTAATCTTCATTTTTCAAAATCTTCTGACAATTATTTCAGCTTGGAAAGATTACAAAATATAAACACCCTTTATCAAAGTTCTGACAGCTGTACTATCTACGTATGTACAGTGGGTTCTAAATTAATTATAGATAAGTGAATAAATATTAAAGGTGGAAAATTAAAGGTATAAAATATTTATTTATAAAAAAATAATGGAATCAAACCATTACCTTATCGTTGTTTTTGATAATATATATTTTTTATATTACATATACTTACAAAAAAATTGAACATACAATTCATGATTTTTGTTTACAATTTATATAATATATATAGTGCAAATTCTGAATACTCGAAAAAAATAGCAAAAACAACGATTTTTTTTATTGAATATAAATAAATAATTAAGGGCTTAAAATATTGGAAATATGTTTAAGGCATAACATCTACATATTTACAAAATGTTAACTTAACAAAATTTGGTTTAGAAAAATGCATTTTTATTAGCTTTTAATAGTAAAGTGATTCTATATACCTGCCTTATTCAATTAATACAAAATCGTATTATTATAATTAATAAACGATTATAATTTCTACAATAAAATTCATAACGAGATAGAAAAAAAAAACACCTGCAGGAAAACATTTTTTTTTGAGATTAGTCTTTCTTCAATGTCGATTCTAAGATGTCCAGTCGGACACATACCATCTAAACGGCCTTGAGCATTCCCTGTGCGAAATATACGGAGATTTACGAATCATTTTACATAAAAACAAGTTTAGGTGTTATTGAATATTTTTAAACTACAAAAATATTCATTAAATTGTCAATCTGATAATGATGGTTGTAAATTAAAATGATGTGTACTTTAGGAGATGCACGAAATCAAATTTTCAGTGGCATTTTCATTATTAAATTAACGAAACATTATCCACATGATAAGAAAATTGAAATAATTAAGGCAAAGGTAATATATTGCAGAAATATATATATATTTTTTTATAATATATTATATATTTCGCATAGATAGGTTCTAAAAATGGAGTTATCTCATGGTATGGCTTTAAATATTTTCTTACAAAAGTTTATAAAGAATCACTTTACTATTAAAACCAGGCTTGTTATCTATGGTTACCTTTAATATCGTTCATGGTGAACCCACTGCGCATGATCTGGTCTATGTGGGCTGGCATCTGGGCTTCCGTAGCCTCCTTCATGAGGATCTGTTGTCGTTCCTTGATCTCCACCCATCTGCGAGCTTTCTCTGCTTCACTGTAAAAACATTCCACTCTTCACTGGGGAGGGTAATCATCTATCGTCAGTCGACACTTTGGACACTACTCTACTTACCATCAGGTCCAGGGGTTCACTTTGCCATGCCCAAATAAAAAAAAGTGAATTACGGTAATTTTATATAACAATTGTAATCTTCAGAATCACATTTAACAGACATGGTATGGTAAACTTTGTTTGAAATGCTTACAGGTCACTGTTTCCACTGGTTATCTCAAGAAAATTAGTTGTAAGAGCGGAAAAAAAGGATCCGAACGATGGGGATCTAGTGAATTTTATGTTATGTGCTCTCATTCCCGAGCAACGAGGTTCACATCACTGGTAAACATTTTTAGATTTCACCACACAACAGGTCTAGTATCGTTTTGTCGTGCCAGATTTTGCTAAGCCAGGTATAAGAAATACTATTTCCTTACTCAATGAATTCCGAGTGACATATAACAGGCAACGACAGCCTCAGGAACTCCCAGTTAGCCTTCTCCATTGTCTCGAACGTGTTGTGAGAGATCTTCAAACATGGTGGAGTGTCTGAAAACAAATCGGAGTTATGCGCTAGCATGGAAATGTATGTAAAAAAGTTTTCGGGATATGCGTCTTTATACATCTGCTTAGGCCATTAATGTACTTTGACCTGAATATTATATTCCTAATTAATAAAAACATTTTATTAATTATTATAAAATAAAAAGTGTTACCCAATAATAAGATATGTTTCATTACATTCTGCTGAGATTTTATAAGTAAAGTACGATGTAATCTCTTTGAGTATTTTATACGTATGAAATACTTAATAGGAAAAAATTTCAATCAGTATAAAGCTTATAAATTAGATAAATTATAGCGTGACATCTATGTTGTTGAGTCTCCTTTTTCCGGACTTAGCCCGTAGCAAGTCGGGCGGTTAAGCGTGATATGCCAGCTATAGGGCTAGCCAACCCAATCCCTCCCAGAAGCGTTGGAACTTACAACGTGACATATAAAAAGTCACAATTTTTTTTTCGATTCGGTTCCGATTCGAGTGCAATTCGAATTTGATTTCGATTTGATACTAATATTAGCGAGTAATCTATTTTGTTTTACGATAAATTTCATCTGAAAATACAAAAGCCTTTCGGGTATTATCATTTAATAAGGCGTAAGCTTGCATTTCATTACCTGATCCTGCAGGTATTCTGGTGACGTCGATCCTCGTGTCGGGCATTTCGTCTGTATTCTCATAGATAGGCTGATCTTTAGTATACCAATGAGTGACATCTCTCTTCATATTTCTAAAAAAATAATTATCAATAATCGTTCGACGATTACAAAATTACTATGTATGTTGCACTAGAAATAATTATAAGGTGTCGTGCAGACAAATTTTATTTACTATTATACTAATTATAAATTTTACAATTATACAAAATAATTTTAAAATGTAAGTAGATATTGTAACTGACTTTTGCGGATGAATATATAATATATAATATAAAAACCGCGAAAATAGGCGGGAAAATAGTTATATTTTTATTACATTCACGTAAACATAAGAAATTATTAAGAAACATCAAGCTGTTAATTTAATACGATCTGAATCAATATTTTTAAGCAGCATATACTCGCTATAACAGTTCAATTATCGATTTTATAATCACATTGTGAGAAGCGGATAAACCAGAAAAAAAACGATCAACTTCGTAAGGTACTTACACACAGAAAGGCTCGTAACCCTCTTGAAGACCACACGTGGTGAAATACTTCAATGTGTTAACATCTTGACCGTAGGTTAACCTGAAAAAAGCGTTAATTATACAACAAAACCAACTAATCTGTTATGTAACTGTAATAAATTCAGTTAGGTCTCATCTCTACAAGACTCTAGTTTTCAAAGTTTAGGAAGGTCGTCTAGGCATTTGCAAAAATAATTAATAGTAATGATGTTAAGTTCAAATTTTGTATGTTATAGTAGATGGCTCTGAAGAGAGCTGCATAAAAACTATGTCAAAAAAAATCTCACTTTAATAACACTTTGTATACCAGTCCTGGATTTGTAAATCTCAGCCTGCAGGCAGCCTCTTAGGGGCGGCAGATTTCAGACGCTCACCCGATTTATTTAACCATTCGTTTATTTAACTTTATTACCTTGTATAATACAAACAAATAGAAAATTATCAAGTATTTTAGAAACCTACATACATAAACCGTACCTACATGGGGCGGCGGAAATAAAGTGGCCTACACTTATAAAAATATAAATCACTGCTGTAAACCCACCTGGCCTTTTGCCCAACGCCAAGAGTACAGGCCGGCACAAAGTTATCGCCCTGGACATCTGCGAATGTGGTCTCTCCACCGAGGGCGTCCATCAGCAGTTCTCCATTTAAAGAGAAACCTGCGTGCATATGATTGAGATGTAGAATTTTAAATTAGAAAAATATTGTATTTTGCATTGTGTATATAATTCTGATGGAGCGGATGGAAGTTAAAGAGAAAAAGGTTGAGGCTGGGTATGAATATTTTATTAAGAATGACATACTGAGTGATTGAAGTATTTTTTATGAATTAAATTAAAATCAGTTAATCACATTTATTTTGCAAATCATTAAATTTATATGTATTCTAAAAACAAGTTGTTGCTGCTTGATCATTTTTACTATAGTTTTTAAAAAATAATGACTTTATACTATAAGTTTAATAAAATATGAAATATTTTTTTTAAATCAATAATAACAGAGTTTGGTACAAAATGAAAAAAGAAAATTACTAGTTGTAGATTTTATAGGACATAATACATTCACTATTCAATGTATGGACCTGTTGACATTGACAACAACATCGATTTATAGTTAGGAGAATTAGTAAAAACAAAAAGCAAAATATAAAATAAACCAGGGATTAGTGAGGTCACTCCACAAAATCATCGACAGATTTTATCGAGATGCAAGTATTTTTATCGAACTCGATAAAAACTCTATCTCAGTTTTTATATAAAAACCGTTTGTTATAAAAATTGTTTAGCGAATACTAATTCTATGAGCCTACTACTCTATCGTGTGAAGCTTCTAAAGCATATCGGACCTAAAACTAATGATGTTTTTCCATCCTACCCCTGTTTTGCAAATAACCATGTTTTATTACTAGCATATAAAAAACAAATGAAAAAAAACATTGTGCTGTCTTGTTTTATATTTATATTATAAAAAAAAAATGATGACGTGACTAGCAAAGTGTAAAAAAAACACAATTTTTTTTTTTATATAATCTTACCATACTTATATACCAACGACTGAAATAGTTTGAAGACACTAAAAAAAATTTGAGCTACAAAAAAATCGAACGAATAAAACATGGTTAATGCATGAAGTAACTATTTTTTTAGTTTTCTATAATCGACAGTAGCAAGCAAAGCGATGCGGTGTTTAACACGTTAAATGTACTAAAAGCGTCTTAGATTCAAAGCCTGAATGTCAATTTAGCAATACGTGGCAGGAACATCTTTGGAAAAATTTAAAAATAAATCTACGTATAGAAGCAATGATAGAAATAAAACTAAATTTAGAAAAATGTGCTTCAAAGTATCAAGTGAGAATAGTATTAAAGTAATTAAAAGTAATATTAAATTAGTTTAAAAGTGTTTTATACATATTTAATGAAATATCAGGGGAAAATTTAAAACCCAACTTTTCAATATATAAAAGTAATATTAATTAATAAAATATGACAACCCTAATAAATTTATATATTGCTTTATAGATATCTTTTAACATTACCCCCTTACCCTTGATTTAATATTTCCAATATATTATATAGATCAACCTAAAAATTTCTCTAGGAATATATATACCATGATTCATATTGAAAAGATTACTCAAATTTAAAGTTTACAACCAAATCTAACCTATTTTTTGTCTATTTGAAAATCCTGATATCTCATTAAATTCAAACTATTTTAACTAAATAAAAAAAAAAAATGTTTCAGCCACAGTGGGAGAAGCATGATCTCTGCCAAACAAAATTTTTATCGATATTTACTTATCGTCTTATCGATTAGATCTAGGAACACTCCGACTACGTCACCGACCGCCCATTGCTTGCCGAACGATTCTGTGCTACCGCTGTACACTTTTTCCTCCTTGAAAATTCCAAATTTACTTGTTAAACTCAATTTTAAAAACACAAGAATCTAACACTAAATATCTTTCAAAACTAACTCACCATTATGGTTAAATTGATAGAATTGTATCGATATTTCTTCCTAAAATTCGCTAACATCATCGATGAAAATTTCCATTAATTCCTACAACGGTATCGATACTGATATCGACAACATTTATCGATTTCGATAAAAAAGAAGAAGGACAAATGAAGGTACATCTAATGAGTTATTTAGATACTGTGTCGGTAAACAATAAGTAGGACTAGGTAACAAAACGTCACGTGAGACATAAGTTGTTTTACGATTCATTCACATTTACGCTGGGGTAAAACATGCCTAAGGTGCTTCTCGGATCAAGGGCGTACCTACCGCTGTATCAGCCGTATCAGTGATACGGGGCCCCTGAGTTTTGGGGCCCCTCTTGGCCCATACCTACTTTAAACTAAGCAGGCACCTAAAACCACTGCCTTGAAGAGCTCCCGATAAATTTACATATAGGGCCTCTCTTTGGCACGCTACCCTACTGTATCGGATGGTGACAAAAAGTAGATCAAGCTTATGTTCTTCAGCTTGTCATTATTCAACGTCTTAGCAATTCAAATATGTACTTTAAATATTCTTTAGTCGACCTTTTTACAGGTTTATCGTGAGAAACTACTAATATATTATTATGTAAGTGCCATACATAAAATAAAACTAAAGTTTTGTATAAACAATAATCTCTAATATTGATTGATTTACTGAAAATAATTGTCCTTTTATTTTTTCAGTCTTTTTTATATCACTTTTTTTAATGATCTGAGAAGCACCGTTGCCACATCTTGCGGCACTCACTAATTGTCTGGTCAGGCACATCGAGAAAGCAGCCCACGATATCGCCCACTTTCAACTGCTGCCCAAAGGTGTCGCTCGCGCCGCCGTGCACTTTTAACGACTGCAGCCGCACAATATTCAGTAAGTGCACCAGTAATGGACAGTAATTTAAATCATTTGTAATTTTTAGAGGCCCGGTAGAAATCAAAGAAGATATAATAACGTCTGTAAATTTCTTATATATTATTATAGCTTTTGCTCGCGGCTTCGCTTGGGTGAAGGTAATTCCGGGATAAAAGTCCCGCTATATATTTTCCCGGGATAGAAAGTAAAGATAGGTTCTTAAACGATCTCGATGCCAAATTTCATAAAAATCGCCCTTTTAAATCAAGTTCATTTAAATCTATAGAAATTCAATAGTATTTCATTACAAAAATAATAACTAGTTTGAAGCTATTCTAATTTTACTGAGTATACCGTGATATTTTTTTGTTTTGTTATTCTTATCAATGTTACACTCCTATTTTCATATCGAAATAGTAACCTGAAATAATTTCTTTTGCATATTAGTCTATATGTTTAGATTTATTTTATTGCTTTGAATGGCGACACGAGCTTGCCGGATGGTAAGCGATACAACCGCCCATAAACAATAGAAACACCTTGGATTACAAAGTATTGTTTGGTATTCCACTGCGCTCGCCATCCTGAGACGTGAGATGTTAAGTCTTATTATGTCCAGTAGTTACACTGGCCACAATGTCCTTCAAGCCCGAACATAACAGTGACTACACACTCCTTGGCGGCAGAAATAGACATTACGGTGGTATCTACCCACACTGACTCTCACATATGAGAGATCTACCAATAAACTAATGTAAATAAACATATTTTATAATAAAAAAAATAATTCACTTACATTATATCCATCGAAAGCCCAAGAATTTTCGTCCTGACCCAACATCATTCCAGGGGCCATGTCCGCATGAGCCCAACCAACCTGTAATGAATCAGCAGATAAATAACTTGCTCACATATATCTGTCGTCTTGTAAAGCAGGAGAATAATTTTTATTCGTATAACATGCACAATGAATAACGATAGGTTTTCCAACATTGAATACTTTCATGATTCAATAACATCAGTTAAAATGCTATTTTAGATTCCATTATATCAATGTCTTAGATTTGTAATATCATATTTTACTTGAGTGTTTATATTGTACTTTTTGATATTTTCATTTAATTTGTTATATTAACTGTTTAGTATTTATTTCATTTCCTTCTTTTGTATCCGCTGTCTTCTTTATGTGCTAAATGTCTGTGGAAACTTTATTGGATTGTGTGTTACCTATTTTATCTAGTTTATGTGTGTACTATTGTTCTATTTGTTTCCTTAATAAATAAAAAAAATGAAAGTAAATAATAGGTATCATTACATACATACATAGTATCACGCCTGTATCCCATAGGGGTAGGCAGAAACTATGGATTCTTGCACGATTCTAGCATACAGCTTCCTCTACTTCCATGTATGTGTGTAATATATTTTTTATAATTATTCTCTACCCACCCGCATTGGTCCAGCGGTGAGTATTTCGAATTCAAAGTACCACTTCCCCGAGCTGACTGCGTAGTTCTTCTCAGCTCTATATGTTCTAAAGTCAGCTTGCTTTTGTTTCGATGCTTCCGCCAAAAGTGCTGAAGGAAAAACAACACATTTTGAATGATGTATGTAATTGTATAAGGACCTGTTAATAATATAATAATAATATCAGCCCTGCATATACTGTACCACTGCTGGACGCAGGCCTCCTCTACTATTGAGAGATAGGCCTTAGTCCACCACGCTGGCCTATTGTGGATTGGTAGACTTCACACACCCTCAAAATTCCAATAGAGAATTTCTCAGATATGCAGGTTTCCTCACAATGTTTTCCTTCACCGTTAAAGCAAACGATAATTCACAAAGAATACACACATAATTTTTGTGAAAAATCAGAGGTGTGTGTCCTTGGGATTTGAACATTGTTATCACAGTAATGTTCCGTCCTTACATAAAAAACGTCTATGAATAAGGTGGTTATATTTTAAATTACCTTCATGCTGTTCTCCAGTGGGCGGGTCCAAATTGTATCCGTAGACCAGTAAGGTCCTAACAGTTTCCGAGGCTGTGTCTCGGTTCGCTTTCTTTATCGCTTCGTCGACTTTTGCGTATGGCACTAAATGCGGCGAGCGGTGCATTTCCGGATCCTGTAATCAATTATATAATAAAAGGTTGATATGCCATCAATCAAATCGCCTGCTATCGCACGTAAAATTATTAAAAATATTTTTTTCTCTATTTATTAACGGTGATTCGAGAAAAAGGTAAAATACATAAACATTAAATATGTGTTATTCCTTATAGTACTTCGAAAACTGTCAAGTAGCCAAATATGCCGGCATGTTTGGACATACCTCATTGAGCCCATATGTCCAGCCTTGCTGTATCCTCTCCCTGGCCCAAAGGTTGTGAGTGTTCTCCGCCAACTGGTCCACCAACTCGTCCATCTTAGGCGTCAGCGTCACGGCGCTCAGATCTAGCGGCGCTGGTTTGTAGCCATTAGACTACAAAATAAAAAGTCCTTTTTTATCTTTATTTAAGGCGATACCTCAAGGTCCATTTTCATACATTTTGTTTCACCTTTAATCTGGGTAACTAAACAAGTATTGGCAAGTAAAGAATTTAAATTCACGTCTAGTTAGTGATTAATTCTCGCACTTGAAAGAAAAACGTAAAAATAATTAATAATCATGGATATTTCGGCCTTTAAAATTTAATATGACGAAATTTAATACTTGCCAATACTTGTTTAGTTACCCAGATTAAAGGTGAAACAAAATGTATGAAAATGGACCTTGAGGTATCGCCTTAAGGAGCTTGGTTGTTATTAAGTGTGTAAAATATAACGGAGTAAATAAAAGTGAGATAGAGGAGATGAAGTGACTTCACTTAATTTGACCTAATTGCACTATAATCAAATGTAGAAAATTAATTTAAGTCTGTAAATATCGATATATATATTCAATGAATTTAATTTTGTAAAAAAATTAAATCTATCCTACAATACACACTTTTTAATAATCGATTAATCACGAATCTATGTATTATTTTAAAGTAATCGATATTCAAATCGATAAATCTCTTTGTATTACCTGCATAAATGGTTCGTTGGGTAGACGCACGTTGCGGATACGCGCTGGCGGCTTGTCCAGGCTTATATAGTAGCCAAGGGCTAAGATAGTTCTGAAACCATATCGCATTAGTTATTTTTCTTCTTACTAACATTATAAACTAGCTGACTCGACAGACGTTGTCCCGTCTTAACTATGAATTTGCAGCGCGCATTCTGTCAATCGCTGATACTTATTTCAAACAATTGACAGTTATTTAAAATTAATACTTTCGTTAGGTTTTCTTAAATTTTCTAATTTTCTTGACAATAACAAACACAACAAAAAAAATAGTAGATAGATAGATAGATAAGCTCAAAAGCGGTATCTCAAAAAAAATAATCTTGATTTTTATGTCGTCAGATAGCTTAAAGAAATACCCATCCAATGAACTTAACTAAATAACGGTATCTTGTTAAGAACTTTTTAAAAAACTTACAAGAGTGTCTCTATCTTAGTTTTACATACAAAACTATAAAACTGTATTTACAAAACTGCAATTATCTCGAAATAGGTTTCCCTGACATTTCACTTTTGCGCTTAGCACGACTTATACTGGCTAACATAAACTGCCATAAAGGAACCACCGTTTTGGGGCCGTTCAAGTATTACATAACACAATTTTTGAAGATTTTTGATCCCAATGTAACGCGTCGTAAAGTTTTCCTGTACGCCCCCGCCCTTGCTCAAAAAATTATGTAACTCTACAATAAATTTTTTTTTCGCAAAGTACCGGAACATGGCTAATATTCCTTTGTTATTGTTTTAAAATAAAAAATCCAATGTTACAAAACGCTTTGTACGAGATATCCCTTCCGCCCCTGTAACGCATCGTAACATTTTAGATGACCTCCCCTCCCCTCCAAGTTGTGTTACGTAATAGAACGGCCCCTTTAGGTCCGATATTTATGAAAACTGAATTAACTTACTTAAGGGTCTGAACGGCGAGTTGTATATCATAGCGCTTTTCGGCAGGTGGTAGCCTTTCGAACGGCACAAGACACGGATGCACCTTGTGAAGGTCATCACGCTGGTCTCCGTACACCCAGCCGGCTTCGATCTGCATACCATCATACATGGCACATTAGTTTTCCCTGAGACTCGCCGAGCTCCACTTCTCGGTGTAATAAATGCCACTGCTGATCCTGACTTACAAGAGTTGTAGTGGTGGGTGTGAGGGCGGGAAAGTCTCATTCCATCAAACATGGAGCTAAGCACCCTAATTCACAAATAATACTATGAGGCATAGTGCGAAACAAGTAGTGGAATATAAACTAAAAAGTGTTGTTATGGAGTGTACACACGGTGGTCAATTTGTATTCTCGTCTTCTTATTTTACTTTTGATAATATATTGTTTTCATTTATTGTTTGTATTTTTTTTATTGCTTTGAATGTCGAGACAAGCTTGCCGTTCGCCTGATGGTAAGCGATACGACCGCCCATAAACATTAGAAACATCATTCAAGTGCTATTGTTGTATCTCAATATTAGCCAATCACAACGACCCTATGTCTACGCACTGCGAAGGTTGCCATGCCGTCAGCACTGAGAAACAGACTTGTTATCACAGCTTTACTCCGACCTTAGATAAAAAACGTCTATGAATAAGGGGGTAAGTCTTTATAGTTTTGGAACAGTTCAAAAGATCCTTCCACTGTCTCTTTTGAGCTTCTTTTCTTAAGTTCTTGATGAAAATGGCTTAATGGCTTTGTTCAGCACTATCATAGTTTAGGATAAAGGCGGAGACAGAATAAAAAAGAGAGGGAGAAAAAGTAAAGGAAAATAGTTTTATGAAACTATAAAGGTACCTTATTCATCGCCCACATCTCATGAATGTTCTCGGCCAGTTTATCCCTGATTTGCTCCACGTAAGACGGCAAAGTAATCTGAAAAAAAAAACACATTCAAATTCAGTAATATTTATACACGCAACTTGACAATAGTGTATGGGCAAGGATAAATAATTAGAGAAATGAAGGCGTCTAGACAGAATATCGATTGTATCGAATGAAATATCACACATCGCCAGTCGATACTGTATCTTGACTCTACTCTTCTTCCCATCAGGTTAGTGGCGGCCCTAAACGACGCGAGGCCCCAGGCGAAAGCAAAAAGAAACAGACTCGAGACCCCGGGCAGAGTAATAAAACGTTCCCCTGTTTTAACAGTTTCGTCGGTAAGAACGTAAAAAAAGGTCCTGCGAGGCACTGCGCGAGGCCTCGGGCGGTTGCCCTGTTCGCCTCCCCCAAAGGCCGCATCTGCATCAGGTGTAGGGTAGTTACTACCAAAAAAACATCTCACCAATAATGTGTCAACTGGAGTGGGGACGAAGGCAGTATCATCTTGGACTAGAGGAGGTCCAGCTAGGGCCCGTTTAGAAAGGTTTCCGAAGTAGAAGCATGGCTCCAGGTTCAGGATCTGTTGTGGGAGGAGAGACTCTACGAGTGGCGAGTATCCTTCTGGTGCTGCGTAGCGAAGACGACCGTGTTCACCGCCGAGGAGGAATCGGCAACTGCGGATGAAAAAATATTTCGTAATTTCTAGATAAATTATCAATATTTAGTATTCTTTAGATAGATTTATAGATAGGTATGTCGAGGATAACCTAGTTGGGAATGAAACGGTCTGCCAAGACAATGTCCGCTGGTTCAAAACTCAAGGCAGTCAAACTGGCGTACGTAAAGAAAGCCATATTTCATTTGACATTAGGGTCAAAATGTGTTTTCTAGTATTGTTACATAAACCGTCTATGATGTTAATTAAAGATTAAAATTTTCTAATGGTATTTGTAATCTGCCAGTTAAGTTAGATTGGTATAATATATCATTAAATTATGTTGTTAATTATGTGCTGGTTTTTATTTACCTTAATTTGCTAGAACAACTGATAACTGGGAAGAACATGCCCTCCAAGTTGAAGTTGGTGAAGGAGCCTGTCACCCTTATTCCGTTGAACATGAAGTTAATTATCGGAACATTCAAATCCAAGGCACAGCCGATGACATCACCTGTCAAGCATAACACGATCATTATGAATCAAGGTAAAAATTGTCAAATAACCTTATTCTGCTTTAATTTTCCTCTCTTTTACTTATAGTAAGTGTTATTGATCATCAAGATATCATAAGAGCATCGGATCAATAATAAGACTAATTAATTTAATCAAAATGTTTCTCAGTTGACTTTAAATAATAACGCCTAGGTTAATTACTTGAATTTTATTGTTCCACATTAAGAAATCTTAAACGGCTTCTACAACTCTTACCAAATTAATGAATGATGTACGGTTAGGGGTCCCTATTCCATCTACAGAGTATATCCATCTTGTTGCAATTACGGGCGTTCTAATCGAAGGACAGCTTTAATAGCCATAGGTGAATAGAAGATTTTTTGAACTGTCCGACCTATATTTCCAACTCCTCCTTTCTTTCTATTTGATTAATTTCGTTGCGGGATGATGACAAATTAGTTTTCCCTGAGACTCGCCAAGCTACACTGCTCGGTGTAATAAATGCCACTCCTGATCTTAGCTTCCATTTGTAGTGGTGGGTATGAGGGCGGGAAAGTCTCTGACCTATACGGCTATTGAAGCTGTCCTTTGACTGGAAAGTCCGTAATTGCAAAAAGACGGATTGGCCCCTACAGACGGAATAAGGCCTCCTGATTTACTTTTTTATAAACTTACCTTTCCTAATATAAGGTTCCTCAGCATGTGTTCTATTGACGGGCGTCTTCCTACCACCAGACCAGAGGAAAGCTCCATCAAACCCGAACGAGTATAGATCATCTCCGACTCCATTACCACCCCACTTCTCACCACCTCCAGGGTAAGGGACGTAGCTAAAATGGTAGGTAGGTTTATGATAATTGAATGCATTATCGATTGGCGAATGCAATGAGCTATACTGGTAGTGGGTATCTCATATGTGAGAGTCCGCCTTAAGTACCACCGCAATGTCTATTTCTTCCGCCAAGTAGCAGTGTGTAGTGACTGACTGACTGCTGCATTCTGGTTTGAAGAACATTATAGCCAGTGTAACTACTGCACATAATAAGATTTAATGCGGCGAGCGCAGTGGAATACCAAATAATACTTTTTAATTCAAGGTGTTGGATGGTATTTCTACTGTTTATGGGCGGTTTTATCGCTTGCCATCAAGGGAACGACAAGCACGTCTCGTCTTTGAAAGCAATAAAAAAAAAGTTAATCGTTCTTTTAAAACAGTAATTCGAATCATTCTTCCTTTTAACCTTAGGTAATTTAACGAATAAAATTCGTTTATATCGATAAACAAATTATTTACCAATACAATAATCGATAAAAAATAATAAAATGACATTTCTTGTAACAATATAATCGATTAAATAAGTATTACCCAGAAGTATTTGCCCATCCGATACGCAGATGGGGCATCATGTGCGTGGTCTTCTCGATGTGGTCCATGGTCACCTCGAAGTACCATTTTCGGTAAACGGCCGACCCTTCTACTCGGCCCACGAAGATGTTCGGACGAATACTAAAAATAAATAATATTTTAATCCTTTGGAATAAAAAATACACTCACGCCTCTTATCCCCGGAGGGGTAGCAAAGGCGCCACTGGTGTAACCACTCTGCCGTGTGTGTTTCGTCCCATGATGTGATGGGGGTCGAGCCTATCGTTATAGCGGACACAAATTCCAGTCTCCGGGCTGATACTGAGTAGACTATCAATATCACTTTGACCTACCCGAGGGTCGAACTCGAGACCTCGGTACTGCACCGTAATACAACTCCGGAACTGAGGCAGTCAGAATAAAAAAATCATTATTGGAATTCAGAGATTGCCTATAGTGACTTTCAAATCCAATTTTTGAAACGGATCTAAATAAGTACGTAGAGATTTTTGACATTTAACACCCGATAGTTATCATAACCGACCCAAGTAGTTAACATTTTTTCTTTTCAAAGCTTTTAACATACAACATTATTGTGTAGCAAATTACGGCAAATATTACAGTTCTGTAAGCTATGCTCTACGGTGATAATGATGCTGATGGTAATAAGAATGATCTTTTGTCTTTTAACCTAATCACATGATCGATTAACTGTACCTGTGAAGTTGTGTAAAGTCTACTTAAGCATGGTAATGATGCTGGTGGTTATGATAAGAATGATCTTGTATTTTTACTTCAGCACATGATTAATGGTGTGCCTGTAAAGTTGTGTAGAGCCTGCTTAATGGTAATGATAAGAATGATTCGTTCTTTTTACCCCAGCACATGATATAAGTTTTGTAGAGCTTGCTTAATGGTAATGATGCTAATGGTAATGACTTCTTACCTCGACACATGATCGACAAGTTGCGTTTGTAATAGTAGATTCTTCCCAGGCAGTAGATAATCGCAGATGTTGTTTTGTGATGACCTCACAGCCACTCCGTTACCAACGCATAGAGAACACAACACGTCCAAGACCTTGGGATCTCGTCCATGCTTCTCTAACAGGGATATGATGACCTTTATGTGCTCGTCCTAAAAGAAATAGAGTTGAATGTGATTCTTACTAGAAGTCTTTAGAGTAAAAGGTTGAATGTTATTTGTTATACAGTTGAAAAGGTACGAACTAGCCGCTTGTTTATAAATACGCGATACGAGTACCTGTAAACTGCAGTAACACCACAAGAAATTTCAAAAGCACTATATAATACTAATTTCAGCTTATCGTCTCGAATTATTACATTTTAAGTGTCGTTATATATAATAATCATTCTATTACTAATACTACACTTACACTAAATCTTTTAGCTATTCCTACATTCATACTGCAATACTTATTCAAGGAATATTATTATACAGTTATGTCATCTATATATCCGCCCGGATAGCGATCACCGTACGCAAGGTGTTAAGTGGTTCACGTAAGTGTGTCGCGTTTCGGGATCAGCCTGTGTATATCCCGTTCTAATAGGCCGGCATAATTGTGTCGACTATCGAGGGGTAATCGTCTCTCGTCAGTCGACATTCTATTGGACCCCACTCCACTTCCCATCAGGTGCAGTGGGGTCAATTTCCCGTGCTCATATAAAAAAAACCGCTCATTACTCACCCTCATCATATTCAGAGCTTCAGGCGAGTCGATGAGCACGCAATGCAGTACATCGAGCATGCCAGTACCCTCCCCCGACGCTTGTGAGCCGAGTCGCGAGAATAACCAGTTCAGACGGTTGGAGTTCGCGAATTGAGCGCAATTTGTGTGGTTTCCCTTGATTATGGCAGCTAAGAAAAAAAGGATAGCATATTGATTAGCTGCAAACTATTTTATAGCTTGATCAGGTACATTAAAAACTTCGCCATGTTGTGTATGGAAGTTACTATAGTGCTTTATTTTATTGCTTGCTTTGAATGAAGAGACGAGCTTGCCGTTCGCCTGATGGTAAGTGATACGACCGCCCATAAACAGTAGAAACACCATCCAACACCTTTAATTATTAAGTATGGTTTGGTATTCCACTGCGCTCGCCATCCTGAGACGTGAGATGTTAGGTCTTATTGACGAAACATAAAATGCTTCAATAACAACTTACCCAATAGTTGATATAGATATCCCGAAATCATCTCCCAGCTCTGTCCTGATTCATCACCGGCCAGGAAGCCAGCGAGGAACCCTTGCGAGGTGATGACGTTGATCTTGTCTATGGCTTCCAGGATCAGATTTAAAATGCCTTCCTCTTGAAACAGATCTTGACGGTTGCGCAAAGCACGCAGTTTGTTCTGTTTTTCTTCGTGTTCTGGTAAAGAAAAAAAAAAAGTTATCCAAAATTTTAAGTGATCTAAGTTTCAATATCAATATTTTTCGAAGGAAGAATATTAAGTCTCAGAAAAAATACTTAAAAAAGTACACAGTAATGCTTTTATTAGAAAAACTACAAGAATGCCTTAAAGAACTTAAAATCAATAAAAAAAATTGCTGAATAGCAAAGTATTTTCTACTTTTGAATCATTACCATCCATTTTTACTTCACTCAAATAAACTACAAAAGGTTTACTTTATATTAGATAGAAAAACATAACATGTTAGGTTTTAATTATAAAACATACCCATATCCTCATCAGGCTGCGCGAAGTAATTGATAAGATCCTCTAGGCACATCACCATCTCGCCGAGGTTAACCGAGGCGAAGAACATTGAGTGACGCCGATTCTCTTGCAACGTTTCAAGACCACTGTGAATGAATATTTTATCATGGTAATGACGTTTTTTATTTCAGTTTAAGGTTTTAAATATCATTCAAAATTTATTTTTAGCTTTTATCAATGAGGGTGGACTGATCAAATAATTTTTTTATCACAAAAAGATTAAGAGTCAATAGTTTATTATTGTGACGATTATAAGCTTACCAACCACAACTAGTAATAGAATTAAACAATATTTAACTATCTACTTTAGTAATAAAAAACATGACGTAAGATAAGCACCCTATACTATACATGCTACTCTCTTTTCTCTACTATTTGAAACATACTTGATAAACTTGGTGAAGAGTGAGGAACACTTCCTGATGACCCTGGCTGTTCTAGACTCCTCCTCCTGTGACCTTGAGAAGTCGAGCCCGTCGTCCATCTTGCCTTCTTCGTGGAGGATCGCTTGTTTTTCTTCCACTTTACCGACGCCTTTCTTCTTCGTTTCATAGGACTGTATTTATGTATAAATTAAGAATATTTAGTATTAATTGTCTTTAAATGTACCCGGAACCGTCGGGGATGCATGAAAAAATTAATGAAGGTGAAGGAAGCGCGAGAAGTATGCCAGAATCGTGCAAAGTGGCAATCCATAGTCTCTGCCTACCCATATGGGATAAAGGCGTGATACTATGTATGTATCATTCACACGATAGAGTAGTTGGGAAGTGAAAGGTCTGCTGAAACGAATCTCTGCGGGTTTAAAACCAAAGCAGACCCCTCTGACTTTTCGAAGTTGCATGTCTATTGTTTATCACTTAATATTGTTCATTTTAACGATGAAAAACATCGTTAAGAAACCTACATATTTGAGTACCCAACATTAGAATTTTGAAGGGATTTGATGTTTGTCAACCCGCAATAGATCAGCGTGCTCATAATGCTGTAGTATAATTGGTGGCTCAATTTTATATAATGAGAGTCATTCTATGAACACTATACATAAGTGTCAGTGGACATAATCATATAGAACAACCCCCCCATAAATACACAATACTATGAGGCGCCAAAACGAATGTCGGCAAATTTATAAAACTATAACGTCATAGTTTCCTTTGGCTTAATTTATCCGACAGTCAATTGAACTAAAGTTGTATCTCAATGTAAGACCATCACAGCTCCTCTATGTCTACGCTCTGCTCTCATGCTAATAGCACTGAGAAACAGACTTATTACCACAGCATTGTTCTGTACTTAGCAAAGTAACGTTTGTGAATATGGCCCTTATTATCGCCGCATTACGCCGTACTTACATAAGTAACGTTTGTGAATACGGGCCTAAGATAAAGGAGACAATGCCTACTAAATATTGTTAGTAGACGCAATGGCTTAAAATACCTTGTAAGAAAGCCATAGTCCCGTCTCTGAATGCTGGACGATGACAGTAGAGTCACCATACTTGATGATCGGTGCCCCTATCACTTCGAGGTCCTTGTCTTCCAGCACTTGTTTCTGATCGTCCTTCTCTTGGCGCAGGCAGAACGCACACGACGCTGTCGTTGCTTCCTCTCTGTAAAATAATTTGTTATATAATAATTTATATTATTAATATAAATGACAAATAAATGATCTTTTCGGACGAACATAGTCATTTCGGATGCATTATTTATATGTCTCAAACATGTAGGAATAGTAGAGATATTATGATTCTTTATACGTAGTAAAGTATTTAAATAAAATATATTTTATACAAAATAGAATCGAATAGTTCGACTATTTTGACGTCTCATCAAGATGAACTTTAAGGTATCTATTATGAAATGTTATCGTCCTGTTTCAAAAATATTAGTGAAATAATACTATTATTTTCTGTCAAATATGACTATTCTATCATAATTGCTTTTCTATCTTATATATTTATAGCCTTTCCAGGAAAATAAAAAGCCTGCTGTGGGAGTACCACTTTTACATATCATCGCAATGTTTATTTTTGCCGCCAAGCAGCAGTGTGTACTCACTGTTGTGTTCCAGTTTGAAGGACATTGTAGCACGTGTAACTACTGGATATAATAAGACTTAACATCTCATGTCTCAAGATGGCGAGCGTAGTGGAATACCAAACAATACTTTGTAATTCAAAGTGTTGGATGGTGTTTCTACTCTTTATAGTCGTATCGCTTACCATCAGGGGAACGACAAGCTCGTCTCATCATTCAAATCAATATATATCGAATATGACTAACCTGCTAACCAAATACAACTCATTCTGGTCGTTGACTCCGAGATATCTGCCGGTGGTGATGTGCCTTATGCGCATGGGGTGGTACCAGTTGATGAAGCCTCCTGCCCACTTCGTGCGGGCTAGTTCTAAGCGCCATAGAGAACGAGCTTGTGACATCACCGACCCACCTTCGTAGACGACAATGCTAGAAAACAAATAAAAAAAATTATAATGGTTTAGCTAAATATTGAATATTATTGCGAAGTTTTAAATGAATGTCAGTTTTAAATACAAGCAAGAAGAACACTGGAACTTATTTTCATAGTATCTAATAACAG
Organism: Manduca sexta; assembly: GCF_014839805.1. NCBI lineage: Eukaryota > Metazoa > Arthropoda > Insecta > Lepidoptera > Sphingidae > Manduca > Manduca sexta. The sequence continues at coordinate 5,250,077 of NC_051116.1, read as the reverse complement.
ATATTGTAAGGACTGCTTCTGAATAAACAATATAGACAGACGTATATTTTTTATATCACTTTGTTGTACACCATAGGGGAAAGTATAAACATTAAATAGAAATGATAATAAAATTAACACAGTACAATTGGCGGTCTTATCATGATATATGTTATTTATATATTCCTTGCATTACTTATAAATTTATAACGTTATTAACTTTTTATAGAATTTGTGCTCGAAGTTCAAGCACACGAGTGGCTTAAATGCAGAGAGTGAACATGTCTTAATGCATAAGAAATATAAGTGTTTCTACTGTTTATGGGCGGTCGTATTACCACCAGGCGAACGGCAAGCTCGTTTCGCCATTCAAAGCAATAGAAAAAAATACTCACTTTTGTCCCCCGTCCTTCGTCCAAGTACTGGGTATCGTGAGACACTCGTCACCTCCATGGAAGAACCTGAGTACATCACCTCCGAAGACGTAGCCCACATACTTCATTCGCGATATACCAGTTCCGTAAGGCTGGACAGACCAATGCGTCACGTGGAAAGACGCGTTCACTATGGATACTTCGTTCTCTTTCGTTGTGTGCTGGAAAGTGAGATAGAATATTGAGTTGAATATTTCAAAAGGAGGTGTTGTTCGCCAAACGCTGTTTTGTCTTTAGAGCTATTTAAAATTAGATTTTATTTATATGTTAACACTTAAATGCTATGGAAATTCGCAGATAAATAAAAAAATATTGGATATCTTAAAACGCTATATTCGTCCATATAATGTCAGGGGTCTTTTTCCGTCTATTGGGATATATTCGTCCTTTTGCAATCACGGGCGTTCTAATCGAAGAACAGCTTTGATAGCCGTATAGGTAAATAAGGGAGGCGTTGACTCTCTTTTCTGTGATTGAAGCTGTCCTTAGAATAGAAATCCGTTTTTTCAAAAAGACTTCGCCCTTATAGACGGAATAGGGCCCCATGACTTTACCAACTTCGTAAGTGATATTATGTAGTATTAATAGAAATTTACAAATATTAAGTAATAAATAAATTACATAATTATGTACTTCGACATAGGATGTAACGTTGTAGGCGTGTACCAAAGATACTACTCAAATGTTTATTACTTACTGTTTTACTAATTACAAATAACAACATATAACACAAGTAATGAGTCTAATACAAAATGTATCTAATTTCAACATATATAAATACAACAGGTTTACATATCTGCATACAAATTACAACAATAAAATGAACAACGAAATGACGTATACGTATTCTATGAATTGATAACTTGTTACAAACGTAAGTATTATGTGATAGGGCAATATGAAAATACATGAAAGGCTTATTTCTGGAGGAGAAGCGTAGCTTACCATAGAGGGACCCTATATCAAAATTTTGCTGGTGGCCCTTCAGGGAGCTTTTGGGAGCCTACTTAGTTTAATAACATTGACATACCTAATATTTTGACAAACAAGGATTCAATTGTACAATATCGTGTAGCTACGCGTACCGCCATCTAGTGAGCTTTTGTATAGCGCTCAAGGTCAACGCTCAAGGACACTGGCCCCACTTCAATTCTCAATATAAACTCAAACAGACTATCGCTAGATTGTATGGGCGCCGCCAAGACTAGTTGAGGGTGGTGCATCTGCACCTACGCACTATACTAACATAATATAAATAAGCATAATTTCTCAACACTTTAACTTCTGTCTGTATTTTATATTCGACATCACAAAAATATTTTAACTGCTATTTTATGTTCAATAAATCAAATCTTCCCAGCCTCCATTCCCTGAGAATATAAGTAAATAACTTGCATAATACGACATATATTTTAATATTGTCGTGGTTTTAAGTGAACAGCCATTTAATTACGATTGGTAGAGAGAACAACACGTGACTAACTCATTCGTCTCTTGACCAATCACAATCATCGTAAGTAAAAAGAATTTTGTGCTGTATTCCATGGCACATACATTTCCTTTTCTTGTAAAAATAAGACATAATGTGGAAATATATTCACAGTATAATGAACATTATGAAAATGTACCTATTTCAATCTACACAATTTTTTTTAACAATAATGAATACACAGTGGTCAGTTCAAGTGAGTACATTGACATTCATTTATCTCACCGACAATATAAAAGAGAGTCCTTTATTTCTTCGTTCGCGATCTCCGTAAGCTGAGGGCTGCATTTTGACCTTACCCTAAAGTTTTTCATTAAATATATTAGACATTATGAAGGTTTTTGTTGTAAGACCCATTTACAGACATTTTTCGGTTAATATTCTTTATTATGAAAAATAACCACGCGTTCCAAACTCTAAACTGTATTTATCTATATATATAAAAATGAATCGCTATTTCCCTTGGTCACGTGAACGGCTGGACTGATATCACTATTTTTTTTGTTGTGTTTGTTATTGTCAGGAGAAGAATCTTATGAAAGAAAAAAAATAAGAAAGTTGAGCGGAACGTTAGAAAATTTAAGAAAAGTTAATTTCAGCGATTGGCAGAATGCGCGCTGCAAATTCATAGTTAAGACGGGACAACGTCTGTCGGGTCAACTAGTACTAGATAAATTTATAATCTTATTCTAGGATATGAACAATTTGTATGATTATTGAATTTATTTCATCCTTCTATACTATACAATTATAAAACAAAGTTCCCATTTCTGTCTGTGTGTATGTTATCGATTTTCTCAAAATCTACTGAACGGATATTTATGAAATTTGGTATTGGGATATTTTAAGACCCTGGGAAGGTTATAGGCTACTTTCTATCCCGGGAAACTATATAGCGGGACTTTTATCCCGGAAAACTCCTTCACGCGCCAGCAAAAGCTTATATTCAATATTATTGCTACATCAATACAACTATGAAATATAATGTCTAAAACAAACTTAGACTAAGACATTAACTTAAAATTTATATCACATTGTTGAAAATAAATATTCATAGCCCTTTTGAATTGCGAACAGGTTAAAACCGCTTCCCTCATTTAAAACAGCATTGTATTCTGCCAGCTTGATATATTTGGCTGGAAATGCGATTTAAATCTCTGGATTAAATGGAACACCTGTTGAATAAAGCCCAACGTACAGTATGGCACATGGAAACCTAATTTAAACTTCGTGGCTTCGCTTGCGTGGTATTCGGTTTGTAGTCTTAATAAATGATCGATCTTCTTTTGAGGTTCAAGCTCTTAGCACAAAATTTCATCAAAATCAGTTTTGTTGTTCAGCCCGTGTATATTCGGTTCCAGTAGGCCGGCATAATTATGTCGGATGCCGAGGAATAATCTCTCGTCAGTCGACATTCTATTGGACCCACTCCAATTATCATCAGGTGCAGCGGGGTCTTTGCGTCGCACGTATAAAAAAATAGATACTACTTTTAGCATTATATGTGCTTCTATTTGTAGTGTACTGTGTAGCTTCAGAAATTACGGTCAAAATACCATTGAGGTATATTCTATAGACACGAACGTCCATATAAACTATTTGTTCTAAATCTGAACTAAAATGGCAACCAAAACGTCACTGTTGTAACCTACTTATTCACTCGAACAAATCATTTCACTTATTTGACTAATATTTTTTATTCATATCCAGGATTACACTTAGACTCGCGTTTTTATATTATTAGCGTCACTCCTTACACAACCGCAAGCATCAATATTGATACCATAATAAATTTAGTTCGAATGGATTACAGTTCAATTCAGTTGAATACAGTGAATGTTCGGAACGCCGAATCTAGTGCGTGGTACATATATATCGTTGCAGAATACCAACTTGAACTGTGATGGGTATACAATCTTCTACGAAAGGTTACTTCTTCATTGTAAAAATATCGTATGAGATCTTCAATATTATAAAAGCTATTATTAGCCTTTAATATATTATTTCTATTTCATTACGTCATAATAAAACAATTATATTATTTTTTTTATTAAAAGGGATAGATTTGCTATCAAAACATCATGAAATAAATTTGCTTCACCACTCCCTTCTTACTGCAGTCAACCTATCCTAGTTAACTCTTAATAAACTGCATTAGAAACAAACGTGCTGTGAATTTCGATTGAATTGTAAGCGCTCATTTCGTACTGCAACCAACACACGGACGATGTGACATCCGCGTGTCATTTCGAGATTTTCGAATGTTCGCGAAAACACGCCGTTCGAAATTCAATTTTGAAATGCTGGCCATTTTCAATTAGTTGCAAGCGCTATGCCGTTTCAACGGCAATGCTCAATTTGCAGTTCTCACTTCTTAGTTATGTTTGTATTTTGCCATCGAGGGTAAATAACACAGCACCTGTTACGTTCAAGTATTACGTAACGCAATTTGGAGGGGAGGGGGGTCTTGTAAAACGTTACGATGCGTTACAGGCGCGGGAGGGGGGGTTCGTACAACGCGTTGTGTAACTTTGGATTTTTTATTTTAAAACAATAACAAAGGCATTTTAGCGATTTTCTGGTACTTTGCGAAAAAAATTGAAATTTTAGAGTTACATAACTTTTTAGGGGGGACGGGGGCGTACAGGAAAACGTTACGGCGCGTTACATGGAGGCTTGGGGGGGTCAAAAATCTTCAAAAATTGTGATACGTAATACTTGAATGGGCCCTTATACAGTTCCGTGTTGCCACAAATAAATAGCCTACAATTTGAATTTTTACCGCAATTTTGAATAGACGATCGCTTTTTCGTTCTGTCTCAAAAATGGCCCAATCAGAACCAAGTTTCTTAGATACGCTTACAAATGATTTATTTTGATTGGTTCATTCTCGGAATCAGATGGAAAAGTGAGATTGGGATTGTTCGTTAAAAACTGTAAGGCAGTCGCTACTGAGTTAAGAACTTGTTACTCCATTTTATAGAAGATAGCTGCTAAACAAGTGGATCACGTTATAGTATGATACCTGCAAACAATTGCTAACATAGAAACAAGAAACCATCGCCGACCTATATGAAGGAAGATGCTTTATTTATAGAGATATAGGCTTATTTTTTTATTTACTTTGATGGCTTTGAATGACGGGACGAGCTGATCGTTCACCTGATGGTAAGTGATACAACCGCCCATAAATAGAAACACCATCCAACACCTTGAATTACAAAGTATTGTTTGTGTGTTAAGTGTCATTATGTTCAGTAGTTACACTGTCCACAATGTCCTTCAAACCGGAACACAACAGTGACTACACACTGCTACATGGCGGCAGAAATAGACATTGGTACCTACCTAGGCGGACTCTCACATATGAGAGACCTACCTAAGCTTCCGAAATACACTTACTCTGGAGCAGTTATTTTGATGAGCGAAACTACGATATAGCGAAACTATCGTTCTTGATTAAATTTAAACTAGAAGCATCGGAGCGCACTAAATTCATTCGAAATTGACTACGTTGTGGAATACTGATATTGAATTATAAAGTGTTAGCAGTGCTGTAGTTGTATAATATATTCGTTGCAAACGTCATCTCTACTATTTTGTATATATATTTTGTAGTCACAAATAGATATACATATAATACTATGAGGGCGTAGGTACAGTGCGTCCGAACGCACACTGTTGGCAATGCAGCCCCGGATCTTGAATTTTTCGAGGCGGGGCAAAATTTGGAAAAAACTGCTCCCACCCACCTATATTTTTACTTTTGTGATCATCATCATTAATTCGCGCCCTGTCATGTCTCAGTAGTCAAAGTTGCGTTAATGATGAGTTATGTATTCGTCTGCCAAGTTTGAATTTGCCGTCTTCTGAATTCGCCGCCGGGGCATAGGCCCCAGCTAGCCCTTCCTTAGATCCGGGGCTATGGCAATGTCATAGTTTTATTTAACTTTGTTCAGATTTGTGTAATCCAACAGTCAACGTAGGCAAAGTTGTGTAGCATTAGGTCAGCGTGATGGAATATAGTCTACCCTCTCATTACTAGAGGATGCCCATGCCCAGTAGGACAGTTATAATACGTAGCTGTTATTATAGTATGGATGAACCAACTACTCATTGGCATGGGGGGGGGGGGAGGGACGAATTACGTATCAAATAGCGGAACCTGCCCCATCGCCCTATGCGAGACACTATTGTCACCCACTTTCGATAATTATAAATACTAATTCGAATCATTTGGTAAAAAAAGGCCTATTCATTGGCATCCACCCGAGGCAATAGGGTACCGGACTCATTTTTGTTCTTGACTATTATCAAATATTTACGTAATATAAATTATAACACAGAAGGAATTATTAAAATCCGGTAAAATATCAACAAGTTATAAGTCTTTGAATTTCAGTGGAAGGGGTAATGAACAAGAAACAGAAAAGAGACGAAGTACCCACATGTGACGTCATCGGGAATTACGACGCGTGCGAAAAAAAGAGATGAAGCGATATCCCCACATCGCGCCCACTTCTGCACATTACAATATTTTAAATATGAATTACTCGCTCAGTTTTTAACCAATTTTTCTGCAGTTTTCGCAGGAGTGCTTCTTTTTCATATTATTAACCATTACATATAGAATAATGTACAAAATCAAGCACAGGCCGGTCCCCTATTCTTGTACGCTCGGTCTTCACAGCGAATGCACACCTACGCATTGGGAGACATCGCGGCCCTAGCACATAGTAAAATGTGTATACATCATGGTTGCCAAATTTACATTGAGGCCTATAAGGGACCCGCGAGCATTTCCCTACCTTCTCCTTTCCTATCCTAAGATGGTCCCTTCTCCTTCCTCAACACTTTCTTCCTTTTCTAACTTTCCTCAAGGGCCCTGCAGTCGCTAGGCCAGGGAAAACCAGTACACCGTTCGCAAGTCTCCCTGGATGTTAACTGCGAGGTCCGGCATTAAAAAAACTACGCATTGGCTATGCTGTAAAACATATTGTCCATTTCTTAGAGCTCTTAATTCCAGCATAGTAATATTCATTACATTTTTTCTATTTTGCCTTATAGTACAACATTTTTAGAGGCGAAGATATCGTCTCTTAGTATTCAAAACCCACTTTGCGGAAATGGTCTTTTGATGTGAACGGCTAACACTAGCTTTGAGTCTTTAGTTCAAAGTGAATAAGTACTTACCAAGTATCTTTCAGTAGCTACGGAGACCAAGATCAGGTCGTCACCAACTCGCACCTTCTCACCCTCGGATCTGAGGTGGAAAGTTGATGATTATTAGAAGTATCATACATAACGTCCTTTCTATTTACAGGGATAGGTATAAGTGTAATCCTACTAAATTATAAATGCGAAACTTTGTGAGGATGGAAGTATGTTTGTCCCTCTTTCACGAAAAAACTACTGAACGGATTTGGATGAAACTTTATAGTAATATTGCTTATACTTCAGAATAACACATAGGCTACAATTTATAATGATTTTGTTTACCTTGGTCATAATATAACGGTACATATCAAATAAGTTGGAAAAAATAATATCCCGGAAAACTCCTTCACGCGGGCGAAGCCGCGAACAAAAGCTAGTCTATATAACAAGCACAATTCTAGACTCCGGGCTGATACTGAGTAGAAAAACCCAATATCTGCCCGTCCCAGGGATCGAGCCCAAGACCTCAGTACTGCAGTCGTAGCGTCACACAAATACGCCACCGATGCAGATATTGAATAACTGCAATAAGTACTTTTTAATAATCTTTGCTATACTGTCATATCTTATCTGAAACTAAAGAATTATATCACGAAGGTCATTAATGATATCAATGTGGGAAACGGAACGTGATTTATGGGAGTGAGAGGGATGTATGGGAAAGATGGAGAAAGGGGATAGAGAACTAACATGGCGTGTGCGTAGTTAGGGGAGTAAGACGTAAGTTTATAAAGACGTATTTATTTGAAGACGGTGTTTTGTCTCGGTATTATATCCAACATCAATATTTCATTACTTGAATATTCAAACAAGTTTTTTAATTATAGAAGATGACATACCTTTGCTTGCTTGCTGGATGCAGGGTCCACCAGCAGGCTTCACCCTGCGAGTGTTCCTGCAGACCCACGTCGAAGGCCAACTTGTCCTGAGACGACGACGTCGACAGACAGGCCAAGTACTGCACAACATAAACCGCAAATTATTTGCAAGGAAAAAAATACATTCAGTTTTTAGTCGGCATGCTGAAAATCATCAAATGGCTTAACTTATTATTATTTGAAGATATATAATATAATAGAATATAATGTAATATCGGTCCTGTATTATGGCTTCCTTTACTACTGAGAGAGATTAGGCCTTACCACGCTGACCTAGTGCGGATTGGTATATTTCACATACCCTCGAAACTCTTATGGAGAACTTCTCAGGTATGTCGGTTTCCTCACGATGTTTCCTTCACCGTTAAACAAACGCTAATTCACAAGGAATAAACATAAATCATTTTTTTAGGAAAGTCACAGGTGTGCCTTGGGTTTGAACCTGCTGACATTCGGCTATTTGAATATATCTGACGAAAATTCTGTAATAATTTTGACCCCGAATAGATAGATAGCCAACATCGAGATCCTTTTACAGAATATACCCTTTAAAATAAGATTAACAAACTTTGTACTGATAAATACATTTTATCTAACGACCCAGTTAATCACAATTTATTTTTCCATTTATTATAATAGTGTTGTTGGTATGATTTTGTTACAGAACTGTAAACAGAACAAAAAATCTCCTGAGTCTCGTATATTCTGTGCATCCAGCCACATCACGGCATGGTCTAGTGACCTCATGGCTTATACCTTTTGTTACATCGTGTGGATGGTAGGAGCAAGATAAGGGAACAAAAAAATTTCATTTTCTATTTTCTTTTAATTGTTGTATATTTTGTTCTTCGCTGAATATCTATATATAAAATGAATCTCTATTTCATTGGTCAGGGCATCACGCGTGAACGGATGGAACAATTTCGCTAATTATTTATTTGTTGTGTTAATTATTGTCAGGAGAAGGTTCTTATCGAGGAAAACATAAAAAAAGTTGAGCTGAACGACTATTTCCGCCCTTTTGAGAAATCGCACGTGTGATCAATAATTTAGAAGACAGCTATGTTTTTTATTAATTTTTAATAAATAAAAATATGTATATTTAATTATTCTGTATGTCACTGAACTCCTAAATCGTTGGACATTTGTTGATATTTTTTATGTTTCTAAGTAAGTCCCTGGATGGTTTAGATTGGTTATTGCATTTGCATATTGCATTGGTTATATAGTTGCGCTGTAATCCAGTTTTAGGTCTTAGACTTTTTTTAGGGCAGAACAACGCCTGTTAAAAAAAAAACCTGTCAGGATCGCTAGTATTTAATATATAAATAAGTTTATATAGTTTCTATTTCTTATTCATATATATGTTTTTAATGGAGAACAAAGCCGCTAGGCCAGCTCGGTGGCCTAAGGCCTAATCTGCCTCAGTAGTTGAGACCAGCGCGTTGCTGCTTCAGTATATAATATAGGGCTGGTGTTATATTATTATAATTTATATAAGATTTTATAAAGCGGCGATAGCCTATTTGGGTGTGGAACGGACTGCCAAGACGAATGTCCGCAGGTTCAAATACCAAGGGCACACACCTCTGAATTTTCTAAAAAAATCATGTGTGTATTCTTTGTGAATTTATCGTTTGCTTTAACGGTAAAGAAAAACATCGTGAGGAAACCTGCACATCTGAGAAGTTCTCTATAGAAATTTCGAAGGTGTGTTAAGTGTACCAATCCGCACTAGGCCAGCGTGGTGGACTAAGGCCTAATCCCTCTCAGTAGTAGAGGAGGCCCGTGCTCAGCAGTGGGCAAGTATAATACAGGGCTGATATTATTATTATATTATTATATATAAGATTTGTCACTTACCATGTCACTGTTAAGGTGCCGCAGTAGGATAGCATTGCCGTACAAAAGAGTTCTGTGTCCAGAACCAGTGCCTTTACCCTGTAAATAACGTAAATATGACTTAAAAAACGTCCATGTCGAATTGATAACCTTGTTTTGAAGTCGTTTGAAATAGTTTCGTGGAAATTAGACTATTATCGTTGATGGATTCGTCGAATTGATAACCTCCTTGTCTTGAAGTCATTTAAAATAGTTTAGTGGAAATTAGACTATTTTTAATATAAAAAAAGATCCGTAAACAGATCAAGCTGTTTATAATGCGAATGGACAAAAATAAAGTGGACAGTTTTGGAATAGTCTAAACATTGTAAAAAAAGAATATTTATGTGAAATTGCAGATACAAAAGTAAGTTTAAGTATAGTAATTTTACGTTCCTGTAGGATACCTTCAATAATTGAATTATAGATACTAATATTAGATTGCTTATATTCTATTCTACTCAAAGACATGCTCAAAAATTGTCAGCCGTGTCTTAGGATTAAAAGCCTTTGGGTTTACAAAATCCTACCTAAGCTCATAATTTCAATACCAATATGCGATAGTTTGTAGGGCCAAAACACAAAATTGTAGATAAGCCTTTTTATTGCTGCTTGGATGACGAGACGGGCTTGCCGTTCGCCAGATGGTAAGCGATATGACCGCGCATAAACAGTAGAAACAGCATCCAACACCTTGAATTACAAAGTTTTGTTTGGTATTTCACTGCGCTCGCCATCCTGAGATATGAGATGTTAAGTCTTATTATGTCCAGTAGTTACACTGGCTACAATGCCCTTCAATCTGGAACACAACAGTGACTACTGCTGCTTGGCGATAGAAATAGGCATTGCGGTGGTACCTACCCAGGCGTACTCTCACATATGAGAGACCTACCACCAGTAGACTTTATAGAAGAGGTTTATTATGATAGGTTATAGTAGGCTTATGATGATAACATAAGACGGAAAACAAGTGGGTCTTGATCTCCAATAAATACATCCATGATTCCCATGCAATGGACGCTCTGCAGCCTTTAAATGACACCAACAAAGATCAGAGAAGGATATGAAGATGTGGACTGGTCATTTTTATGCAAGTGTTTGTCGCTTCAACAGTTTAATAGAACTTATCGTAGACCAAGGAAAGAACTTTCAAATAGATGGTAACAAAAAAAATTTGGAACGAAATAATTTTAAAGTCAGTTTGCTCTCGATTTGACACATACCTAACATGTTCAAAATTGGAATTTGTAGACCCTTATAAGGTGACGGAATTCCCTCTATTAAAATAAGGAACGGAAACACTCGGCAATAGGTAGAAGTATTTAAAGAAACTGACTAATCTTTTGAGCCTGTACGGGCATTTTGGTAGACAAAAGGCGTTATCTACAAACTTGCGTTTAAGTCCTGTATAATTGTGAGAAATTCTGAAAATCTTTACAAGCGTTAACACCCAAACAAACGCGATAAAGCTTGAATTTCAAACAACGCCAGATGGTTTTTTTCGTTTTAATTACATACTTCCTTGCCAATGTAAGTTAATCATTAACTAAACATTGTTTTGTCACCATCGAATAACAAAACTATGATTAGCAACTGAGTAACTTTTGTATGAGTGATTAGTGAATTTAAAAAAAAATGCATGTGCGGTAACATGACGGTTAGGAATTTTGAAATTTAAATCCAATTGTAAAACCAATTTGTAAAAACTTTTGCGATTTTGGTTGCATGCAGTTTTACCGACTTTCAGATACTCACTAAGTTTTCTTTGCCCTGGAAAAAATGTAACACATACCAAATATTGGAACAGTTCATTATTCACATGAGGACGAAGTAAGCCTGCCATATCTAGATATATAACAACTATGAGAGTTGTATACAAATTCGTATTAACGGCAATATTATATTAATCTTAAAACGTTACTTTAAAAAATCAATTTGACTATTTTTTTTCCCCTAATTGGCTAATCTGACTTCAAATTCATTGGTTTTGTGTCTTTTTCAAATTTAAATAAAATATGTTCACCCTTCGACTGATTTAAAAATTTTAAATCTCCCTTCATTTACAGAGTGCAACTTTCATTTAAGGCTTTGGAAAAATAATAGCCTATCTAAATTGACAATTCTATTAATAAATTAGAAGAATTAAAGACTGCCTCGGTGGCGTAGTTGTATTGCATGTCCGGTACAATAGCGCTCTGAGGTCCTGGGTTCGAATCCCGGGTCGGGCAAAAAAATGATATTTGGGTTTTTCTGCTCAGTATCAGCCCGGAGTCTGGAATTTGTGCCCGATATGGCGATAGGCTCGCCCCCTATCACATCATGGGACGGAACATATTTGGCGAAAAGTGGGTGCCCTAGTTGCGCCTCTGCATACCACTTCGGGGATAAATGCGTGATGTTATGTATGTATGTATTAATAAATTTCTAGGCAATGTGCAATAACTTCCTAGAAACAGCACTTAATAGGTATTATAAGTAGGTATAAGTACTTAATACGTGATTCCGTCATTTCATATAAGTACTCATTGGTCATGACTTGTTGAAACTGTAGTTACAAGTACTTTCAGGCCGGAAAATACAGGTCTCTCATTTTAATTATCTATACATACTATACATATTATGTATAGGTATGTTGGTGGTAGGATATATTTTATATCCGCCCAGATAGCGACCACCGTGCACAAGGTGTTAAAACCCGCCATAGTGGCCCACATAAGTGTGTCGCGTTCAAAGATCAGTCTGTGTATATCTGGTTAACAGGCCGACATAATTGTGTCGACTGTCGAGGGGTAATCATCTCTCGTCAGTCGTCATTCTATTGGACCCCACTTCACTTACCATCAGTTGCACAATTTGCCGAATAAAAAATTAAATATAAAAAACATATGGCAGACTTACGCATGTTAAACACAATATATATGGTATACAGAAATAGATTTGCTGTTTAAAATCTTTACACAACTTCAAATTAGGACATAGTTGGTGATTTAGTAATAATACATTTGAAAATTATTTGAAATGGGTGACCAAGTTCTAGGAGTGTATTATGTTAATATACATATACATATATAACGTAATATTAATGTGTACTTACAGTTTCCGAACCGGCTGCGGTCACCAACTCTTGCAAGGCTCTCACCGACAATGCCTGAATAAAATCACGTAAATCATTAACAATTTATCATGAAAACGAAAAGCCAGGATTACGTAAAATGTCTAGCCAAATTAATGTCAACTCTTCCTTTATAAGAAAAGAATATATTTTTCTTTACCTTTTTTATTATGAAGATATATTGATCGGTCTTATATTAAGTGTATAATTGTAGAACTGCTTACATTGTTTATGTATTTTTTTTTTATTTAACACAGGGCATAGCACAGTTCTGATCTTTAGGTTTTTTCCACTAGTGCGGAATGCACGTTTAATTGTTCAGTGAGAGGTTAAAGTGCATATATTATTGTTTTGTATGTAAAGTGACATCATCTAAACACGCACCTGCTCAATAACAAACACGCACTGTGACAGGTCCGGCGGTATGTTCTTATCAGCTATATTCTCGAGGAAGCAGTGCCGGTTGCCGAAGCCCTCTGCAGCCAGACAAACACGTTCACCAGTCGCTGTGCACGACAGGCAGACCATGTCTTCCTATAATAGAAAATACGCATCATTATAATATATTTTTATCAACTAAATGATTCGATTAAATTTTACTCGTGCCTTGAGCCTTGAGGTCGTCGTTTATTGTAGTTGCTCTTAATTCTACACTCCGATATTTTCTTGGGATGTAAAAAGGTACGCGAAGGCGATAGGGGCCGATAGCCTAGTTTGGTGTGGAAATGACTGCCGACACTAATGTCCGCAGATTCGAATCCCAAGGGCACGAACCTTTGACGTTTCTAAAAATTATATGTGTATTCTTTGTGAATTATCGCTTGCTTTATTGGTGAAGGAAAACATCGTGAGGAAACCTGCATATCTGAGAAATTCTGAGGGTTCGGAAGTTTACAATCCGAATAAGGCCAGCGTGGTGGACTAAGGCCAATTTCCTCTCAGTAGTAGAGGAGGCCCGTGTCCAGCAGTGCAACAGTATATAATACAGGGCTGATATTTTTAAGTAGATACTACGTTCTATTGAATGGTTAAACGTCCGTTCTTGAAACTCCTAGCAAGTCCTTAACGCACAAATTCAGATCTAAAAGTACAGTTTCTGAATCCGTCGCGTTTACTGCGCACTTTAGCAGCACTTACACGTCATCAGTTTTATGTGCGTAGATTTTTTTTTATTGCTTTGAATGACGAGACGAGCTTGCCGTTCGCCTGATGGTAAGCGATACGACCGCTTAAACAGAAGAAACACGATCCAACACCTTGAATTACAAAATACCGTTTGGTATTCCACTGCGCTCGCAGATGATAAGTCAAGAGAGTCAGATAAGTCAACATAACCGTTCCATTTACCCCCCAAGTGGCGGTAGCGACAACGGTTATTTACGCAGCGAAAAAAAATATTTAGTAATAGCGCGTTTTTTATACGCGACAAAGAAATGTGTTTTGCTCGGTAAATAGCAATAATCTAATCTAGACTTTCTCATCTTGTCATTAAGACATATAAAATACCATTAATTATGGGGGGGAAATGACCTACCACAATGTTTCAGAATTCGATCCTGTACAACGGACAAAAGCGACGTTCGCGCGGCTTATTGCTAGAAACAATTCTCTTTTATTTTTAGGGTTGCTGGTTCTTGCCGACATTATTAAAATAAATAATAATTATACCGGTACTGTGTTATACTGTTTTACTATTTGACCCAGGCCTTATCTACCATTGGGAGTTTTAAGACCTTAGTCCATGCTGGTCTAGAGAGAATTTACACACATATACCTTCGAAATTCTTCTGGGAAATTCCCGGGTATATAGATATAATAATATCAGCCCTGTGTTTAATATCCCACTGCTGGGCACGGGCCTTCTCCTATACTTATGAAAATAGCCTCACGTTATTCATTCCTTTACCATAAAAACATGTATAAATACACACGTCAAAAGATCATAGGTGTACCACGAGTTTCGGATTTGGGATCTGATCCACTTCTAACTAGGCTATCGCCGCTTCATACGTTCGAAATTCTACTTATTAAAGATTGCATACACTCATGCCTTTTATTTCGGAAAAGTTAGGCAAAGGAGTAACTGGAGCCTAAATTTAGATTTCGTCTTCCTTTCTTTTTTGATCTGTCTCATTATTATAAAACAAATTCCAAACGGGTAACAACATTATCGATTCTTAGTTAAAGAAGTGTTAGCCTCTGCCTAATTCTTGGATAATATAGCTTGAGCTTACGTCACTATAGGCAACCCTAACTAAGCGATGTCGACCAATTACCGGATTCCGTCCGGTAGAAAGCTCTTTTCATTAAATCTATTTTTCGCGAAACTGGATTTTCATTTATTTTAATCTATGGGAAATGCTTTGTGTAAGCGTTTATAACATGCTTAAGGTTATAGCTTAAGGTCCATTTTCATACATTTTGTTTCACCTTTAATCTGGGTAACTAAACAAGTATTGACAAGTAAAGAATTTAAATTCACGTCTAGTTAGTGATTAGTTCTCGCAGTTGAAAGAAAAACGTAAAAATAATTAATATGCATGGATATTTCGGCCTTTAAAATTTAATACGACGAAAGGAGCGACTTGTTAGGTATATTATACACTCTATAGTTTTAATTCTGTATACATTATAAAAAAGCGGCGATAACCTAGTTGAGTGTGGAATGGACTGCCGAGACGAATGTCCGAAGGTTCAAAACCCAAGTGACCACACCTCTGAGTTTTCAAAAAAATATGTATGTATTCTATGTGAATTGTCACTTGCTTTAACGGTGAAGGAAAACACCGTGAGGAAACCTGCATACCTGAGATTATTTTTTTGGAATTTTGAGAATGTGTGATGTCGACCAATCCGTACCAGGCCAGCGTGGTGGACTAAGGCCTAATCCCTCTCAGCAGTAGATGTAGCTCATGCCCAAAAGCGAAAGTATATATAATACAAGTTTGATATTGTTACATATTATTATTATATTTATATATTATTGTAGATATCGTCCACATCATAACCACTGCTCGAGCACGTATTCTCGCTGTAATGTGGTGTGAAAGGACCCTCAGTAGAGCAGCTATTTCCAGGATCAAGGAATGCAGTGGTAAGTACTTCCTCCTTTGTTATCTAATTGCTATTGTTAGTTGGATATGTTATCGTAATTACGTACAGGGCCCTTATTCTGTATGATAGTGTAAACGCGTAACGCGGCCGTGTCATGTTATCTTCGAGAAATGTGTGTGGAATGGTATTCTGTAAGCTAAATTTCTATAGTCCTAAACATGATGCGTTGTGTTACGTGCTTGTTACGCACTGTCAAAATAACGTGCGGGATAGAGAATAAGGCCCCTGGTAGTGATGCGTTCCAATTTGCAATAAATTTTGGTTCTCGCGAAGTCTCCGTTTAAATAGCTTCAATTTATGAAAATATAGTCGATTCGATTTACTAATCACCGTTTGTAATAAACGATTTCAACCTTCATTTTCGAAACGATCTCGAGAATGAAACAAATAAAATATGTCAATTGTAACTTGCGTGTCAAAATAGCCTTAGAACTGAATTCCGATTGCTCAATTTTATAAAACGCGAGTTGATGCCGTTTTTTTTTTAATAATGATTATAATTGTATTATATGTTATAAATATGTTAAAACCAATACAAATCGATCCTCAGAAAAATATAAAAATAAAAAATGTCACAAAATAATATTGTTTCTTGTTTGTCCCTGGCAAGAAGTTGAAATCTCGTATATTTTGCCCATTTAGGCATTTGACCCTTATAGGCTGAAAAAACTTTGCCAACCCTATTTATGACTCATGCATGATGTATTGAGGTAGTGTACATCTACGCGGTGGACTGTGCATTGGTAATATGATTATACCGAGACTCGATTTACAGACTTTTTTATTTTTTACAAACGAATTGTTTGCATGTTTTTGCTGATAGGATATATTTTACATCCGCCCGGATAGCGACCACCGTACTTCAGGCGTTAAAACCCGCCATAGTGGCCCACGTAAGTGTCGCGTCCTTGGATCAGCCTGGGTATATCCGGTTCCAACAGGCCGGCATAATTGTGTCGAATGTCGCGGGGTAATCATCTCTCGTCAGTCGACATTCTATTGGACCCCACTACACATAACATCAAGAGCATTGACGTGCTTGTAAAAAAAAAAACTGTGTGATGTGAACGCGCAAATGTACAACTACACAGCCGACTGACTATAAAAAAAACCTTATCTTAAGTACAGATAGCGATAATGGACACTCCATATATCGGTATATAAGGCACTAAAGTTGCTAAACTAAAACAAAAAAGAAAAGGAATTAAATTAAAAGAAATTGAATATATTTATTAAAAAAAAAGAAGTTTGACAGTGAAAAATGAATGTAAAGGTTAAAGTCTGCATCAAGCTTTCAGCAGGTACAGTTTCATATCTGGTTTTGTTTTAAAACACAATTATCACACACCTACATACACAGTATCACAACTCTATTGCTGGATTCTGGCACACTTCGTTCGCTTCCTCCTTCATCAATCTTTTTATTTCCACCGGTTCTGGCTATATTGGACCTCATTCTTACTGAAAAAGTCAGATATTTGACACTCAATATTCTGACACAAACTCGGACACCGTTTTATATTATATCCTCTTCGTCAAACCCCTTTGTCTCTCATTTTTAATGAGAAACCAGCCAGTGTAGGCTCCAATGATCGTGCAACTAAAGACTTTCTTGCTCAAATCAAGCCCCTATCCGCCCCAAAAATAACCAAAGCTGATCACAGTTATTCCTTATTGTTCAATAGGCATAGGCATTTTCCAAATCTACGAAAGCGAAAACTTTTGTCCTTTAGACAAGCACTTGGCTGTAATTATTCGCATGGTAAAGCCTGATCCATGCATAAAAAACATTTCGATTTCCTTCTTACATACATTATTTACTTTATCATAGGTTTTTATCTTAACCTTTTAGGCCAAATATTTTGCATCGAATTTGTCAATACTTAGAAAACCGATGCCTCGGTTGACAGTGATGCAGTGACTCATTACCTTTATGTAGAGGACGAATAACACCGCGGCACCAATATTTTGTTATCATACCTTTGCTTTAAGACAAATTTAAGAGGCAACCTAGCAGATTTGACACTCCGCCGTGTCCATACACACATCATTTGTAGAATCAGAGGTGTGTGCCCTTGACTGTTGAGCTTGCGGACATTCGTCTCGGCAGTCCGTA
Source organism: Manduca sexta (assembly GCF_014839805.1). Classification (NCBI taxonomy): domain Eukaryota; kingdom Metazoa; phylum Arthropoda; class Insecta; order Lepidoptera; family Sphingidae; genus Manduca; species Manduca sexta. The sequence continues at coordinate 5,231,854 of NC_051116.1, read as the reverse complement.
CCATACCTGACTACGCCATCGCGGCTATTTTGCTATTTTAATTTTGAATTACTAATTATAAATAGACGTTATTTACTCTAAGCGGATGATTGGTTCACACTGTTAAATTGTTTAACCATTATATATTTATTTCAGATACAACATGGGTTGCTTGTGAATATTGGCATAAGTATCAACGGATTTTCAGAACCATTTTCAAAAAGGGTGAGGTTGGTAAAGACTATCAGCTTCTGCAGGCTAAAAGCAACTATTTTATTTATCATCGAAATTTCGTAATATTGATCAATTTAATATTATTGTTCCATCTAAAGCCACTACTCACTCAATTGTTTTGCCTTCACAAAACCCGTCCACTAACACTTTTTACTCGCAACCAATCTCGTACTTCAAGGAATATTATAAAAAAATAATTTACGAAATCGGTCCAGCTGCGTCTTTCAAGACCCAATTCTAAAGATTTTTATTGTCAGACTTCATTGAAGGTAGGAGATGTAATGATTAATATTAATAAAAGCTAAAAATATAAAACGTTAATAAAATAATGATTATAAATAAAATGGATTTAATATAACATCAATGACTTTTTTTTTACAATATGCCTATATCTCGTAAGAGTATGAATATGGAGCTGAGGTCCTGGGTTGGAATCCCGTTCCGGCTATAAACGATTGTGACTAGGTTTTTCGATCTTAAAAATGACTCGGTCGCAGCTCGGAGTCAGGAAGTTGGCGGTGTGATACCCCCGTGCCACAGAAAGCACGTAAAGCTATTGGTCCTGCGCCTGATCTCTTTATGGTCATGTCGGATTGCCGTCTCACCGGACTATGTGAAGAAACAAAGAGTGCACCTATGTATTGCTCATACACTTGTGCACTATAATATCACCTGCGGGGCTGATCTCCGTTGAAATTGGCCGCCGTGGCCGAAATTCGGTTAGGTGGGATTCACAGGGAAAATGTACAAAATTGAAGTCAAGAAATAATTCGTATTTGTAATAAAGGTTTTGTAAAATGCATTTTGTGCAAATTGTTTCCAAGTTTACAATATGATTTAGTAATCTTCGGTCAATTATTGCAAGCAATAATTGCTCTGTCTCTCCATTGCTTCGAAAGCATAATATGTCAACCAGAAAAACGTGTCGCTCGTAAATAACAGCGGGCGACATTTACACAATGACTTTTGACTTTATAACATGAATACGGACAGTGACTGTGTTTTACCGGAAAAGTTTCACGGAAACCGTGATTTTTATAAGTTTTTCACCTTTAGCGCCTAATAAGTAACTAATTACATATACAGGGTGTCCCAGAAAGTAGTGTCAAGCGGAGGTTCAGAGATAGAGCACCCCTTGGGGTATACGAATCACCCCCATGTATGTTCCGCTATTTTTCATAGTTTTCGAGTTATGAATATTTTTCAGATTTTTTGAGAATTACCGATTTGAACGATTAAATATTTATTTTTTAAAAGTAGAAGACTTATTCGAAATTTTTTGTTGCAAAAAATTTCATTAGTTGGACTTTTTGCTAAAGCCCTGTATAATCGATTTTGACGATAAATATTAAGCTAGGCTTACACTGACCTGAAAAAACATACCCACTTATGTAAGTAGACCTACTAGGTTACCTTGTTAGATTTTGAATTGATTTTCCAATTTTATATAAGGTACTAGCTGACCCGACAGACGTTTTCCTGTCTTAACTATGTATGCACGCGCGCATTTTGTCGATCGTTGACAGTCATCCCAAACCACTGACAGTTACGTAAAATTAAGATTGTCGTTAAGTTTTCTTAAATTTTCTAATTTTCCGCGCAATTTTTTGAATTCTTTCTTTCATAAGAACCTCCTAACAATAACAAACACAAAAAAAAATTAGTGAAATCGGTCCAGTCGCTCACGCGTGATGGCGTGACCAAGGGAAATGGGGATTCATTTTTATTTATATAGATTTATGCTTTTAATAGAATATATGTACACAAGACTGTATGTATGAAATTCCTTAGTATATTTGTAAAAAAAAACACTTACCGTGCGCAAGAATGAAACATCATCCTGCTCACTCGCCCCTCCCTCAGCTTCCGCCATATTGGATTTTTATTTCACCTTGAAATAATATTCTATACTGCCATTCCTCTTGAAATATTTCCCTGAAACAATGAACAAAAAAACATTATTTTCGCTATCAAAGGACATTGTCGAAAACGGCCCCAGAACCAACGAAGGTGTGACAACACCATAATTATTTATGTATTTTTTTTATATTATTTGTAAATATGTGTATAAAACGGACAAGCTGCTACATCCAAAATGAACATATAAAAGTATTGTAACGACAAGTCAAAGTCGCCGACATGTTTACAACTAATTGTGTATAGAGATGTACCGGTTCGACAAAACGATAAATGTAATTACCGATAATTAATTATTGAAACATTTTAACATATTCGATTTGTGAGGCGATATGTTCTTTAATTATTATAATAATATTTAATCGAGCAGTGGATGCATCTCAAATAAATAAGTAGTTAGTTTTAGGACTAAATTGATTATAGATCAAGTCGTCTATGAAAAAAGTTTTGTTTTTAGTTTTTAATTCATATTGATTTACTTTGTTTATTTAGATTCTATATTAGCGACCCGCCCTGGCTTCGTACAGATAGCAGAGCATAATATATTATGCGAACATTTATTTTTCTGTCGTACAAAATATTTATGAATTATACATATAAAAAGTAGCGTTCTTCTCTCTCCCTCCATCCAGGGGCCTCAAACTCTCTACATATTAAATTACTATCGGATCCGCCCGTGTGAAAGATTTTCCGGGATAAGGGGTCCCGCTAAATATTTATCCGAATAAAAATAACCCTATATTGAATAAAATCGATTTTTGTATAAATGATCGATATAATCGATCCAGAATCTAGTAGAGTAGTATCCCTAATTCTTACTTCATTGTTCAATTCAATTGAATGTCACTCACACTTCACTCATCAGAGACAAATAAACTAGACTCTCACTTTCCATATAATATATTATAATTCTTTGACTCTCACTATATCATTGACGATTCGGCTATTATAAAGACTCTGTGCGATTGATTACGATATCGACATACACTGGCTGTGATTTCCATTCCAGCTTCCATCGATCAGGGTCACATGAGCCTTGTACCGACTGAAGAATTGAGTATCGGAAAATACTTCATTCCTCATCATTTTGTACTCCGTACGGAGAGCAGCACTACTCCTCTTCGTGTTGTATTCAACGCCTCCGCTAAAGATGCGAAAGGACTATCGTTAAATGATGTGTTGCTCGTAGGTCCTAAATTGCAAACGAATATTGTTGAAATTCTTCTAAAATTCCGCGTTCATTCTGTTGTTTTCACCGCAGACATGAAACAAATGTATCGACAAATTCTCATTCGAGCGTCTGATCGTGATTATCAGCGCATCTTCTGGCGATTTAATGCGGACCAACCCGTGCAAGAATATCGTCTTAATACCGTGACCTACGGCGTGTCTTCCGCACCTTTTCTCGCATGCCGTACTGTCAAACAGCTGATTCATGATGAGGGTGGTGACTTTCCACTTGCGAGTCAAGTTTTGGGATCCGATGTTTATGTCGATGACATAATAACTGGTTTTAGTAACGTTCGTATGGCTCAAAATGCGAAAACTCAAATAATCGAACTTTTGAAAAGGGGACATTTCGAACTCAGAAAATGGGCTAGTAATGTACCTCAGTTACTCTCTGATTTACCACGAGAATATTGCTTAACCGATCCTGTATCCATGGATGTTGACGACAACCCTACTCTCAAGGTATTAGGTCTTAAGTGGGATCCTTGTAATGATTCGTTCCTTTTTTCAGTAACTCCTCAGCATAAGAAATGTTCGAAGCGTAACATTCTTAGCGAGCTTGCACGTATATACGATCCACTTGGCTTCCTGTCGCCATTAATTTTGGTGGCAAAGGTGTTGGTTCAGCGCCTCTGGATCCTTGAGATAGGTTGGGATGAAGACCCTCCCGATAATATAGTCCAGTTTTGGTCTCGATATCTTGAACAATTACCATTGTTAGAATCGTTACAGATTCCCCGTTTGTTTGCTGGACAGGATTGTATTTCTTGGGAGTTACATGGCTTTTCAGACAGTTCGGAAACAGGTTATGGTGGTGTGATTTATTTACGAACCGTGAACGCTGAGGGTAACATTCAGACCTTCTTTGTTTGTTCAAAGCGCGAGTCGCACCTACAAAATCCACTTCCCTTCCTAGGTTGGAGCTTTGCGCTGCAGTTCTTCTTGCCGACCTGCTGAAATTTGCCATGGATGTTTTCTCATCCCGGTTAACATTTACTGGTGTTTTCGCCTGGTCTGATTCTACCGTTGTACTAGCGTGGCTTCGCTCTCACTCCTCGCGCTGGAAAACTTTCGTTGCGAATCGCGTTAGTCACATTCACGAAGTCATTCCAGACGTTCACTGGCGCCATGTGGATTCCGAAGATAATCCGGCAGATGTAGCTTCTCGTGGTCAGCTGCCATCCGATCTCGTAAACAATAGCTTATGGTGGGCGGGTCCCGCCTGGCTTCGCTCCTTCTGAGCAATGGCCACAACTTGAAATTAATCCTAACGAGGACATCCTTCATTTTGAGGAAAAGCTTTAAAAACGTTCTTTACCTCCGACTGAGTGCGAAGAATTCCTTTATCGACACTCTTCTCATTCGTTATTCTTCGATTCGAAAAATACAGCGTATCATTTGTTGGTGGTTAAGATTCATTAGATTTTTTACGAGGATAAAAATATTCGTTGCTCAAATCCTTTTCTCGATCGTATTGAGCTTCATGCTGCTTTGTTGATCGTCGTAAAGCACATTCAACAATCCTTTTTCGAAAACGAAATACGCCAGTTGCGGGAAGGACAATTATTAACAAAACAGATGCGTAAGTTGAACCCCTTTCTCGATGCGCAGGGAATTCTCAGGGTGGGCGGTCGCCTTGCAAGATCCGGCCTCGAATTCGAGCATAAACACCCCGCTTTACTCCCTCGTAAATCCAGGTTAACTTACCTTGTTATAGAAGCCGTTCATCGTGAAAATTGTCACGCGGGCGTGAATACCACGCAGTATCTTCTATCGCAACTGTTTTGGGTATTGTCTCCTAAACGTGCCATTCGGCATTGCCTATCCAAATGTGTGTCGTGTTATAAAACGCATCCATCCCCACTGGAACCTTTCATGAGTGACTTGCCTGCAGTTCGTGTAAATCAGGTGAAACCGTTTTCTGTTGTAGGGACCGACTACGGCGGCCCTTTTCGTATTAAAACCGGTAAACATCGAGGTGCGAAAATCACTAAAGCTTATTTATGTTTATTCGTTTGTCTCGCGACTCGTGCAGTTCATCTTGAGGCAGTCTCAGATCTTTCTTCAGACGCTTTCCTCGCTGCTCTGCGTCGGTTTTCCGGGCGACGCGGACGGGTCAGCATAATTCATTCTGATTGCGGGACAAATTACGTTGGTGCTAATGCACAATTAACTGAATATATGCGAAGTGCTGCTCATGCTAATCAAATCGAATTTCGTTTCAATCCGCCCTCAAGTCCCCACTTTGGTGGAGTGTGGGAAATACAGATAAAATCCGTAAAATCGCATTTGTATCGTATCGTTGGCGATCAATGTTTAACATTTGAAGAGTTAACAACACTCTTTGTACAAATCGAATCGATGTTAAATTCGCGACCTCTTTGTCCTCTGAGTTCAGATCCTAATGATTTTGCTGTTCTAACACTAGGGCATTTTCTTACTCTTGAGCCGTTAACATCTGTCCCTGATGAAGATGTAACTTCTTTGAACATAAATCGTTTGGGCCGATGGCAACTGATTCAACGTTTTCAGCAGGATTTCTGGAACCGTTGGAAACATGAATATCTTCATTCTCTGACTCAGCGGGCGAAGTGGACTAAGCATTCAAAACCGTTGAGCGTAGGATCAGTAGTTATTGTTAAAGCCGATAATTCGCTTCCGTTACATTGGCCGTTAGCTCGGGTTGAAGAGTTACATCCGAGTTCTGATGGCGTAGTCCGCATTGCCACGATACGTACTGCTGAAGGCTCTCGTTTCACGAGGCCTTTAGTCAAACTCTGTCCGTTGCCGAATCAAAACGAATAACGTGACTTAACTTAAACCTATAGTTCATAATTTTAAGTTCGTAATCATAATTTTAAGATCATATGCCTTTTAAGTTAGGTTAATTTTTCTTAAATTTTGGAAAATACATTAATGTATTTTGGTGGGCGGAATGTTTCGTAACCGTTGTTTATAATAATAAACGAATTCTATAATAATTCGCGTGATGGTGGTATGTGTGTGAGAGCGAAAGATATTCAAATTCGCACGCATTTGCCGCCAACTAAATCGACCAATACCGCTGGCCAACGGGAGGCCACACGCCCGCGCCATCCAGCGGATGACGCCAGTAACGAAAGTTTGGTGCATCGATGGCGGCACGTTCCCCGGCGCGCTTCATAATTAATACAATAACTGTGAAAGTATAGATTTCCCAGGACCCATAATCCTTACATTGTGTGTACTAACTGTGTGTGGTGTCCTGACAAACGTGACGGAGTGCAGCAGTATAACCAAGGCGGGTTCCTGACGTCGTGTGGCAGTGGCAGATGTGAGTACTTGCATGCATTTCCATCGTCACGCGAATATACGTCTATGTCCCTATGTATCATCACGATACACAAATTATGTCATTAAAATTTATTAACCAAATTTTATAAAGCCTTATAAAATTGTTAGTGTTAACACCATTATATTGGAGTATTACACGGAAGGCTTACAGGTCGGCGTGAATTGTGTCGAACCATTTGACCTTGAAAACGCAAAATAAGCAGATAATCTGGTAATAGTGCGTCAAACTTAGTTACAATGAAGTATTATAATAATATAATATCAGTCCTGTATTATATACTGTCCCACTGTTGGGCACGGGCCTCCTCTACTACTGAGAGGGATTTGGCCTTAGTCTACTACGCTGGCCTAGTGCGGGTTGGTAGACTTCACACACCTTCAAAATTTCTGTAGAGAACTTCTCAGATGTGCAGGTTTCCTCACGATGTTTTCCTTCACCGTTAGAGCGAACGATAAATTCACAAAGAATACACACATGATTTTAGAAAAGTCAAGGTGTGTGCCCTTGGGATTTAAATCTGCGGACATTCGTCTTGGCAGTCCGTTCCACACCCAACTAGGCTACCGCCGCTTTATTTGTCTCATACGTCTTTATTATTTTTGGACAACAGTTAAGCCAATATTCAATGTTATTTGTCGTAAGGTCACGCGATAACCCACTTAAGGTTCCCTTTTAGATATAGGGTTAAACGTCGTTGACTTAAATTGTATAATGGAATATTTATTGTATTAGAAGTTGGTAGAATGTTTGGTTAATATTAGATCATTGGATTTCTGTCTGCCACCGATGTATTTACGAATTCACATTTAGGGTTCTATATCCAAAATGGCTAGGCTATCTTGAGTGCATGGAAGATGATCGGAAAGTAAAAGGTTGTTGAGTCGAGCAACAGGTCACCGGCCGTTGGATCGACTCAGATACCGCTGCAACGATATGGTAGAATTGGCGAGAGCTGGCACAGGACAGACAGTTGGAGTACTTTCGTTTCAGATTCCAAGACACACTTTGAGACACTGAGCCAACTAAGTAAGAGTAAGTATATCCAAAACGTCTTCAGCGTAATCAATTCGTCTATCCGTTTGTTCTGTTTGAAACTGAAAGGATTTTTTTTTAATATTTTTTATTTGTCCTTTACAATTTATTACCTTAATTTTAGCTATTTCGTAAACATTTTTCATTTAAATTGTGTTTGCTGTTTTGAAATAAAACTTATAAAATTCACATACGTTTTAGTTTTGTGAATCCCATCTAAGCATTCAAGTTTTTCAACTTTCCAAATTAATGTACCTCCAAGTTTAAAGGTTTCACTTTCCACGTGCTGTAAATAAACAGAAGTATCGCTCTGCCCTTAACAAGCTTCCACGGCGTTTATTTATGACTCCTTGTATATGTAACGGTATAAACTAGGTTTTGGGTTAAAGAAACTTAATAACTAAACTTACTAACTGGGCCCTTATTCTGTATGATAGTGTAAACGCGTAACGCGGCTGTGTCATGTTATCTTCGAAAAATGTGCGTGGAATTGTATTCTGTAAGCCAAATTTTTATAGTCCTAAACATGACGCGTTGTGTTACGTGCTTGTTACGCACTGTCAAAATAACGTGCGGGATAGAGAATAAGGCCCCTGTAATCATTGAGTAACGCAATGTCAAAATGCCACTGTATATATTTTTTTAATATCTTATTCGCCAGTTTAAATGTAACAACTCTTAATCATGTTCATACGTAGATTTTAAAAATGAAATGATAAAGAATCTTTGGTACGTGAACTATCATTACCTACACAATTTAATAATACAAAATGTTACTCAAAAAACAAAGCTTTAAATACAAAACAGACCGTCTTGACACGTATTGTTCGCAACTTCCGTCTCGTTTGTGAAGATTGCAGGGCCCTTATTCTGTATGATAGTGTAAACGCGTAACGCGGCCGTGTCATGTTATCTTCGAGAAATGTGCGTGGAATGGTATTCTGTAAGCCATATTTCTATAGTCCTAAACATGATGCGTTGTGTTACGTGCTTGTTACGCACTGTTAATATAACGTGCGGAAGGTCGAGTTTTACAAAAGAAAAGCGGGGAATTATCCGACATAGTGTATGACAAGGGACATTAATAATAATTACTATTTCTGCATTAACTTTTATTAATGATATCACCTTATGCGAAAGTAATTGGTCTTTTAATAGTATTCTGTCGTGCTATCTCTAAAATCTTTGCAAACTTGTATTCAAGTTTATCATTTATAATCTATATATATTATAAAACTAAGTCCCATTTTCTATCTCTCTGTATGTTATCATTTTTCTCCAAATCTACAGAACGGATTTTTATGAAATTTGGTATGGATATAGTTTAAGACCCTAGGAAGGTTAAAGACTACTTTCTATTTAGGGAAAATATAAAGAGGGACATTTATCCCAGATAACTCCTCCATGCGGGTGAAGCCGTGAGCAAAAGCTAGTAATATAAATTGTAAATGCGATAAACTCCGTGTCATACTTGCAATGTTAAACAACTAAATTGATTTTGATGAAATTTGTTATGGAAGCAGAATAGAGGATAAAAGTTACAAACAAAATACCGTGTGGGCGATGCTAGGAGCAAAATATATAATGACTAGTTGACCCGACAGACGTTGTCCCGTTTTAACTATGAATTTGCAGCGCGCATTCTGTCAATCGCTGACAGTTATTTCAAACAATTGACGGTTATATAAAATTAATATTTTCGATAATTTTTCTTAAATTTTCTTATTCTTCGCGCAATATTTTCAATTTTTTCTTTCATAAGAACCTTCTTCTGCCAGTAACAAACACAAGAAAAAAAATAGTGAAATCGGTCCAGCCGTTCACGCGTGATGGCGTGACCAAGGGAAATAGGGATTCATATTTATATATATAGATTACTATTTATTACTATATTGAAAAAGGTGTTTTTCATTTTCATCCTTCGCGACATGAGCATCTTATTAATCTTATTAGCGATTTCGAAAAAGGTTATCAATTCGACGTGAATGATTTTATTTCTTTTAACTTCTTACTTTTTACTAATATTAGAAACACGAAATTTTTTTGTTATTTCTTATTAGTAAGCGGAAAAACTACTAGACAATTTTTGATGAAATTTGGTACACGTGTGGCACATAGTGACGAAGGGTCCATATAATCCGATTCCTACCGGCTTCTCTTTATGTAGAAGTTATGTAGAATCTAATTATCATTAGAACGATTTGTATTTATTTTTGACTGCCTCGGTAGCCTAGTTGCACTGCATGCGCGGTACAACAGCGCTCTGAGGTCCTGGGTTCGAATCCTGGGTCGGGTAAAATCATATTTGGGTGTTTCTGCTCAGTATCAAGCCGGAGTCTTTCATTTCTGCCCGATATGGCGATATGCTCGCCTCCTATCACATCATGGGACGGAACACATTTGGCGAAAAGTGGGTGCCCTGGTTGTGCCTCTGCATATCCCTTCATGCCCCCATTTATGCATATTACTGTGTATATGTTGTGTCGGGTTTCCTTACACCTTTCGCCACTGGTATAATCTTGTTGTATTTAACTCGTTTTGACCCGGATCGATAAGGTATTTTCTATTTCGCATAAAACAAAAAATAATCTCTGCTAAATATTTTCTTTTAAGACATTGCTCAGAATCTGTTCTTTCTTTTATCTATATCTTCTTCTTCTATCTTCTATCTATCTATCTTCTTCTATACTTATAATAAATCTGTAGAGAGGTCAATTCTGTACATGAAATATATTTCCAAAATAACTATCAGGGGGTGATTAGGGATCGATACTGATGCTAAAAATGCAATTAGTAAAATTTTTGTCTGTCTGTCTGTCTGTATAACCGTTATAGAAACAAAAACTACTCGACGGATTTTAACGAAACTTGGTACAATTATTTGTCATACTCCTGTGCTGGTTATAGTATACTTTTGATCACGCTACAATTAATAGGAGCAGAGCAGTGAAGGGAAATGTTGGGAAAACGGGAGAGTTACTCCATTTTTTAAGCTTCCGTCGCGTGTGCAACTTTAATGGTTAAAGCTACACAGAAATCATGTATGACGGAAATGTTCTCCTTAAAATTATGTAAAAATATCCCATTACAGCATATGTCTATCTTTTATGGTTGACTCACAATAACACGTGTAACTCCCGATAGCTTAGCAGTTCGAAGCTTTAGAGGTCAATTCTGTACATGAAATATATTTCCAAAATAACTATCAGGGGGTGATTAGGGATCGATACTGATGCCAAAAATGCAATTAGTAAAATTTTTGTCTGTCTGTCTGTCTGTATAACCGTTATAGAAACAAAAACTACTCGACGGATTTTAACGAAACTTGGTACAATTGTTTGTCATACTCCTGTGCTGGTTCTAGTATACTTTTCATCACGCTACAATTAATAGGAACAGAGCAGTGAAGGAAAATGTTGGGAAAACGGGAGAATTTACTCCATTTTTTAAGCTTCCGTCGCGTGTGCAACCTTAATGGTTAAAGCTACACAGAAATCATGTATGAGGGAAATGTTCTCCTTAAAATTATGTCAAAAATATCCCACGACAGCATATGTCGATCTTTTATGGTTGACTCACAATAACACGTGTAACTCCTGATAGCTTAGCAGTTCGAAGCTTTCTCATTATATTTGTTTGCTCTTACGTTTATAACACTCTCAGTCATCCCTAATTAAAAAAGTTAACATTATAAATATTCCATAAAAAAGAATCATAGAAATCGGTATAGAAACACCAAAGTTATACATGAAATACGCTAATAATTAGCCATCACGCGTGAATACTGAATCATGCTATAAGGATTATTTTTTGTATATATATAAGGTCGCGAACGCACAGGCAGGCGGCTTGCTTGGCACCTAGAGGCTAGCGAATCACCTAGCGAGTAGCTTCGTAAAACGAACATTCTCGAACGTTCGCGACCGGCTCCATTTTGAAGTCCGAAATCCACGCGGGCGAAGCTGCGGGCGGAAGCTAGTAGTAAATAAATTTCTCAAAATTTATTTTTGTTTTATAAGCCGTTTTTCCCGTAGGTTCCAAAACTCCGAGTCGTAGACCGACGGTACAATAAACTCCGTTAGCAACAGGTTTGATAGTACACAACTGTATACTACTAAAATAGTATAAGAAAACAAAAATGTAGCCAAGATCATAAGACATCTGTTCCGGTCCAAACGTTTCTAGCAAATAATGTTATTATATTTTTATATTTTTCAACCGTAGCCAGCGGTGCAAGCTACGCGCTACAACGTAGGGGTCGTAGCACTGCCGTAGACGCTATGGCGCCGTTGCATTTTATAACGAGTTTGTTCCGAATATCATACGCTGTTAAATTCTGTATTAGAATACTAAGTGTTGCTCGTGGCTTTGCCCGCGTGATCAGCTTTTCCAGCTGCAAAGTTCTTAAAACACTGTAGGCATAAACCATCCGTAAAACACCAGCGCCATTTATTTAACCCTTATGTGACTGACAAATAAAACACTTTCAACAGAGTGACGAGGTACCCGGGTACCGTCATACAGTTTATATGTAATGTAAACAATCAAGGTCTGTTTAAACGTTACCCACAATTTGAATATTATTATTACAAATGTTGGAGAATGCACTGTATTAGATCTTGTGGAAAATATAAAAATTCAGGACTGAATGTAACGACGGATAATTTTTACGTCTCTGCAACTGGCTCATTCCTTGAATTCGTGGAATATGACATTAGTTGGAACGGTAAGAAAAATAAACGGTTTCTTCCTGCAAATATGCAGGCACACAAGGAGAGGGTAATTTATTCTTCTAACTTCGCCTTTAGCAAAGAAGCAACTGTGTGCTCCTACGTATCTAAAAGAATAAAGCAGTAATAATGTTATCATCAATGCACATGTCACCAGTTATTGAAAGTGATAAGGAACTGCCAAGCCAGAAATAATTTTATATTATAATAAAACCAAAAGTGGAGTGGACAATATGGATAAGCTGTTAGCAGAATATACCGTAAAACGCAGAACAAATCGGTGGCCTTTAGCACTTTTTACAATATAATTGACATTGCAGCTTTGGCAGCATATATCATTTACATGGAACATAACCCACAATTTGTCTCGACTGACAGACGTAGACAATTTTAAAATCATTGAGTCTCCAACTGTGTGGTAAAAATATAGAAGAAAGATCAAAAATTGCATTGTGACATCAAAATTACCTGTGAGATCTGCAATTCAGGACGTGCTTGGCCAAGAACTTACGCTTTCAATTCCTTCTGGATCTACAACTTCTTTAAGTCAGACTAAACGAGACTCTAGAGGGCGTGTTGCAGTCGTCGGAAGTTGCTACATATGCAGAGAACTCAAACGCAAGCAAAGAAAAACACGAAAAGCTTGCACTAACTGCCGAAAACCATTTTGTGATGAACATGCAGTAACTCGTCCAACATGTAACACTTGCTTCGAAAGCTGTGCTAAATCTGCATACACAAAGAATTTGTAATTTTTATAGAAATAAAACATCATTACAAATGTTTATTATCTCATTTTTGTACGAAATTATAAATACTACTTTCATTGTCATACAAGACACAGAGAGGTACCCGGGTACCTTATCACTCTATTGTGAGTTTAAAATATGTTTTGGTTTTCACAAAACATTGTAAATAGTTGACTGGGTCAAAATATTAAAAAATATATAATTTATAAATAGTTACGAGCTCTCACAAAATCACATCTACCTACAGAGCTTAAAACGTAGTTTTCTTTGTATTTGAAAATGCTATAGGTACCCGGGTACCTCGTCACTCACATAAGGGTTAAAAA